>NC_090928.1:471326225-471642635 GCF_040938575.1 Ambystoma mexicanum | reverse complement strand
GCAACACCGATTCCACTGCCTGATATCCCAGTGCCACCAGGATATCACAAGTGGTGGTGGAACAGTAAATCTCCTTTCCCATGGAGTCTCATAGGACACCATGGGAAAGGGGAACTGAAGCACTACATCAGTTGATAACGGTGCCTATGCTTCAGTGAGAGGCATGATAGTAGGGGCCTGATTTCCCAGCAGGTCAGGCCTGCTGGGGGATACGTGCCCCTACCGGCATTCTCGGAGTATGGCGGTCTGGAAAGGGTGCCGGGACCCTTGTTTCTGGATCGCCATACTCGTAATGAAGGTAATAGTACTATTTGCAACTGTGTGTGCCAACTCTTTGGAATAGATGCAAAAATATACTGGTTATGAATACTTTAAGAAAATAAATAAAATACTAATTGCAAAGAAAATAGTTCAGAATATGTTAAGAGGCAGGTTGTACATTTCCTGACTGTAACTGAGTGAGTCAACTTCCTAATAGGGATGAAACATAATAGTAGTTGCAAAGACAAATATGTGAATCGTTTGGAGACTTAATATGCATTCAGTCACTGCAACAACAAGAAAAATACTAGTTGTCACGATTTGCTTCAAGCAAAGTGCTAGTTGCAACAAAAACAACTTAGAACAGTTTCGTAAGCATTCAGACTCTACACAGATAATCTGTGTAGATAGAAAAGTAAACAGATATTGGGACACCCCAATAGAAATCCTTAGATCACCATCACCATTTCGATTTCTATATTATTTCCTAGTGCGTGGTTCCTAATTACGTGAACCTGCAGATATTTTGGACTACATCTGCCATTAATCCTAGGCAGCATAATTAGTGGTGAAGGATTTTGGGATTTGCAGTCCAAAACATTTGGAGGTTCACATAATGAATAACCATGACCAAAGGGATGAAATATAGAAGTATCTAACCAATGCTAAGTGTAGACTGCCTAAAGACCCAATCCTTAAAGGTGGACTGGCAGATTTACAACACATCTGCCCTGGACTATCAGTTGTTATTGTAGCATGAGGAATAAGGGTTGATTAAGTATATAATGATGACAAATGTTTGAATCAGTTCCCCTTAGCTGTAATGATGAGAAATATTACAAGTAGGAATATACCGAGTTTAAAACTGAATATTCGTGTGATTAATCCCTTGTATGACACAACTCGAAAAGGGACTAAAGGAAGATAATATATACAATGTTCAAATACACTTGTTGTTCAATAAAACCAATCATTGTAAACCTTTAAAGCACATACAGTTTTGTCAGCAGATGGTCTATCATGCAAATGCCCTACGTATTTTTGTTTTAAGGACTACCATGCTATAGCGGGTGATTACAATAAGGACACTAATTCACACACCCCTGTGGTGCCAAGTCTACAAGAGTGCCCCCAATGAGTATAAAACTGTAAGCACTTGCAATCATCACTCAGTGAACATGTCAATGATGGGATCAACTGACCATTCAAGATACAAATTCTGTTCCAATTCTTTTGCTATGGAATATTTACAAAAGGGGAATAACTTAAATAGTCAGGCAACTCCCACATGAGATGTAAATGCTGTCAGGCTGATACACGGGGTGGATTCCCCGTTTCAAACCCTCTATAGTTGATCAATTTTCTCTTTTGCAAGGTTCAGAGAGCCAAGCGCATGCTCTCCTGGCTCCTGGAACTATAGTCCATGTTCTACAGTTTGAAAGGGTATGACACCATTTTATCACTTTTCAGTATTACAATGTTCCAAACCCTCCTATTCAGGCTAATCTAGTTGTGGGAGTTCCAGGGCCCTGGGCCACACAGCTGAACAAGTCCTTCAGGCATCTCAATGTCCACTTTAGTTCCTTCCAGAAGGTACAGAGTGTGGCATCGAGAGATTCAAAAGGGCCATTCCCTATTACTGCTCCCTTGGTGTCTGTATAACCTTCCCACCTTCTCTGTGATCTGCAAGTATGCTCTCTGACTTCTGCTGGAAACTCCTCTTACCCCATGTACCTTCCGTGGATCTGATCTAGCCTTCCGGAAACCTTTATCTCTGGCTGTCTGGACTCTTCCTACATCTTCAGCTCACTGAGCAGCTCTTCAAGAAAGGGGTTGTCTCTTAAATAAAAGGCTTCCTCCTTCCTCCTATGCCTCTTATCACTGAAAGGCAGATCTTGCACCTCAGTCTCTTAACCCTATTCTCTGAGCTCCTCACTATAATCCTCATTATCCACACACCGATATTTTTCATTACAAACTCCTTTCTATATCGATCCTTCTCCACACATGCTGATATTATTTCTTAGTTGTCTCCTCATCCTACACCTCTGATGCTACCACATCCTCCTTAAATTTCGCTATCTGCTCCTTAACGGTTACCACACTGGTGAAACTGTTTCCACCTCCTCATAAACAGCAACCTCAGACTTTAAAGATGTTAACATCTCTGGAAAAACTGTCACAGCTCCCTCCCTTACTCTCACCACCACCTCCTTAGCTGTTGTCACTGCCTCCATAAATTGCAGCAACTCCTTCGCAACTCCTTCTTAACCCTTAGCACCTCCACCTCCTCAGTCATCCTTTCCAATCTCATCATATCCTTCTCCTCCATAGTTGTCCCTTTGTTTGTCTCCTGCCACCACCACTCTGGCTCTCTCTGTCCTCTCCATTACTCCCCACTCCCAGCCTTTTACAAATGCAAGTCCCCTGCTGCTCTATCAACCAGCACTGTCAGACTTGTGTGATTAGCAAATCAAATCATATCAAATGAAATGTGTGTGTGTGTGTGTGTGTGCGCGTGTGTGTGCGTGTGTGGGTTGGCATATGTGTTTCAGTGTGTCGAGCCTGGGAGAAATTATGTGCCTGGAACACGATTCTTTGCTGCTGCTGTGCTGGTAATTGCATCTTGAATGGGTTACATATGGGTGATGCCAATGCTGTTTTGCTGTTCTTCATAGTGTTTGGAAAAGGTTGGAGAGTTTGGTGAATTATCAACCTTGTACACAGTTATGCATTCACAGACAGGTCTACTACCCTCACATGAATCACAGAAAGTGGGTTTGATGCGGCCTGGGGTCCCTGCCAATCACCTCCTTAGAAGTTACAAGAGTGTAGGAGGGGTGATGTGGTTCCGGTATTGGGGAAAGGGGTCTGGAGAGGTTTTGTTCCCTTATGGGTATGTATCCTTCTTTAGAGTAATGGCTGGGCTTGGACATTGTCCTGCTAGGTCTCTGTTGCTGGAAATCTGGAGGTGTTTTCTTGCCACTGGTTTTATTGGGGCCTGTGATGGGTCTATTGTCTGTGTTGAACTGGTAGTGCATCAATATGACTTCCCCTCCCACCAGCAAGTGGATTGGTGGGGTTATCCAGGGAATTGTTTTAATGACAACTTTCATGCCATTGGTGATCCCATCATCTACTACTGATGTCTGGAAGTGTACTTTATTACAGAGGAAAGCAGAGTGAAGAGAGGCCAGCTTTAGCGGAAATTTATTTTGGTGCAACATAGTGCTGCACAGGAAGGTGTAATCATCGATAAGTGGAGATTGTTTATTTGAACAGTGCTGGATTACTTCCAAAACGCTAATGCAAACTCAGGATGGATGTGTTGTATTTAGTTCACATCAGTACTCCACATTCATTCTGGAGCATGTAGTTCTGTAGTGGTAAACATGGTAAAAAACAGCTGTGAGAGTCTGTATCGCATAAGAACAATGAATGAACATAAAATAATAATATGTACTGTACAAACAGCAGTGGATAAATCGAAACAATTAATAATAAACAAGTAACATACACACTGAACACATTCACCAGCATCTCACACTTATTTCCTGCAGCACAAAAATATTACATACCTGATAAATTAATACCTCAAGTGTCATATGTTCTTTTTACTCAGTGATGTAAAACATACAGGATTATTAGGTATTTTTGCATACGTGGACCAGGGTTAGAAGATCATAGAACTTAACAATGACATAATTTTTGTTTTCTATAATTAAAGTGTTGTCTGGTTAAGTAAACCTTTTAACGCTAAACATATGAAAAAACAATTCATTGCACAACAGCACATTATTTGTATACTACTTCAACAATACAATTCATGAAAATACACAATCTCATTACCTATAAATCACATGCCAACATATTAAAATGATACATTAGCAACATCTTAAAATAAGAAAATTGAACTTCATGCATCCTGTTATTTAACAGCATCAAGCAGGCCCAGCCGATCCACAATTTCAGAAACAAGTTTGATACATAGTGCTACTCCCCGGATATAAAAGACCACAGGATTGATCGGATTTAAAATTGTCCAATTCAAATCTTAAATTATAATACCCTCTGGCATAAAAATTCCATACTTTTTCACAGTTTGTAAGAAGATGTCTCTTGGTTTCCACCTCTTTGTTGCATATGCAGCAAAGTCTTTCTCGGGAGGGAATATTCCTCCATGCACCCGTCCTGGAAAGCATAGGTAATAGTTCTAAACTCAGTTGCATTATGAATCTTCTCACCTTGGAATTGTACACATTCTTAACGTAATTCTTAACGTAATAACAAAGTGAGTCAACCGAGAAGCTTTGTGATCTATACAGTTTATATTTCTTTTGTTGACTCAAAAATGCACAGGCAATTAATTCTCCCCCATATCCTGGCCATATCCTGGCCACTTGTTTTATCTTTGGTTGCACCAATGACATGCGAACATCCTTTTCTGTAACAGATCCAATCTCATTAAAGAACAAGATGATCACCCTTTTCCAGTTCCAGGGCTTTAGGAAAAGGATGTTGTGTTAGTAGTTTAACATAATTGGCCAACAAAGATGCAACATTTTTTTGGGACCACATATTTACATAAAATATTCCTGACAGTACTTTTTTTAGAGTGCTTAATGCCATAATTCCCAATTCGCAACATATTGCTTCTATAGGTGTATGATATGATATGATGAGTTATTTTAATATGCCTGTACACAAGTGTTTCTAGGCATGACTAGACAAAGTAGGGAGACAGAGGGAGGACAAAACATACTTTCATGCTAGGCCTTGTGTCATTCAGATCGTGCATGTGCAGGGGGGAGAGGGAGAGGAGAAGTGCCAGGGGAGGTAAGGGGGAAGTGCAATCAGGACAGCATTGCTCGGAGTAAGTGCACCGGGGGTAGCCAGCTCTGGGTAAGTGCAAGGAGGCAGCGGACTGTAGGGTTACAGATACAACCCCTAAGTGTGCAGTAGGCCCAGAGGCAGTGCAGGTGCTACTGGTCATGGAGAAGCCTGGTGACCATAGAGGTTCTGAGGGTAGCCAGGCAACCGGTCAGTACATCAGACAGGTAGGTCAGCAAGGGACAGAGAGAAAGAAAGCAGAAGCACAAAGGAAAATCTTAAGGTGCTTCCGGTACCTGAGGTGGTCCTGCTCGAGTTTGAGAGGGGCAGGAATGCCATTCCAGAGGGAGGCACCTGCAGAGGAAGGAAGATCCACCCCCACTCTCTGCCTGGAGGAGCGTTAGAACCTCAGAGAGTTGCAGATAGCCGAGCAAAGTGCTCTATAAGAAAAGGTGTTTAGGGAGAGAGTGCTGGATGTAGTGCAGGCCCCAGCCCCAGAAAGCCTTGTGAACACTGCAGAGGGTCTTGAACTTGATCGTTGCAGCCATCGGCGAGTTGTCGCGGCTGGAGAGATACGATACCTAGACTTGAGGCCAAGGACAAGTCCTGCAGTCCTGTTCTGGATTAGTCGCAGAGAGCGGAGAGTAGAGGAAGGCAGATTATGAAAGAGGCTGTTGCAGTGGTCCAGTCTATAGAAAACCTTGGCTCTGCAGAAAGTGAGCTTTTGGGGGTAAGTGTGAAAAGGAAGAAAACCTCTGAGAAGGTGCAGCTGGTAGTGGGACTTCTTAGTGAGGTCTGTGATGTGAGGAGAGAAGGAGAGAGTGGAGTTGAAGATGACACCAAGGGTTTTCACCTCACAGGAAGGCACGGAGGGAGGGCTCAAGGAGGGTGGCCATAGTGAAATCAGGGGTCCCAATGAGAAGGATTTCAGCCTCACTGGCACTGAGGTAGAGATTGTTGGAGGTGCACCACTCCTGTTTCGCAGATAGAATATCAGAAATGAGCGAGAGAGGAGAGGAGGCTGAGGGGAGCCTGAAGGAGAGCTGAGTTTTATATGCATAACACTGAAAGTTAAAGAAGGTAGAGATGAGGTGGGCCAAAATGGCCAAGTAGATGTTGAAAAGCCAGGGTGAGAGGTTGGAGCCCTGGGGAACACCACATGTGGAGAGAAAGGTACTGACATGAAAGGACCCCATGTTGGACCTAGGAGGGACAGTCCAGCACAAAGGAGGTCAACAAATCCAGGTTTTGATCCGTGATGTCCAGGTTCTCACAGAGCCAATTGATCAGGATGACCTGATTGACTGTGTCGAAAGCAGAGGAAAGATCAAGGAGGATGTGGACAGAAGAAAGGCTAGATTCCAGATTAGTGAGCAGATCTTCACGGTTGATCAGGAGAGCAGTTTCCATGCTTCTGGCTGCTCTGAACCTGGACTGACAGTTATGGAGATAACCAGCAGATTCAGTGTGGAGAGCAAGTTGGGAGATGGCCAGCTTTTCCAGGAGTTTTCCCAGGAAAGGAGTCATACAGTTTGGGTGGTAGTTTGCTGGACAGGAAGGATCGGCGGAAGGCTATTTCAGGAGGGGGGCACAACGGAGTGCGTTAGGGGGAGGGGAAAGTTCCAGTGGCAAAAGGGTAATGGCATAAATCAGCCAAGGCTGGAGCAAGGGTGTCAATGTGGTTCGTGGTGGTTCTAGAGGAGCAGGGGAGAACCTGCGTTGACCACACTTTCATAAATCGGGCTTGTCTAGAAACATCGTCAGTAGTGATCGCAGAGAAGGAGGAAAAAGGAGGAGGAAAAAGGAGGAGAGGGAGAGGCAGCCAGATGGGGTCCAGGTGAGGTTGAGGAAGAGGAAATGAACTCAGGATGTCCTGAGTTTTTGTTGTGAAGTTAGAAGCCGCAGCCGTGCAAAGGTGCCTGGGAGGGAACAGGAGAGTTGCAGACTGTAGCAGGATTGGCCAGCTCCTTGCAGATGTTGATGAGTTTGGCCATGTTGTTATAGGCTGCATAGAGTCGGGCTTGGATGTGGGCTCTATTCTTGGACAGGACAGGGAGTGTGCCTGATGCCCTCCACTTCCTCTCAGCCACCCATCAATGGCATTTTAGAGTGGCACGGTCGAAGTCATAACTAGAGTTGCACTTGGAGGTAGGCTTCAGGCACATTCCCATGACAGAGGCAAGGACATCCAGAATATTAGTGATGGCAAAAATGCATGCTAGAAAAGGCTGTGTCAGAGTGTGAGTTAGCGGTAGGTGTAGCAGTAGGATAAAAATGAGCATTAAGGCCTCCACTGACACACACATCTAGGGCTGGATGACCAAGATGGTAGGTTGCAGCCCCGGGGATGGCTTCACCTGGTGGACAGAGAGCTTCAGGTGGGAGGAGAACAGAAATTGGTCAGTCCAAGAGAGAGGAGTGGTGAGAGGGATAGGGAGGGGGATGTCAGAAGAGATGAGAACATCAAAGGTGTGCCCGGCAGGGTGTGTCAGGCCAGTGGGTAGAATAGAAAGAGAGAGAGAGTGCCACAGAGATTGCAGACAAGACCCAAGGAGGGATTAGAAGCAACCAGATGGATGTTGAGGTCTCTGAGTAGGAGGAGTTGAGAGGTAGGAGAAAGGAGAAAAGATAAGAGGTCAGTCCACTTTGAGCGGAAGAGTCTGACCTGGCCAGGTGGCCTGTAAATGATGGTCACAGTCAGAGAGAGGCCTGGAGAGATAGAAAGCCTGCAGACAAAGCATTCAAAGTAGGAGTAGGCATGTGTAGGAATGACAGAAGAAGGGACCCACTCCATTAAGATCAGGGCTACTCCAGCTACAGGACAGTTGGTTCTGGGTTCAGAGAGGATCTTGTAGCCATCAGGGAGGAGAGTGTCAAATCTCGTGACAGAGCTGACCATGGACCATGTCTCGGTGAGTGCGAGGAAATTCAGGTCAAGTTGTTTGAGGAGGTGGTAGTTGTCAGAGGAGAGTTTGAAAGCAGAGCGAGAGTTGAGAGTAGCAACGTGGAGCAGATTGCCACATTTGAAAGCCTTCCGGGTTATGTTACAGGCAAATGGTACACCCAGCAGAAGTGGTAGACGGACCCGAGAGTGGGCAGAAATGGTAACAGGAGGTGGGATAGTTTACAGAGAGGAGGAGGGAGGGGCCAGAAAAGTGCTAGTAGGAGTAGCAGGAGAGGCAAAGAAGTTGATAAGACGCGGGAGATGCCTATCGAAAAGGAGGAGATTGGGCTGAGGGCTCTGGACCGGGACACTGTCATTCATATAGACATTAAGGATGGTCTTGGAGGAGTGGAAGGAGGCCAAGAGGACCTCCCACTGAGTGCCACCATTAATGGCAGAGACCATATGAGGGGTCCATAGGTCTGGCAAGGGAAGGACAAAGAGGATGTCAGTGAAAGTCTGCCTGGAGGAAGCACTGGTGTATCAGCGATAGGGATGCCTGTGTTGGAGACCAGGATGTCCCTCTTAAACTGCTTCCCTGCAGACTTTGTGAGAGGGATAAGATAGGAGATAGAGTAGCAGTTAGAGAAGATGGGAGAGAGGGTAATCACCACATAGGGTGCAAGGAGGAAAGTGGAGGAAGAGGGAGACACAGCCCAATACCGCACAACGCAGGAAGCGCATAGGTGGGGGGTAGGTTCACACAATAGGGAACACACAGGAGGAATAGACGGGACACACACAACAGTATATGGTGCCCCCAGAAGTGGCGAGGACCTAGAGAGTGAGAGAGAGTCTAACGGGACACAGCGCACAGTGCAACAGTAACCACCTAAATACAAACATAGCAGCAGTGCAAATGCGACATTCCATTGGAAATGTGAGGGGTGGCTAAGCAATACAATTAAATGAGGTGCTAAAGGGTGGAGCGCTAACGAAATAGGATTAATTAGAGGGTTGGGTCAGTTTATTGGAGTGCAGTGTTTGCTACCCCACTGACTGCACCACACCTACCTGGTTGGTAGATGTATGTTGATGGCTGCAGGCTTCCTGCTTCCCCGGCTGACACCAGCAGCCACTATCTGGAGCAGCTTAATTCCCCAGGCGCTGTCCTTTGCCGTGAGGTCCTTAGCTGCAGGAGGCTGCCACGGGCAGAGGTTGCCCTGAGAGTGTCATTAATAAGGTCTTCAAGGTCCAGGGTGTGGTTGCTGGGCACCAACTAGCTGGTAGAGGGCGGGAAGGGAGGTGGGCTGGTGCACAAGGAAGCAGGCAGGAGGGAGGGAGTGAAAGCAGGTGCCGAGTGTGCAGGGCCTCCAGCTTAGTTAAACTTATCTAAGCTCCAGCTGGGCTTAGATAAGTTTAGAAATACACCCAAGGAACGAAAACCAATTTAGTTTGAATAAAAATGGTCTGCACTCAAGGAGAGTCTCCTGGGGCTCGGGTGCAGAGGAAGGTTGAAACACAGCTTATGGTGTTGGTAGGTCAGAAGGGTGCCAATCAGCTGGAAGAGGGAGTGAAGGGAGGCTAGCTGATGTACAGAGAAGTGAGGAGGATAGAGGGAGGTGAAGCAGGGGCCAAGTGCGCAGGGACTGGGGCCGGGCTTAGCTACGTTTGTAAATAAACCCAAGGAACCAAACCCAATTTCGTTTGAATACAAACAAAAAATGGAGCACTCAGCTCCCCGGATGCTGCTCATCCTAGTCTTCACTCGAAGAGAGTCTCATTGGGCGCAGGTAGAATTGGATAAACCCAGAGTTCTTTGCCACAATCTACCTTCTGATTTTTTCAACCATTTGGTTTCTCTGTTTGTAAACATCTCAAAACCATACAATAGGCTAGGACTCAAACTGGTTTCATACAACTTCAACATTTTCTCAATTGAAAATCCACCTTTGTATCTAATACAATTTCAGATAGCATTGCATTTCTTCTCAGCCTTCAGACATTCTCAATTTTGAAACAAATTTCATTATTTTTTTGTTTTCAAGCCAATTCTCAAAAGTTTTGTTTTTTGAAGATTACGTATAAGGCAATTTTCTACAGAATATTTATAGAGGTCATCAATGTTACGTTGTAATCCAATCACAGTCCGATCAATTAGTAGGGTGTCGTCCCCATAAGTGAGCCATGAAATGTATTGGCTGCCAACTTGTGGGGACAAATTATGACACTTGTCTAAAACATTTCCAACATCTGACATGTAAAGAAAATATAGGATAGGAGCTAATGGGCAGTCTTGTTTGAGCCCATAATTACTTCTAATCTTTTTGATTCTGTGACTGATTTGCACATGGCTGGTCCCTTTTTGCAATGGCGCAGACGGGATAAAAAACGGTGGTGTGGAAGGTTGCCCAGAGCAATTGCCAGTGGTTTAGATTCATTCGAAACCTTCCACCCATCACTTTTGTGGTCAGTTTGTTTCTCCTTGTGAGAGAGGGTATGCCCAGATGTGGGTCCCTTGCTCGCTGCGCCACAGGGAACCAGGCTGCACCTCACTGAGGAGGTCCAACAAGGCCGAAACATGTCTGGGGTTGCTTGGTTTTCTGTGCAGAGGGGACCTGGCCTAGCAGTTCGGGCTGGGCTTCTACCTTCGGAGGCAGCAGCTGCTGACTGATTTGCACATGGCTGGTCCCCTTTTGCAATGGCGCAGATGGGCTAAAAAACGGTGGTGTGGAAGGTTGCCCAGAGCAATTGCCAGTGGTTTAGATTCATTCGAAACCTTCCACCCATCACTTTTGTGGTCAGTTTGTTTCTCCTTGTGAGAGAGGGTATGCCCAGACGTGGGTCCCTTGCTCGCTGCGCCACAGGGAACCAGGCTGCACCTCACTGAGGAGGTCCAACAAGGCCGAAACATGGCTGGGGTTGCTTTGTTTTCTGTGCAGAGGGGACCTGGCCTAGCAGTTCGGGCTGGGCTGCTACCTTCGGAGGCAGCAGCTGGTGACTGATTTGCACATGGCTGGTCCCCTTTTGCAATGGCGCAGACGGGCTAAAAAACGGTGGTGTGGAAGGTTGCCCAGAGCAATTGCCAGTGGTTTAGATTCATTCGAAACCTTCCACCCATCACTTTTGTGGTCAGTTTGTTTCTCCTTGTGAGAGAGGGTATGCCCAGACGTGGGTCCCTTGCTCGCTGCGCCACAGGGAACCAGGCTGCACCTCACTGAGGAGGTCCAACAAGGCCGAAACATGTCTGGGGTTGCTTGGTTTTCTGTGCAGAGGGGACCTGGCCTAGCAGTTCGGGCTGGGCTGCTACCTTCGGAGGCAGAAGCTGCTGACTGATTTGCACATGGCTGGTCCCCTTTTGCAATGGCGCAGACGGGCTAAAAAACGGTGGTGTGGAAGGTTGCCCAGAGCAATTGCCAGTGGTTTATATTCATTCGAAACCTTCCACCCATCACTTTTGTGGTCAGTTTGTTTCTCCTTGTGAGAGAGGGTATGCCCAGACGTGGGTCCCTTGCTCGCTGCGCCACAGGGAACCAGGCTGCACCTCACTGAGGAGGTCCAACAAGGCCGAAACATGTCTGGGGTTGTTTGGTTTTCTGTGCAGAGGGGACCTGGCCTAGCAGTTCGGGCTGGGCTGCTACCTTCGGAGGCAGCAGCTGCTGACTGATTTGCACATGGCTGGTCCCCTTTTGCAATGGCGCAGACGGGCTAAAAAACGGTGGTGTGGAAGGTTGCCCAGAGCAATTGCCAGTGGTTTAGATTCATTCGAAAGCTTCCACCCATCACTTTTGTGGTCAGTCCCCATAAGTGAGTCATGAAATGTATTGGCTGCCAACTTGTGGGGACAAATTATGACACTTGTCTAAAACATTTCCAACATCCGACATGTAAAGAAAATATAGGATAGGAGCTAATGGGCAGTCTTGTTTGAGCCCATAATTACTTCTAATCTTTTTGCTCAATAGTCCCTACTGATTTAATCTTAATTGCACTTCGTGTCTGAGTGCAATTCTTTTGTGAAGTTTAAAATCATAGGACTGAGGTTCCATATCTTCAGCTTGGCCCATAAGATATTGCGGTCAACTGTGTCGAAGTCTGCTTTGTAATCCACATAGCAAATTAATAGAGGAACTTCTTTATTTTTCAATGTTGCTTTAATCAGATACAATAAGGTCCACAGGTTAGAAAGGGTACTAAGTGCCCTTCTAAACACCAATTGTTGGTTTCCTAACCAATTACTTTTCTCAATCCAATCATTTAGTTCTTGAAATAATAGCTGAGTGAAGAATTTTGAGACAGTATCCACCATCGCCAATAGGCGATAGTTCTGGGGATCGTCTCTCAAACCCTTTTTGAAAATAGGAATTCATATAGAGGCGTTCCAGCTCATGGGGATAATTCCTGTGTGTCTAATGGTTTGGAACAGCTTACCTAGCAACGGCGTCCAATTTCTCAAATCCTTTTTTATTTAATTTTATTTACGAGTTTATAATCACCGAAGTGATTTTTACAAGTGTCTAGCAGTAGTGTCTTGAAGAAAGAAAATAAGAAAAATACTTTTTTTAAAAAAGAAAGAAAGACTTTTTCCAGAGATGTACAATTGAGTCCTTAAACACGTTGTGATCGCTTGCTTCTTAACCTCACGTCAGATCCTCAGTAAGTTCCAGCGTAGATCTGATCCAATATTTTTACCGTGGCTATTGCCCATGACGGTCTGTCACCTCCTATCAACTGGGCCCACCAGAGTTCTTCTTCTGCTATGTGTCCCTTGGCTAGATGGTGAATCAAATAAGGTGCTCTGCAATGACTTGTACCTGTGCAGGTTAGGAGGAGATGTCGAATTGTTTCAGGTTTCGCTGGTGTTTCGCAAAAATGACAGATATTTGACGCTGAAGACTCTCTTTAGTCGTGCCCGTAGGAGAGTAGATCTCATTTTTCTGTTAGGCTGCATCTTTAAAAATGGCTGGATTTCATTTAACTTTCTAACCGTAGGTGGCAGATGAGATGCCAGTTTGTATTTCAAGGCTTTTTCTAAAGTTGAAATGCAGTCAGTCTCATCTAATCTTTTTTTCGTTTTTGTTCTTCGATGGAGCTGCCACATGCCATCAAATTTGATTTACAGACATTTTCCCATTGGGACATCATTTTACAGTTGCCAGAGGTCATCTCCGCTTTTGCCAGTGAAAAGATCGGTGGGCTTGATGGGTCGATGATTAATCTGTATAGCATAATGCTATTTCTGGCCATGATAGCATCAAGTGAGGTCAAAGACCGTTTGCGTCCGATCAGAACCATTGGCGTTGATTTGGATAAGTTAACAGTTGATTGCCAAAACAAACTTTCCAAAGTTTGCCAGAGTGTTTTTGGGAGGAGCGGCATGGCAACTGCACCGTATGTGATTGAAGGAATCACTTTGGCTTGATAAAGCTTTATTATGGGAACCAGGGAAAAACGACCATGCTTTTGTTGAGAATTTTCGCTTGAGAAATAAGAGTTTGCATCTTGGTATGGAGGTGTAATTGCATAGCGTTTTCTTTTTTTGTGCTGTCAAGCAAAACCCCTACATATTTGAAGTTCAAGACCTTTTCCACTCTGACTCCTTCTAGGTACCAGGATGATTTTTCTCTTTTCTGTTTCTTCTTTTCCAGTATCATGATCTTCATTTTAAGTTTGTTTATTTCAAGATCGTTGGCTGCAGTGTATTTGGAAAGTGAATCGAGCTGGCGTTGCAGGCCTTTCAGTGTTTGAGCCAATTGGATCATGTCATCTGCATATAAAATCCTGGGAACTTTTTCTTGGCCAATTGCTGGTGAAAAAGTTCTAATCGAGATGTTTGCTTCTTTGTAGTCCCCGAAATATGCCAAGAAAAGGACCGGGGCGAGGGGACATCCCTGTTTGCCCCATCTGGCTGTGAGAATAGCAGAAGAAAGCAGACCTCGGGTACTCAACAGGACTTGTACACTGGTGTCTGTGTGCAGGGCTTTCAAGGGACCTAGGATCTCCAACGGGCACTTCCAGCCTTCTAATTTCTGCCAGAGTTTTGATCTGTTGACAGGTCAAAGGCCTGAGTGAGGTCTATGAAGGCTAAGTAGATTTTCGGACTGCCTTCCATGACCTTGCATTTAAGGATACTGAGAAGCATGATGTTGATGCTTGTGCCTGTTCCTTTCTTAAACCCTGATTGTAAAGCATCCTCACAAGGGGCATTTCTTGCCCAGGATTGACATTTTTTCAGGAGGAAGCTTCTGTATACTTTGCCTATGACGTCCAGCAGGGCCACTGGTCCGAAGTTTTTGGGATCTTCTTTACAGCCTTTTTTAAATATAGGGACTATGACTGACATTGTCCAGGATGGCAGAATTTTTCTTGAGTTGCACATCTTTTGAATATTAAACATAGTAGTTCAGCCCAGTCTGCTGGTGAAGATTTTAAGTGCACATTAGTTAGGCCATTTGGTCCAGACACCCTTGAGTTTTTCATCTTTGTCAAAGTTAGAGTTATGTTGTCGATGTCATGTAACTTGACCCATGGGGCATTTGCCCGCGATGGTGAGGCTGGTAACTTAGAATCAGGAGATTTGAACAAAGTTGAATACAATTTTACCCAAGTTGGTTCAGGGATACCATTGGTTAGGAAAGCATCAGTGGCTTTTCCAATGGTCTTAGCAGCTTCCAAAAATCTCGAGAATTTATGTTGTTGACTTGTTTTAACATTACTTCTGAGTCCTGTTGGTAGAGAGCCAAGCGATAGAATCTTAGCCAAGACTTATAACTCTTTAAAGTCTCTTTTGCTCGAGTTCTGTTTAGTTCGGTGTTAAATCTTAAGGCTTTCCTTTTAGCTTTGCGGACAATGTTTTGTTTAGACACCAAGAGAGCATCAAAAGTGTGGATGTGGCGGTTCTTCTCTTTTTCCTTGCTCTTGGTAATTTGTTTATTGCATCTAAATGCTTCCAGAAGAGGTCTGTAGTCTACTTGGATGAAGTCATTTAGATTCTTGTAACATTTTGTTAAGGATTTGACGTTGTTCTGAGACAGCTGTAAGCGATTTCCGTTGCTAGTTGGTTCCACGGCCACCAAATAGTGAGGTTTGTGTGAGTTTGTAGATGACCATTTTATATACAATAAGTTGTGATCACTTTGGGCTGTGTGTACAACGTTTGATTCAATCAAGTTTGGTAGAAATGATTCTGAGGCGAAAATGTAATCAATGATAGAAGTTGACAAGCCTCCATGTTGGAGTGTTGGGTTTGTCAGCAATGAAAGTTACTGTATTAAACATATTTCTTGCTGGCATTAACTTAGACCACTCTTTCCCGCGTAAGTCAGCCTGAGCGTCTTTTATTTCTTTGGGCTCATTCGAACTAGACGTGCAATTTATGTTAAGGTCCCCGCAGATCAGCAGATCTGCACCCTGCGTGGCGGAGTATGTGAAATCCATTATAGAAGTCACCAGGTCGAGTAAGGCTTCAGTGCGGATTCCCTTTGGATTCCAGTAAATGTTGGTGATCAGGAGATCCGTGCTTGTGTACTTTCCGGTGCATGGGTCTTTCCGTGTCCAAATCTTTTTTGATAATTAAATTTGGGGTCCATCGGGACCTGGAGCATGTGACGTTTTTATTTTTTCCAATAGTGACTGTAAACCTCAACATGTCCTCTTTTAAACAATGTATAATTGTATCCATGTCCGTGTCTCCTATTTCTTTTGTAAAATTTCAATATGGGATTGCCTTCTCGTACGCCTCTATCTACAGGCTCTTATTAATGAGATCATTTCTGTCCTCTTTATGGAAGACATATACCAGAATTACAGACTACCCCCTGCTCGTGTTTTTTGTAACTTATGACCAATCATAGCTTGTATTTGTTGAAACTCACATTTACCAACAACAAAACAGTCCCATATCTTAATATTTTTTTCATACAAAGCTTTTCACTAATTTATTCATTTCATGGACACTTCCTATGGGGGGAGAGTTTTTCGCTAAAAAACATATCACATAAAACATTACATTTGTAAAGTACATCATCTCATTTCATTAATCACGGGTTAGTGTAAGGTGCCCTCCTTTCTCTTATACCTCACACTTCAATTTATTCACAAACGTCTCTTATCAGAGAAATCAAACGCAGAAAAAGGAAAACACAATGGCATTATCTCTATTCCCTCGCAAACTTGGACAGTGTATTTTTATACAGTTATTCTACTCATGTAGGTTCTTGATGTACACATGACCTTGTACTGTCATCTGTTTTACTCCATTCTCTGCACCACTTAACCTCTGCGGGATACTTAATGTCCCTTATCCCACTTAAGGATGTGCAAATGATGTTGTGTCGACGCTCTGCATTTCAGCCTACAGATCAAGAGATAACCTCATCCCAGATAAGGTTTCCCCGAAGAATTTCCACACAGCCTTCGTCAGGACAAAAAGTTTGCTACTCCTCCACTGATCCTCAATCTTCTAACCCCAGTGGCACCTGGATACACTAAAAATAAAAAATAAAAAACATAACAGGCATGGGGACCCATTCTAGTGCTCATTCATACTCACTGTACCAGTAAAGCTAACAGGTCTTACTGCTTATCTTGTTCAGTAGACTAACAGGGAAGTGATTTTCGTTAGGTGGCTGCTTTTGCATTTAGCATTTTCTATCTGCAATTAAATCACACAGGGGTTTATTCCCTGACATTCTTATAAGTGCATGTCAAACATCAGAGTCAATTGCAGTTTATACTAGTGACATATATAATGTACCTCTGTCTTCTGTGCGTTGTGCTCATATGCCCGGTTGTACCCTAGCACTAACTCTGTCTCCTAAATAGTGTGATGGTGTAACTAGATACACTCTAGCACCACCTCTCGGTTATCCGTGGTTCTCCGCAGTCTGAGACTGTAAGATAAATGATGGCATTATTTAGTATGTTGCTCATAAGATGCGTATGTCGTAGCTCTATGAACTTTGTGTGGTTCCATGTCATTTCATTGTGGGATGAAACAACAATGGGTTTTTCTCTGTGGATATTTCAACGAGAAAACAACATTTTTAGGGGTGTTCACCCCCCAACGCCCATCCCCTCTAATTATTTAACTAGTCCCAAACACCCACACCACATCTGTATATTTTTTTAACCCCCCACAATATTCAATGAGTTTTCACATTGAAATAACAACAGAGAAAAACCCACGATGAAAGGACGTTGTACTGTTTGTGTGTTGTAGGCAGATGTCTTTATGGAAGAGCATATTTTTTTTTTATATTACACTCATTCCATTCCATCTGATTTTAGTACCTGAATCTCTTTCTTTATTCATATTTTTCAGTAAGAATTTCAGAACTGCATGATCACTAACTGATACCGGGACAATAGAAAGGCAACCAATCAAAGCAAATACAACATCTGGGAACAATATATAGTCCAGCTAAGAATAAGTCAAACCATTAGTCCATTGTATGGAGGAGAACTTACGGTGCTAACATAACAGTATAGTTGTAATATACAATGCGTGTTAATAAAGGATGTCCAAGGATCACATTTTAATGTTTCATCCTCAACGTAGTCAATACCACAAGCTGTAAGGTGATTTCTCCCTTGGTAATCCTTCCAGCCTTTTATAATTTAAATCACCCATGATTAAATTTGGTGCTTTAGAATAGCTTTTTGTCCAATCCTGTGAGATTGGTTCGATATCTTTTATTATCTGACCAGTGCATTCATCACCAGGAGGGTTATACACATTCATCAAAATAACCTTGTATTTTCTCCATTCACTAGCATCACAATGGTCGCCACCAAGAGGTAAGCAAAAGTAACATTTCACTTCTTGATCCTGTAATTAGACCTCCAAAAGGTCTTCTTTTCAATTTTTGGAAAGCCTCCCTCTTGATTCTTAGTTGCCCCTTTTGAGCCCTGCTGAGGAGAGTCAGCCGTATGGGAACCTGCCACCCTCCAAGCCTTCATTCGGCAGCCTGCATACCGTAGGATAAGCCCACAGTGAAGGGTGCAGCGTTTGATGCAGGTGTTAGCCATGGGGGGCAGCCTGTGTGCAGTTCATGCCTGAACTGTCCACATTTTCATCCGTATTGCCCACATTAACTCGGTAGAGAAGTGCACAGAACTTAAGGTGTTTTGAATTACTGCCGGCTGTCGGTTGAGAATATCAATATTGAACACAGCAAGATCTTATAGTCTACTCAAGGCAAAGGATACGATAATGACAGCGGTGCTGTAACTTGTTTGCTGTACGCTAGTCAAGATCACTAAGATTGTTAAGATATACCTGCACCGTTTGTTCTGTTGCAATTGCTACTGTTGTACTGTCACTGCCATTGTTATCCCATTTAACGGGGAAAAAATAAGAACTGCACTATTTAAAGAAAGACCAGCCGAGAGATTAGCGGCCGTCTGCAGAGTGTACTGTTGATAGGGGATCTTCCGGCACACAAAATATTCCAGGCCGGTAAGTGTTTAAGTTTGATTGATTATATTCTGGTATTGAAGCCTAGCAATATTTTGTAGACTTAGAGTCCCCAATGGGCAAGAGAGTGACCACAATCCGCTTTTTGCTCGAGTGTAAACAACTTTTTTGGGAGCACCCGAAGATCTGAAATCATTACCAGCTGTCAGGGTGGTTATTACTGGGCATGCTAGGTGTTTGTTAAAATCTGCACGCATGTATTTAGAAGAAATATATGCATCCATGATTTTATTTTTTGGAGACCAGAAGGCGAGAATCATGGATTTAATTAAAACTCACAATGAACTAATGAGCAGGGTGGAAATGTTCTTCTCAAGCCTTTGGCGAAGCAGGCCCTTCGCAAAATCCCTTGGTATGATGGCGACTGCCACAGGGCAAAGGCCATCGTCATAACTCAAACAAGAAAAGTAATCAGAGAAGGGGTTGAACCCCTGCGCATAAGTACTACACCCGGATGTTGAAATCTAAGAAATCGGAGTTCCAGGAAAATCTCTGGGCCTCTCTGTTTGGTGCTACACAAAATGGAGACACCAAGTTCTTCTGGCAACTGGTGAGCAAGGGACGACCAGCAGGGCAAAACTTAATCCAGGGGCCATCCCAGAGGAGGTCTGGGTTACTCATTTTGGAAGCCTGTATAAGGAGAATAGGCACTGTGAGGCGATTGGCCATGTTGACTTAACCACAATTGAAAGTTTAATTCTTAGTGAGGCAGAAGTAAAATTGGCACTGAGCTGCCAAAAGAAGGGAAAAGTTCCAGGAACCTATAGGACACTGGTCGATTTCACTGAGCCACTAGTTTGGGTATCCTACCAGACCAGAATTTTTAATGCAGTCCTATGCCTTGGAAGATTTCAAACCAAGGCAATTATCATACCAGTTTTAAAGAAGGGGGACAGACACCATCCGGCCAATTATAGGCCGAGTTCCCTTCTTGATGATGGGGAAAGATTTTTGTGAAGCAGTTTTGGTCCATTTGGAACATGGGTTGCTGAGGCTGGTGCTTTGAATCATCTGCAGGGGGGTTTCCAAAGGGGTATTAGTACTGTGGACCAGTCCCTAATGCTTTGCATACTTTGTGACAAGTATGTTGCTTTGAGGAAAATGGCCATTTATTCATTTTTATTGACCTTAGGGCAGCTTTTGATAATGTTCCCAGGGCTAGATTCTGGACAATCTTTTCATATCCCTACAGCCTTTCTCAGAGCTATAATGTTGTTAAACCAGGACAATGGGGCCAGGGTGCGCTGTGGCATGGGTTGGGCACTATCTAGGAAAGTGAATATTGAGATAGGAGTTTGCCAGGGTTGCATTTTTGGCCCCCATTTTGTTTTGTTTATTTATAAACGGTGTCAATCGCTAACATTTGTCATCATCCACTGATGCCCCTGCATTGGCACATGACAGAATTCCAGCTCTGATGTTTGCAGATGACGCCATCCAACTGTCCCTGACTGTAGGGGTATTGCACCATTAGCTGGACATCTTTTCAGGTTTCTGTAGTATAAATGGCCTGATAATAAATACTGATCAGACCAATGCTATGGTTTTTGCAGGACCCTGAGGTAAAGGGCGCTTTAGATTGGATCTGGTACTTGAAGTTTCACGAATAGAGCAGGTCAAGATGTACGACTATTTGGGTATAAGAGTACATGAAGACTCTTTTTGGGGTGAACAGTCCAACAAGGCGAGGTTGATATTATTGAGATACAGCGGTTCAATAGCTAACTTTGCCAATACATATGGGGTGGTGCTGTCAGCGTGGATTTAAGTGCTGGATCTGGAGTGGACTAATGCCACAAATATGTCTCTGGGGTAGAATGCCTTTCTCAAAAATCTATTGGGTCTCCCTGCTAGTGTTTCAGCATTGCAAATTCTTTTGGAGTTGGACCTATAGTCCATTAAACAACTCTGCAGGGCCAAACCACTCCTATATTGGATTAGGCTGTGGGATAGTGAGAATCTTGTTAGATACTGGAGAGCTGTGGAAGATGTAATGGGTCAGGAGGGTGGCTCAACCCTTCCCTAGCTGGTGTACGTAAGGAGTGAACATTTGGCCTTGTACCTTGTGGATCTCTGCGCTCACCCTATGACTATTGATGCAAATTCAAAAGCTATAGTACAGCATGCCTTTACGTCGGAAAGGACGGTAGAAATAGATAGGAGTTTGAGTATGTCAACTCAATTTAGTACCTATTAGACCCTCAAACATGCACAGGGCTATGAACTTTATCTTTATTAAATGAGCCCCAAGGCAATGCACTCTTTGTTTCTTGTGCTATGTTTTGCCCCCGAGGAGTTAGGGAAGACAGAGTTCATTTTCTGTTCCACTGCCCCATGTACATGGACCTTAGAAAAATGCCTCTAAAGCTTCTTATTCTCTAGAACCAGGTTTTAACTGTTCCTGAGGCCATTAGGCTAGCTTGGGAAATAAGGTACCCCTTGCCACTTTTATCATAGGCTGGTTTTTGATACGGGCCTGCCATAGGAGAACGAAACTGAGCAATCTTGATTCTTAACCATAACCACATCCTGATTTTGTTTGATTGCCTATGTTGATCTATGTGTTGAAGAATGACTGCATGACTGGAGGGCTCCAGTTGAGGAATGGACATTTAATATGGATACATTTTGCAACTGAAACCATTATGCACTGTATGCACGTGAGCACTTTTGTCTGGTGTTGAACAACCATTTTTAATCACCATTTGGAATATGTATTTTACTGTACCTGTTATACTAAATACTTAGTTGTTGATGTTAGTTAGTTCTGATTGTTTCTTTTATGTACATGCTGGCTTTTATGGTAAATTATTTTTATCGAAATAAAGCTGAAAAAAAATGAAATTGTATAACCATCTAACACAAACTCATGGGCTAACCATGTTTCTTATAATACAAATAGCTCCACCTCAACAATATTGATAACCCTATAGGATCAACAGAGAAGGATCTAAATCCTCTGGTATTCCATGATATGAGTGAGAAGTTATCTTTTGTTAGGATCTTAGGTTTTTCACATTGTTCTCAAAATGAGGAGCTTTGTTCTTCCACGCCAGTATTTTTATGCCAGTTTTTAGAGCATCTATAATTTTATTGACCAAAGAGTTGAACCCAGCATTTGTACCATCAGCATCTTTTTTAAAGTGAAGTGGCTGAATTGGACCGATGTTGACTGTTTTTTCCTTTAATCTTTTAAATTCAAAACCAGGTTCTAAAAAAAACCTGGAGCAGGAGAGAATAACCTCAGACATATCGGGGGAGACCAGATAAATAATCGCCCAGTTAGATTACTGGGCTGAAAATGGTAACCCCATCAACGAAATATCACACAACGAGATCATAGCTAATTGAGATTGAAAAATGGGTTAAAAGAAGTTGCATATGAGTCGATTATTTAGATTTTCTTAATTTTCAAGCTTTTGTTTCTTAATATTTCAAAAACTGGTTAATTCTGTACTAAACTACAATACTTCCTACAATACCTCTGACCGCTATGGGATGTATTTCTCCCCTTATAGCCATTTCTCAAAGGTCTAACAATTCTATCTTTGAGTTTGATTCATATTGCAGGGCGGTATTACAATTTGTCTTCTGCTGAGTGGTGTTCTGGGAGCATCCTGGTTTGTTAAGCCAAGTTTCTAATTAACACTTTTAATTGTTTTATTTCTTATTATGTTGATGATCTCTCGTCAATTTATACTGATTTTGGAGTTCTTTACATTTCACATTTCGGGGTTATATCATATCCAGGGATTGGGCTGTTTGGTGCTACTTTATTATTTTTTTTTCATTTAAGTTGTTTCTGTTTATTCCTACTATTTTTGCCATACTGATTAGTGGGAGACTTCAACACCTTGTCCCTTAAATTCGACCTGGGATCATCGGGAAGTATAACATTGTCATGATTTATTGAGAAAACACTTTTATTCTCTTTATTTAATATCCCAGGGTGCTCAAGTGTAATCTCTTCAAAACTCCAAGATATGGACATTACCCTTATAGTCTCCTGAGGGGGATTTAGCATATTAGTGTGCTGTGTCAATTTTCAATAGCCATGTCAACCAGGCTTGTCAAAACCTCCTTTATTATATGTTGTTCCTTATACATGAAGTTGCAAAAAGTTAAGAGAGCGTTTAAAATTCTAAAGTTTTCTAGATCTTTAAATTGATCATCGTTAGAGGAGTCCGAATTTGCATAAAAAGCACTATTAGCTAGCGATGATGCATAAACACCATTAGCTATCTTTGCCAGGTCCAGGTCCAGGGACTGGGCCAAGTCAGTTGCAGGAAGATCTGAAGATGTCATCTCAGTGATGATATGATTAGAGGAAGTTTCTGCTTGTTCAGCACCAAGCGTTTAGTCAGATTTAGTTCCAAGTCCCAAACACAAAGAGAATTGTTGTCAATTGGATCTAAATCTGATGTCTCAGTATGGATTGAGTTATCTACAAGTGGCATCTTTCCACAGTTGGCAGAGTCTCATAAATAGTGGGGTCTGACTGCTCTTTTATTGGTTTTAAAAAGGCTGTGATCATTTTCTGACCTATGGCAGAGGCTCCTCTCTTCTCCCAAATGGATTGACTAACTGCCACTGTTGCTTAATCTGTTTGCAGCCTGTTATTAGTTTTGATTTTGTTTGTTTGTTTTCTGCTGCTTATGAGGAACCTATTGTAAATTGTTCTTACTGCACTGCGCAGTTGATATTTCTTTTGAGCGGCGGGCATCACGCAATATCTCAAAATTTCAAGAAAGGAAGATCCTCTACTGAAGCTTTATTGCTTAGCACTTACACCTACACAGTCTATTGTAGGGCAACCTACAAGCAGCAGCTTTTTCTCTAAAAGGTAGCGTCATTATTGTTTCATGCTCAAGTTAGCTCTATAGAGCCAAATAACCGGAGTAGATACTAGCTCTACTGTCACCAACCTCTCAATCACACAACTTAATTAGCAGCTTTAATTGAATTGCTCAGTTGAGTGGACATTGTATCACTGAGGCCCTGTACCCCTGTCTCAAATGCTCTTGTTAGAGGTAACACTCATATAGTAAACAGCCTAATATATCACTTGTGGTGTCTCGCCTAAGCACAGCGAGCCTTGCTCAATTACTCGCTAGGTGAAGGATACACACCAGCAATATATATATCCAATGTGGTCTGGGCCCCACAGGATTCCATTCTACTTATTGAAAACATGATGGGTGATCAAAAAAACACTACTGCACATAGTAAGCAACTCCAACCCCAAAAGCGGGGAGTGGGAATCAGAGCAGGGGGCTGGGCACTAAAAACAGAAGTAGCTCACTTACCCCTGTGATCGAAGGGACATCAAAGTCACACGGCAGACTTAAGTCTACAGACGCGATGAAACTTCGCTGCCGACACCTGCATAATGGCTTCAGTGGCTTGCATGCCATAAGTTGCTGTGTGTTGCAAGTGCAGTTGCCAGAAACTTGTCAGGAAATTACCAATATGATTCAAACATGATTCAAACACAAAAAAACTAATTGTGGCAACCTGCGACCATCTCTTAGCTCGCCACTGGAACAACTGTAGCCACTGCATCCACTACTCGCACAACGTCTTTGTCACGCTCAACACTGCTTGAGAAAAGAACCTCACACCATCAAGTCTCACTGAGTCCTGTATGCCTACAACCTACAACCACTTCAGACAGTCTCAGTCTGAAATTAAATGTGCTTTGCTAACCGTATAGCATAACAGCATAACAGACAGCTTAGCAAATATTGAAACAATGACATTATACTTCCGTTGTCTCTTTGTTTCCTGTTCCCAGTCCCAGATTCCTTCTCTGATAGTCTCTAAAACACCCACTCTAAAACACCCACAGTCTTGAGACTTTAAGAATCCCCACACTTCTTCTTTGCCTTTTCCACTTGATGCGTCACATCCTCTGCTCCTAATCATTGCCTCCTTTGGGAAAACAACATTCCTGGGGTTTCATGCCTTATGTTTACCTGTAAAGTAGGGTTGCTTCACAGCAGATGTCAAGGCTTGATTTAATTCATGAGCTTCAAAACTTCCACTAGGTTGACAACCATCTAAGCTTCTGTAACAATATGGGCAATATTGCCTTCTCTTTTTTTCAGGATCCAGGCTATTGTCCCCAACGTTCCATCCTTTCTAGCTCCTTGATGAGCCATAACATCATATACCTAAGAAGATACACCTCCTTTTATCTATTCTCTAACACCTCTCTCTTTTACCTACTGCTGTATATACTTATCACCTTTTCATGTGCTCATATAGCCAAACATTTTCAACTATAGTCTCACAGACTGACAACATGCCTGCTCCATTTCCTCTACTCCTCCGATTGCCTCCTGCCTCCAATTGCCTCTTACTGTTTTTTCTCCTCCTCCAAATGTGAGAACGGTAGTGTATTTTGCCTTGATGCCATGATGGCTCTTCAGGAAGGAAGCTGGTTGACTTTCAGCAGGTCTTTCTCCTGGTGTATCATTTACCTGTGCATATTTTTCATTCAATTTGAAATAGATAATCCTGCACTCCTTGCCATGTCTGCTATGGCAGCCATCCTATACCAACATGCATGACAGGGGTAGTAAGAAAAACTCACTGAGGTATGTATAGCAAAGCTTGCTTTGCAAAATGATGTCATGCCAGGAAGTCCAAAGCGGGAAAGTAATCCTGCTCAATGCACGTGATAATATGTATTATGCACCACCAAAGCTTTTGTATGCTACTCTGAACTATTATGTTTTCAGGTTAATCACACAAATCATAAGTATTTTAATACAACCAAGGAGTAAGTGAACCAATGCGAAAGAAAGCCTGATGGTCACAAAGATATGGACTTATTGAAATTGATTTGGAAGCATTTGACTTTCTCTGCTTGGGAGGTAATAGTTGGAACTTCTACTATGCCATTCACAGGCCGCTATGGCATCTCTGCCTGCCTGTTTTGTGTGTATCACTGCCACTGGGGATGATTACATGGGTTCAATAGCACCATACTGCGATAACCAGTGCGCTATGCCTACAAAGAAGAAGCATTTCCCATTGCTATGGTAGACATTGTGTGGATATTGATGTGCTTAACTCATACATGTTGTGCATGCATCTGTTACTAGAGTTGTGGGAAATAAAATGTTTTGCTTTAGTACATTTCTTGAAATTTTGCACAAAATAATTCCAATGTCATGATTCGTTTTCTCTTCTTCGTGTTCTCTTTCTGTCCCGTGTTGATGTGCACCCTGATGCCTGTGGGCTATGGCACGTTACAAACAAATAAATAAAAATAAATAAATACATGAGTGATATATTTGAATTATGAAACTCGCAAGAAAGAACATCTGCGAAAATAGGTGTTGCGGGATAAAAGACTTCAAAACAAAACTTCATGTTTAAGTTATATATTGATTGTCTTCAACACATTTGGGTATGCTAGCGATTAAACCATACGGTACACACAGGATTTGACTTTCTGCATGTACAAGTTTATTTTTATTAGTCATGTTTTATGTGCGGATATGTAATATATGACTTTTGGCCTATGGCTGGATAAAAGTCTTTTATAACACATTTTCGTTTAATGCCTGCCTAAATCCCAAATTCGTGTGTCTACTGTATGTTACAATTGCGCAGATTAGGTAGGCAATTTTCAAAGATTATTTATTACAAAACTAGAAATGCATATTAATTGGGTTAAGGAAATGTGGCAATGTGCAAGTGCTTAAAATAATTGCAAGGCTCAAATAAGGATTAAGAACAACAAATACACACGCATTAGGTGCCAGTGAGGTATCAGCAGAATGCAAACAACTATTATGGTTATTAGCAGTTTCAAAAAGCACTTTGACCCACCTAGTTATGGGTTACTACATATCTCATCTGTTCCCTTTAGGACGCTTAATTAAGCAGGTACACCCAAAGCCTGACAGATTGTACTAATGCAGTTCTGTGTACTTCCAGAGTGTCACACAATCATCTTTTGTTCTGAAACAGCATAATTTGCGTTCCAGTAATTTATGTGCTGAAAGGGGTATATTTTCATAACTGTGTTTTGCAAGGTTTAAGTTGTAAAACAGTGAAGAACTTCTAATTAGATCGGATCGTCTAAATAATTTGCCGTTTTTTTTTTACAAACGTTCAAATTTTCAGCTGTAGAATGTTAGTTGGAAAAACGTCAATTTTAACAACTCATCATCTGTACATTTCAATATGATAGATGGTATTAGGAATGGTTGAAATGGTTTTAAAGGCAACTGTTACAGTATTATTTGGCTAAGGCGGTTTCTAAAGAGTGTGAATATGAAGTAATGTGGCTGGCAAATTACTTGAAATCAGTATTTTACAATATTGTCTACTGTGAATGTCAAGAAGGGTTTAGTGCATACATATTTCGTCAACTTGTTCAATGGATATACCCTCTGATCCCAGTTCTACAGCCAAAACCAGTACTAACTTGCACCCTTGGTACAGCACATTGTAACCTGTCAGAGTTCGTTTCATTCCGGCTTGCACACTGATCCATTTTTTAGATTTGACAGATTGGTGGCAGATGTCTGAGTCAATCCACTGGACTTAAAATTGCCTCTCAAGCCTTGCAAGCTCTGTGTATCCTTCCACGTTCCACGTTCAAAGTAATACATTTCAAAAAGTTCCATACCATGACATGTTCTGAGTGTGGTGCTGTTCCTTTAAGGGAATGCACGCGCGGCGTGACGTTGCACGCCACGTGCACTATTAATAAATGCAGCGTTCCCGGCCACGGCATTCACGACCGGGGATCCCGAGCAGTGCACGTCTCCTCTGTGTGAGTCATTGGAGTGGAGGGAGGCCCAGGGCTCACGGAGCACTACGGTGGGGGCCAGGGATTCCCCCACCAGCATACAACACTGAGTACATACTGCAGGTGTCAGGGAAGATCACAGATGTTTTGCCTATCTCCTATTGAAAGCATCAGGAGGAGGAAAAAGCACCCCTGCTTCCCCACATCTCTGGCAGCAGAAGATTCTTGGGGGTTATTTTCGAATGTGTGGAGAGCAAAATGAAAGCATAAACGCACCTCAACGGTCCCATTGCGCCCTCCATCTCATGTTAGTGCCTTTCCAATGTGTGGGAGGGTGGCAAAGCAGAGTTTTCATCTCTGCTTTGCTTTACACCTCTGTCTTGGAAGAGCACACGGTTTTACACCTACACATGAGTTTTATTAAGGCATAGATCCAATGAATTCCAATGAAGTCCTCCTCCTACTTACATCTGGTAAATAGCAGTTGGATCCCATTGGAATCCAATATAAAATGCTGTCTGCAAAGCATAATTTGAAGGCAGGGTTTTTTTTCTCTCTAGATGGACAGCCAACGTGGAGGTTGAAAGTGATTTTGCCTTGATTTACTCTTTACAAGTACCCTCTGCTTTGAGAGTATAAAATTACCCCACAGTCTTTTGTAATTGTGCCAATTAATCAACCAGTGGCAAATCAAGCCAATGTGATAGTCATCTTTCATCTGAGAATTGCTATTGTATTCTTACGAAATAGTAATGCGAATCTGTAGCTTCATAATGGTTTTTTAATCTTCACAACACTTAGTGGGTGCCATTGTATACTACATGTTAATTGCACGCTACTTTTACTAACTGCATATACTTGTAAATACTTAAAAATGATGCTTTACTCTGTGATGCTGTTTCATCCTCACACCCTGCAATGTGGGTCAGCACAGGGATACTATGTTGTGTTTTTCCCTCCCTTTCAATTCGAAGCAGTTGCACTGATATGCAGCACACGGAAACGTCAAAATAAAACAATATAATTGTGTGCTATTATAGATGTAAGGCAAAATATCTACAGGCAATAATGGAATGATTCCCGTCAGGAAATGATTCAGCTTCATTTGCATGCATTGACATCTAGTTATAGAATATATATACATTTCTAGTAACTGATTTCATAATGGAGAAATAGCTCTGATATAACACCCAGAGCACAACAAACCCACCCCATAATCCGGGACAAAAAACAAGTTGTTTTTAATTTAAATATGTTGTTTTATTTAAAATAATAATTCAAGGAATTAAAGTGATCCCCTAACTTTCTGCACTGTGGAAGTACAGGTAGTTTTTGTACAGAAAGGGAAATGCAACCTGCCTGCTTTTGATTTGCTAATGATTTGATCCCAATTTGCACAAACATCCACACACACATTACACGAGCTGCATAGCGGCCGTGTAGTTGTGCCTAATTTGCTCAACTCATAGGAAGAGCACTTTTTGGGCGGCGTATAACTTTGCACCCCCTGGACGAATGCTGACCAAACTTTGCAAGGAAATTATATGGCCCGCTCTGAATTGTTTTGGCTAGTTTGGTGAGGTTTCCTCAAGGGGGACAAAGTATAGGGCAGGTGCCAAACCACTGGATGGACTTTCACCAAATTTGTGCCAGGAGTGGCGTCTTCGTCGCAAAAGCGTACTCTGTAAATTTGGTGTAAATCCGTCCAGACATTTTTTTTTAAAATGACCAAAAAGTAGGTTACCAACAAATGTGTGATATCTGGGTTCAGCCCACGGACCCATTTCCTTGTTCGGTCCATCGGACGCACCCGCTGATTGGATGGTGAAACGCGTGAAGTGTGTCTGATTTTTGAAAATACCCTCCTGTTGGATTCGTGGACAGTGGACATCCACCAGTGTCCGCAGACACCGCGGTAGAAACATATAAAAAAACACAACATTGCACTTGTCAAACAATCTCTGGGGAGGTGAGGGGTGATGAGGATGGGATGGGATATGGCCGTAAGAAGCCAAAGAACAGGTTTTCTTGTTTCCTGAACACCCCCAAAGTCTGCAAACAGTCCAGATGTTCGGGGGTAGTTCTGTGATGTTTGCGGAACACTTCAGATTTTCCGGGGCATCTATGCCTATTTCTGCATTACATGGTTGGTTAAAACAGTTCTTGGATGGTTTATACATTTGGCGCCACTCAATGAAACTGCATGAACGTTTGGAATTTTATTCTAGACTTGATTCTGAATGGTTTTGGAAAGTGTGGACCTGTTTTGTCAAGAGGGAACACATTTAGAGGGGGCTCCCAAAATATTGTAAAGGTTTATAAATGTGGTGCCATTTGATGAATCTGCAGAAACGTTTGCAAAACAATTTTAAATCTAGATATACATGTTTTGTAAAGTTTGGTGGGATGTTCTCAAGAGGGGGCTAAATTAGACGTGGGTCTCTACATTTTTAGGTGGCTTATATCTTTGTTGCCATTTGACGAATGTGGACAAAAGTTTTCAGAAAGATTACAGACCCAACCTTCAATGTTTGTGTAAAGACTGAATGGATGTTGTCAAGTGGGGGTTAAGCTATATGCCTATTGTATGTACATACATTTTGACACTTTTGAAAATTAAAAAATGGGTGGATTTCAAGCAAACTCATTTAAGGAACATTGGCAAGGACCTTAAAAAATGGTTTTGCAAATCTGCCCGTGTTTTATTTTTTGACAAGTGCCATAATGCAGGTACAAAAAATAGTGATATACCTTGGGTGACTGAGGTACAGCCTGTGACCATGACCCAGACAATCTGGCTACTGGCCATGACTGTAAGGGATGACAAATGTTGTTAAAGTGGTCATGTCCTCCTCGGACCGGCTATGTGGTGAAGGTATTCGAAAGTAGGATAGGTCTCAAAGGGAAAACAAAATTGTGGTAATATGGTCATGGGGTTCTGACTTTGCCTTCTGCAAGCTGCCATGGAAAGGGAAGAGAGGCTCTGTATGGAGCCCCTCCTTGTCTTTCCATGGTGGTCATCTTGAAAAAGGACTTTCCTTCCTAGAGCAGAAATCTATTGTTAAGCACCCTTGGTTCCCGCATTGGGAACCTGCGTGCTAATGGCCTTAATCCCCCATTTCACGGGCTGCAATGGAGGATAATTGTCCAGAGCCCTGTGTTATTAATTTATTTATTTATAATGCGCCGAAGCCCACAGGCATCAGGCCGCACACAGACACACTTCGCTTGTGCCAATAACTTGGGCTGCCAGGCCGTTATCCCTGTTCCGTTCCCTGGAACGGGGGATGAACGTCACATTATTCCCATTACCATAACACAAAATGCTAATGGAAATGTTGGAAAAACATATTGAGCCTATGTACTTTACTGAGAAATGTAAAGGAGATGGAGTCTATAAGATGTTTTTGTTGTTCTATTTTTAACTGTGAAAGGTGGTTCCTAAAGGAGAGAAATGAGGGAAGAGGTACGAAGCACTAATATGGAGAGGCAGGTGAACAGGGGAAGATGTTGCGCGTGTGTTACTTGGGCAGTGTTTCTCGTGCTCCTTGAATGCAGCTTCAAATGCACATAGAAATTGCCTCCCCCTTCAGAGTGGTGTGTTGCAGTATAAGCAGATGACTGTTGTCTTCCAAAGATATGGATCAACAGCCTCTTTTATTGCCTGCAAGGTAGCTGGTGGGATTTTGTGTCCCACAGAAGTAGGATTTGTGGTTACATAATTGTTGAGGAAGATGATATGGAGGAAGACAGCCTTCTACTTCCTAAGAAGGGAACAATCTTTCTGAGAGAATTGCGGTAGTTGGATTTGGTGTGGCGGCACATGGAAGGGGTCCTGTAGGTGTAATGTCCAGGTAATCTGCACTTCTCTTTAGAAGCTTTAGCCTTTGGTACAGTCCCAACAATGGTAATGAACTGCCACACCCATGATTCTTTCTGGGTGCTAGAGGTAGGCACTTCCTCTACCTCATCTTCTTGGTCCTCTTCATTGTCTTTGGAAATACTGCGCTTTTTTTGTTGTGTGTGTCCTCCAGCTGGTGATGCTGGTGGCTCTTGGGGAGGAGGGATGGCAATAGCTGATGCCATTTTTAATATAAATAGCAGTTGTACTACTATTCCTCCAAGTATGTGCTTTGAACTAGATTGTTAATGGATAATGAGTGAGAATAGGTGTAGGTGCTGTGCAAGGGTACATTTTGATCTTGAAAGTTCCTAGATCAGTAGAAAATGCAGTTTCCGAACTGTGCTCGAAGCAAGGACCCGAACGTGAAGTGCAAACGCGTTCATGGACACGTGTCATCATGCCACGCGCAAGTGCATGGTCACGTGGCACTGTCCGAAAGGTTCACAATGACACCAGATGTTTGTGGATGTGGATGGAAGTAGAAACAGTGGAAAAATTATAGAAGTGTTAAAAATTATGCTAGAAGGTGGGAAATGGTAGAGTTTTAAGGTGAAACCTAAATTGGACAAAAACGTTGCTATATTGGGGTTTGATATTAGTATGTTGTAGGAAAATAGCATGCACTGGTAAAAACCCATGGAATTCTCTGAACAAAACTTTGTTAAAGAGATGTTATGGTTAAAACTCACCCATAAAAAACTGTACAATTCACTGAAAAACTTTGTTAAAGGGACTCTATGGTTAAGTTGCACTAGTAAAAACCTATGACATTCAATGAAAAAACTTTGTCAAATGGATGATATGGTTAAGTTGCACTAATACAAATCTATAAAATTCACTGAAAGATCTTTGTTAAAGGGATGCTATGGTTAAGTTGCACTAATAAAAACCTATGAAAATCAATGAAAAAACGTTGTTAAAGGGACATTATGGTTTCAAGTAAAATCTCTGATATTTGCCAGTTTTGGTAAACTAAGCAACAATAACTTGTGCCACCACCGTGCACTGCTAAAACTAACACTGAGGACATCAAAGATGATATCACAAATGTCATTGATGGCATCAATCAGTCTTTCCGCCAGGGTTGGGTCCCATGTCATGATAGGTGGGCCTCTGTTCTTGCCTGGAGGGCTTGCACATTGCCCAGAATCTGTGTCTCAGTCATTTGCACTTCACTGCAAGTGGCCTCCAGGATGGCAGCCCACCTTCTTGCATGAAGTAGTGCAATCCCAGGCCCGGTCATCACTACTATTGCTTCCTCTGCCCGCTGCCTCTCTGCCCCGATCTGCCATTCATAAAGCGGGAACACAGAAGACAATCTGTGCCACATGTCAACGTGTGCCACCTGCCTCACTCACCCCACCTTTGGGTGGTCTGCCCTGCCAAAAATCACCTTCTCCTCATTGATACCTGCTGGCACAGTGCCGGTCCCTGGTATGTTGGTACGCCCTCTGAGCTGATGATGATCCCCGGGGGTGTACGGCAACAGCACTGCTCATAGGTGCCTGCTGTCCCTCCATTGCCTATGCCCGTCAGTGCCTGGGTAGGCACGGTGGCCACTTTAGCTGCTGTGCCATGGACTCCCAATGTGGGCAGGGATGTGAGTTCCACCAGATGGGGTGTTGTGGGTGGGACTGTGCACCGGGGGTTCTGCTGGTATCTGGGCCGGAAGGCATCCTGGAGGACAACTGGCACACAGAGAAGGAAGACGAGGAGGTGGTTGAAGCAGCGAATATCCCATGGAGTACACCAAAGAGCAGGCATGCTGCAAGCCAGGACACAAGGTGGTATAGCTCACTGTAATGATGTTCAAGCAGACTACGAGTAGCCTGCACATCATCATGAATGCCACCTGTCAACCTTGTCAACCTGGCCAGAAGGGGCAGCACATCATTCTGGATGTACACATCAGATGGCAAGGGGGTGTTGGTCTTGGTGGACACACCAACCGACATTGGGGGATGGGTCTGGGTGGAGGCATCCTGGCAGCTGCACACTGCTGCATTCAATAGCCCAGGGACATGATTTTGCACAGGCACCTCAAATTCAAGGGAAGAACCATAAACCTCCACACCCACACGCATAGTCATGCAATCCACATCCATGCAGACACCTGGCTGGCCATCACTCCAAATGATTACATCATACTGCCACTGTCACAACCAATCTAAAGTGTATGCTATACACACATGCATCAATTGCACATGCACATATGGGCATGCCATACCAACAAGCACATACACATGTCATGCACACACATGAACTCAGAGGGCCTAAGCAGTGGCATGACCAATCACATTAGAGTCCCGTGAACTGCAATGCCTCAACGTGATGAAGCCAGACATCCAAATGCATGTGATTCATCCAAGCATGAGTGATTACCATGTTGGGCACATACACATGAGCATCATGCATGCACATGACTTGGGCAACACTTCCTCAACTGGCACACTTGCCATCCTGTAACGTCAGACACAAGTAACATTGCATGTGCACGGTCTGCAAGACAGCACTACAACACACAATGCAGGTAATAGCACATTTTAAATACAAAGATGTCTCAATGCACATATGGAGAGCAATGTCTGGGGCATGCATTTAGACATCCACATCCGAAGCATACTTGCTGCAAGCCTAAGGGGGTCACTGTCAACATGCTGGTACATGCACAACACACATGCGCCATAGCGCACTGCACCACACGGTTACTCATCGGTCGACTCCAGACATTAGCGTAATTCGCAGACCTGGGTATGCAGCACCATGTAAAACCTCTCCATGACCTGCATGTTTTGTCCCCGACATTTGGCACCTGTGTGCACAGTACCCCTCAGTGGTACCACAAACCTGGATAAATTGCATGGCCTTGCCGTGGGTCCTGGATTTAAGATCCTCCCAGAACGTGTGCATGGTCTTCAAGGAGTGGACTGTTAGTCCCTCCGCATTAATGGCATCCGTCATCCCATCCCAGACCTGCTGACGTCCTTCCTTGCCATGTTGCACCACAGGGTTGAAGAGGACATCATAATTCTACAAGACCATTGCCCACAGGATGTCAACTTCCCTGGTTCTGAAATTGACAGCCCTCTGCCTTGCTGGCAGGGGGTTTCTGCTCTGGTCTGAGGACGATGGTGCTGACATGGCAACCCCTGCGGCAGGTGTGGGTGGCGAAGGTGGTCCTTGAGCTGGGCTGTGGAGCCGTGGTTGTGGAATGGCCCGGTGGGAGTCCTACAGAGCAGCTGAGGTGGTTACAGTGCCTGAGACAGGAGCATATAACAAAAAAGGGGTTTGCCCCTGGTGGTGCAGTTTATGGTAGGGGTCTAACAATATACATACGTTGAGTTTCCAAAAAAAGCTAGAAAAATTATTATTTAGCCCAAATGATGAAGTAAATTGAATTAGTTTTTGTATTAGGTATCTTTAGATATCTATGTTGTATTGACACCTTTGTAGTTAAAGTGAACAGTCAGCCGAAAAGAAGAAAAGGAGAAAGGAGAAATCTTAACAGTTTTATTCCATGTTGACAAGAAAAAAAGTTCCTTCTACACATACTAATGTATCCCCAAATAAGGCGTGCTCAACGTCTGCGCGCAGCACGTGTCACATAAGTTACGCTCTGAGGGCCTTTTCTCTAATTTCACGTGTTCACGTTTTTCTCATTTTTTATGTGCAAAGTCACTTCACTCTGTTCACAGCTGCCATCATTGTGAGACACGGAAGATCCATGCTTCTGCCTCTGTGCCATTTACTACCTGCCTCCATCTGCCCTGTGCTGCCTACAACTTTGCCAGCTGCTGCTTCCTGTACAGGTGGTGTGCCTGCTGCCCACTTGCACTGTGTTTGGAGTTCCTGCTGTCCAGCCATTGCGTATGCTCCTGTCGTTATACATATGTTGAGTTTCCAAAAAAACGCTAGAAAAATTATTATTTAGCCCATATGATGATGTAAATTCAATTAGTTTTTGTATTAGGTATCTTTAGATATCTATGTTGTACTGACACAATTGTAGTTAAAGTGAACAGTCAGCCGAAAAGAAGAAAAGGAGAAAGGAGAAATCTTAACAGTTTTATTCCATGTTGACAAGAACATTTTTTTTTTTACAATTATGAGAAGTTAATGCAAGTGGGAAAAAACAATGTGGTTGCTAATAAAAATTCAAAATGAGACAGATGTGGACAGTAAAATCCAAAGAAGGTTTTTTCTTATTTTAGAAAACCGTTTTGTTTAAGCAACCTGTATGAACAAAAGCATTACATATTTGGACAACAACAAAAAATAGAACAACAAAAACAGTTTATAATATTGTTTGTACAGAATAAGTGATTTGAATATTGTCAAATTCAACTAAATAATTATTAGACCAGGTTTGCCTACATGGAAGACAATAATTAGTAGTTGGCTTTGGGGTCAGGAATGCTGTATTTCAAGTTCATAGAAAACTCAAAGATTTTTTCTTTGCTGTTGACCTCTATACGTTTCGGCGAGACCACTTGTGGGACCTGAATTTCAAAAATACGCCTTCCTCAGGGCAGTTTTTTAGGGTGACAATCTCTGTGAAATTAGAGAAAAGGCCCTCAGGGCGTAACTTACGTGACATGTGCTGCGCGCAGACGTTGAGCACGCCATATTCGGGGATACATTAGTATGGGTAGAAGTGACTCTGAATGTGTGTGCGAAGGGGATGAGATGGACAAGTGGAGTATTGCGTATTTTGGGGTGCCACGCAATCTATTCACTTCAGGACCGTACAAACGTCTTATTTTGGTGGGGAATTTGCCTCTGCACATATACTTTAGATTTTTGTGAGGCTGACAGTGAGTTGCGTATGCATTTATTTCAACTTTGCCCCTGTGTATCGCATACCACTATTTTTACCTTTCTGGTAGCTATCCAGGGCTGGCGTATGCATTTTTAGCATTGCTGGGTACCACTGCATATCGTGTACTGCTTTTTTCTTAATTCGTAAGCTATCCTGGTATCGCGCACACATTTATTTTTTTGGGGGTGCCTGTGTGTTACGCATACCATACTATACACACCTGGGGTACATTTGAGCCTTTCTGGACCACAGAACTATGTCTTCCATCATGTAGACTGCCCCTCACTCATATTGCCCAGGACAATTACTTAGTGTGCCTTCCATATTTCCATTACACCTCGAACATGAGTGGAAAGGCCCCAAGAGGGAAAGGGGGCAGATGGGGTTGGGGTAAGGGACGTGCTGTGGAAGCAGCTGTCCCAGCCCCAAGGGATCAGGGATGTGCTGTGGAAGCAGCTGTCCCAGCCCAAAAGGGGAAGGGATGTGGTTGGAAGCAGCTGCCTAGCCCCAGGGGGTAATGCCATGGCTAAGGCCACTTGTGGTTCAGGATCTGGACCCCAAAGTGATCCCATCCACACAGGGGTGGCACCAACACCTTGTGGCAAGAACGCAAAGCCTGCACAGAAGGAACAGGCTCAACGCAATGACACAGCACAGGACACTGGCACATTGGGGAAGAACTTCCATGATGAAGAACTCAAGATCCTCATCGACTACGTGACCATTCACCACTGTGAAATGTGCCAACATACGGGGAGCACACATACAACTGCTCAGCATATGGTGCATTTGCAGCATGTCACGGATGAGATCAAGGCCTTAGGGTTTGATAAACCCAATGCTGCAAAGGTAGTGAAGAGCTAGAATGATCTCACCCATCGCACCAAGTCCAAGCTGTATGTCAACCTGGCCTCTGCTCTGACAACTGGAGGGGGGTCACCAGAGGAGGCGGAGTTGACCGAGCATGAAGTGGCTATGAGCCAATTCATTTGATTGGAGCAGGTGCAAGGTGTGGGAAGCCTAGAAAAATACAAGGACACATCTGGTGAGAGCCCAACATTGTACATCACCAGGATGTATAATTGTGGTGCACATCTGGCTGCATTGGAATGACTGCCCTGGTGAACCATGTCATGTGGTGTACTGCCTCCTGTCCAGTGTACACAAGAGTGGATACAAACCATGTGTTGTACATCAGTTGAACATGTTTGTGTGACAGTAATCATCTCCCACCAGCATACCCCACAACATCTTCAACATGATACCACAACGTGCACAGTTGTTTTCTGGATCCTTGATGTGAGTGACTCTGCACTGCTAGACATGTGCATATGTCTGAAATGCTAGTTACACTTTATGCCATACAGGGTATTGAATCTCTATTCACACATGTACGTATGTGTTGCCATGCAACATAGGACATCCAAGATGACACCCAACATGTCTTATGGCGTGCCCTGAGTGAGTGTGCATATGTCCAGACTGTGCACATCCACGCTGCCCCAATGGCAATGACTCCTGAGGAAAATCGTTGCTGGGCCTGCTCCCTGTTACCCTCCCACACTCAGCCACACTCCATGGGTTCATGCCCCTCTACCTCTTGTGGGTCACTGTACCTTGTTCCTATTTCCAACTCCATTTACTTACTCGCTCCACGTCACAGACCTTGCATATGTGGTACTCTTATAGCTGTACATCACATGGGACTATTTCCTTTTTCCTAGACTTACAGCATGTTCCCATTGTGTACAGCCCCTGTACCAAGACAGCAATGGTGTGAAATGTGATGGATGCAGACTTGGATGTGGATATGTGTCTCTGCCTGCTGCCATGTGATGTAATTGCACTTCACACAGGCACATGTCCATGCCCATTTCACTGGTATTAGTCAACAGTTTGCACTAATAGAGGTCATAATGTGCTTCTTAAAGACCCTGTTGGTTGGCAATGTGTCCACTGGCAGCATGGCCCTGAGCTAGTAATGTGCCAGTCTGTACATGCCATGTTCAGATAACTTGTAGTCCATAATGTGTACATGCCATGTTCAGATAACTTGTAGTCCATAATGTGTGGATGCTGTATTTCTTATGGTGACATGCTCTGCATTTTGTTGCATGACAGCAATGTGATACACATGTTTACTGTAGACATGTTGCACATGACTCCACATGTCTTTTTCTGTCCATGTGCAGTGAGGATGCACCAGATGCAGAGGAGGAGGAGGAGGATGAAGAAGAGTCTGTGGTGCTTCTGACCACCAGTGGAGGATGTGACGTGTCAGGCCGTGAGAACCCACTGGTGCTACAGACCATCCTAAGCCATGCTGCAGACCCTTCTGACAATTTGGACACAACTGGCTCTTATGCTGAAATGGATATGCAGTCGTCAATGCTGGCCAAGGTGAGTGCATCAATGGGTGGAGCAATTGGGGCCAGTGCATCTACAGGGGGACAGGTGCCTTCACAAGACCAGTCAGTGGCGTCACCACCATCTGTTGTGGTTACAGCTGCAAGGCCACACTCCCATATATTGGTTTCTGGTCCTGGGACAAATGTCCAAGGGAGTGTTGCAGTCCTGCAGCCAAGGACAAGGGCATTACAGCAAGGGCCATGCACCCTTGCATCAGGAAGGCATGGGCCCCGCACATGTGGGGGACGTGTGCATGATGGGCAGACAGAGTGGAAGCAGCAGATGTTGCATTCTGCACACCGACAGGGTGCTGTCTTTGAGATGTTGGCTGAGGGCATGGATAGGATGGCCACTTCCATGATCCCCCCAGCAACAAAGGTGGAGCAACAGCTGCAGGTCATGCGGTCCACATGCTCCACCCACAGGCTGCACATGGAGGCCAGCTTAAGGGGCCGACGGGGATGATCTGCAGTGTCTGCAGGCATCCCTGCTTCAGAGGGTCAGGCACATAGGGATGCCCGGAGATATGAGTTCTTGCCCCGACAGGTCTGAAATCCATGAGGAACATGCATCCAGCAGAAGACTGTTCCGCCAGGAGGTGTTAGCATTGAGGTAGACATTGAGGTAGACCACTCGATCCCGTGAGGTTGTGCATAGTGACCTCCAAGCCCTCAGTCTGCTGGTGCATTCATCAGTGTCAGTCACGCATGGCGGCTGCCACTGAGGACCAGGCTGGGGCACTGCATGGTGAGCCTCCAGTACATCTTCCACCTGCAGATTGAAGACGGGATGGGGTTGCCAGCACTGAAATGCCACCCGGTCCACTGTAGGCATGCAGTCCATGAGCCCATGGAGGGGATCGTTTTTACCCATGTGGATGTTGACATGCACCCTGCCGCTCCCCCCTCCTGGGTGGACCACCCACCAATCCCGTGTGCATGATGTCCATTCCCCCTTTTGTAGACCCCAGTCCCGGATGTTGGCATGTTATTTTTGAGTTTCCCTTTCCAGGTTTATTTGTATTTTTTGTGTTAATTTTTTACTTGAGTTGTGCAGTTTGCCCTCTCAAGACAATGACGTTTGCAGTGGTGGACATGCAGGCATACAGAGTGAGGTCAACTTGCATGTTTGCATGGTGGTGTTAAGGATTTCAATCCCACCTTGGTCTCGGCCTAGTACGTAGCGCACAACTGAGATGCTTTTCTCCTTATTTTATGCAGATTCAGGTTGGGGTAGTACACAACTCGTATCACACCCCCTTTTCAAATACCCCGGGTCACAATGGACCATGAACCAGGCTGGTTGGTAAAATACAATATTTATTTATTTTGTTTTTAAATTCAGAAGAATCATACAATTTTTAATATGGGGCAGCAATCACTTATGGGGTGATAATTACAATGAGGATGTAAGCAATACACTTGTTTAACCTTCTAGTGGAACCTATAAAGAACACCAGGGAATAGGAGCACTTTTTGATTTAGGAAAGATAGCACCCAAGTTAGGATTTCCCCCTGCAATGTTCCCTCAACCCACAAATAATCAATTCTGAATTGATAGAAAGACACAGAAGGTAAGCAGGAATAAATGGCAGAACACTGAATCAAAATCCGACCTTCCCTCACCAAATAAGAGTGGGAAACATATTTTAAACCCCTTGAAATGTTCTGAAATGACACTCGGAAACGGACCAATAAATAATTAATGTGCGGTTAAAAATTTAAGGTAAATACAATTTATCACTAAAGCAACAATGCATAGACACTAACAATTACCAGAAATGGATTACCAAGAGCATATGATATAAAACTGAGTGGAAAGTTTAAAACGGATTTCAGCAAAATGACACTGCGTTCCCTTTCAATTTCCGTGTAAATTCACCCAAACGTTTTTTAATAAAAACAGGTGAAATACTCTGATTTGGAGAACGGTTCCTGGGCTGCGGGATACATTTATATCACAGGTACAACATAGAGGTGAAAATAGGTCTCTAGCTGGGGAATTGAGAGAGATTTGGAAGGGAGAGTGAGGTTCGTTTTTAGGAAAATATAGCAGTGAAAAAGAGAAAATCGGATTTAAAAGTAAAAGGCAAATTTTACTGAAACTAGATTTAATGGCTAAAAATAGAGGAACGCCACCCGTGAATATAAAAGTTAGGGTGCAGTTGTAACCCTTCACGCAGTGCACCCCTTTTCATTTGGGAAAATTCATTTATTTAGACACCATAACGCGACTGACTTATGATCTATGCAAGACAGAAATTAACAGAAAAGTGGCGCTAACGCTTGGAGATCAATGGCAAGAACAGTGAGAGTTCTGACCGTTTTAACAAGTTACCAGGATAAGGACAGGATTGCTTAGAAAGTGGGATAAGGACAATTGCAAGACAAGGTAGACTATGGATTTCTATGGGGTAGGGATCATACTTACAGTCCACTTTTTTGTTTTGGATTTTGCACCATCAATGGTTCTGGTCACAACATGGCAGCGCGCCTGGCAAATGAAAGCTGGGCAAAAGACAGCTGGGAAGGGTCGGTCACTGGATGGTAATTCTGGTCACTGGATGGCACAGGTACCACTGGATGTAGTTAGTGCGCATGCAGTTAGTGGGCAGCAAGCCAGGCTGGTTCAGGATGCTTCCCAAAAGAATACCACACCTTTCTCCCTTTGGTTATTTTGGAATTTTAGAATTGAGGCCTTGCTGGAATATGATCAGCAATGCTTGGGTTTTGCAGTGGGCCCTGGAGTAGAATCAGCAATGCTTTGGCCTTGTAGTAGGAATCTGGACTCAGCAGGATGAATGGAACAGGAACGCCGGCGCAGGAAAATCAGGAAGAGTATCTGTCTTAGAGTCTTGTCAGGGACTCTTATTTATAATGCATAGTGACATCATCAAAGTATATGGCTGGGCAGGCTTAGCTAAGCACACCTGTAACCCATGGGATTGGTCACGGGTGCTAGTCTCCGCCTCGCTCTCAACTGGTTGGATTTCAAAGCAGGAGAGCAGATTTATGGTGTGAGTTTACAATGTTCAAAAACCTCCGACATTTATTTTAGCCAAAATCCGATTCAACGGTACATTTATACAGTTGAAATCTCTTAGCAAATTATATACACAGGTAAAGTACACACAATGTTCCACAAAACAGCTTCCTCCCTTACAGCTATAAGGTTGTTCACAATATCCCCCTGACACTTTCACACACACCTATTCAACGTAAATTTAGGTGAGGATGCATGGATTAAAAAAAATATACATATTTTAATGTTTATAAAACACAAGCAAATAACAAATGCTTAAAAACGAAGCATGATTCACTAATCTTAATCATGTATCTAAAACCTAACCAACATTTCATTCTAATATGTATGCCTGACAACAAAGAAAAATTATTTGCCAATATTTTAAAACAATTAATCAATCATGTGCCTTTGTAAATATCTCCTTTTAGGGAGAAACGGTGTGCCAACACTCTACATGTGTTTCTAGAACCAATTTTCAGTGGTTAGGATGCAATCAAATAAATGCTATACACATCTCCCATTGGTGCTGTCCTCAGTGCACTCTTTGTTTTCATCACGTGATGGTGTTCAATGTGTTGCATAATAGAAGCATATTGTATTCCAATCAATCTAAAATCAAAAAACATACATAAAACCTTATTATTACCATGCAATACTCTTTTGTATCGTGTCAGACTTTGGGGACAAACAACTGAACAAACCTAATATCATTTGTTAGCATGAGGGTGACAACTAATAGGAATCTACAACAATAAATCAGGGCTAGTAGTCCACTGAAACAAAAACACTAAATGCTTGTTAAGCATAGGGAAATTGTCTGTCCCTGTTCTCAATGTGTTCAAACCAGTCAAATTTCACTACCTGATTGGTCATCATCAATCCAAGCACACTCTGTTTTTATCTCCTATGTTCCATTCTATTTCTGATTATTTTGGCATATACATGTATTACAATTACCAGATGAGGTCCTGTATTGCAGATACCTTGGATTTGAAGTCTCAGTATACTCAGGTCTGTGCACGCTATATTTGCCTGTATCAGCGTGTGAATGAAATCCACCAAACATGCTGGTCTTTGCTGGTCACATGACCCCATTAAATGTAGGGTATGTGGTGACGTTACGTAATCTCCCTCCTTTCATTGGTCTGTTACTCAGCATTGAGCAAACAGTATGTATTCAGAATGCCTATTCCAAATGGCTGGTATAAACCAAAGCCATCTTGGAAAGGCCATTGTGTTCAGAGCGCTGAGTGCGCGTGGATGTGTTAACATCATCTCTCCCTATTCTTATGACAAATGGGCATATGGATGCCTAAACCAAGACCTGCCATGATTTAGAATAAAAGTTCACGCAGGTGTGCCGGAGCTGTACTTAGCTCGGCGCCACATAAGTGTATAATATTTAACGGGCGCCATCTTTATATGATGAATCTACACACTACGACAGTGGCACTGTTAAAATAGAAGTTCACACATGTTTACCGGAGCTTTATTCTGCTCGGCACCTCATAAGTGTGTAATTTTTAGCGGGCACCATCTTTATATGATGAATCTACACACTACGACAGTGGGACTGTACCCTATTCGAGTGAAAGTGACAGAATCAATGATGGGGCCTTAGTTGGTCTCATGGCTACGTAAAAAGAGCAGATCTGACCCAAGATGAAGTGTTATCATCAATCTCCTTAATGTATAAATAAACCCCACTCTATGGCAATATTAAGGCCATCTTTTACTGTGTTAAGATCGCATATCCATTTTTGTTAAATTTTTCTAAGTTTAAGGTCCCTATCACCCTATCTCGGGTGGGGGCCAATGGTTTGGATGATGAACCACTGAATGTTCTCATATTTGTGTTTAGCCATTTTGAAATGGGCCACTAATGGTTTGTTTGGTTTGAGAATACAATCCTCTGTGAGATGAAGACATTAGTCAACACTACAAACATCTATTGGGACAATTTATCACAAGAGGAAAGAAAGGCTAAAAAAGACCTAGCAGACAATAACCTCTTTTTTATCAAACCAGCTGATAAAGGGGGAGGGGTGGTGTTATGGGGTACCAAGCATTACCACACAGAAATCAAGAGACAATTGAGCAATTTAATCTTCTAGAAGCCATTACCTGGTCATCCGACAGCGAGAATCTGCGATGAGATTAGCAGCCTCATGACACACGCTGAATTAGAGGGGTGGATTGATACAGATGAGAAGGCCTTCCTGACACAACTGAATTCCATAAGCCCAGCTTTCTATTGCTTGCTAAAGATGTATAAAGACCCAGTTCATCCACCGGGACGTCAAATCGTGGCAGCAATTGGTTCTATACTTGAGCCTTTGTCATTATACACTGAATTCTTTTTGATACCCTTTGTCCAAAAGATGCGGTCGCATATTCAAGACATGACACACTTGATTCGTATCCTCGCCTCCATAGAAGCAACAGCGGATTATCTATTAGTAACACTTGATGTGGAGGCACTGTATGCGAGTATCCCCAGATGAAATGCATTAACATCATGCACAGGGGCCTAGAGACAAGAGAGGACAGGACGGTTCCTTCAGTTTTTATCACGGAGTGCATTAAATTAGCTTTAGTCAACCACTTCTTTATTGAGGATGTTACTTACAACAACATGGGACCAGTATGGGCTCTACTTTTGCCCCACATTTGGCAACTCTCTTAATGGATTAACTCGAAAACCACTCAGTATATGCAGAAGATAATCCATTTAAACAACAAGTAAAGACGTGGCATAGGTACATCAATGACGTCTTCTTGCTATGGGCAGGAAACCAACAGGACTTAGAACGGTTTTTGATATGGTTGAAAGAACAAGAGACATGCATAAACTTCATGATGACTTCGAACGTTGACAAGATCCCTTTTTTAGATTTAGAAATCTACAAAAGGGAGAACAACACTATGGGCACCACGCTCTTTAGGAAGACCACAGATAAAAAATCACTGTTGTTGTTTAACAGTTATCATCGACATTCTCGCCAATAAGTAACAACCTACGAAGAAGCATACTCAGGAATTGGGGCATGATTAACACAGAAGACTTTACGATCAAGAAACCACATTTCATGGATACTTTCCTTGTAATCCCTGATTCTTTGCCTTTTCAATTCCCAAACGGTCAGTGAATTCCACCAGGTCTTAAATGAAAGTCCATAAAATCACTTTTAAACTGTGAAATTTTTTACATTTTTACAAAGTCTTGCTGCAGAGATAAACGTCTTTACATTTTTATTCATAAAAAGTCTTTGGAAGCAAATGGCAGTCCTTTGTCTGTCACAGGACCATTTTTTTCTTTCTTCAGCTGCCACCAACTGTCATTTCCTCCAGAGCAAGGTGGGGGTTTCCCCGCTTGATTGAAGGTTTAGTGCCCCTTCCCCACTTCACACTTCCTTGTCCTGGACATTCCATTGTCAGTGGGTTCAGCCTAGACTAGATTCTGTCCAACCTAGTAATTATCACTTGGGTTACTATCTGCTGAGAGAGGCCCTCCTATTGGTAGCATCCCCAAAGCAGAAACCTATTTTCTTTTGGAACTTACAAAATCCAGCCAATATAGTTTAACAGTTTCTTATATTTTGGTCCTGAATTAAACAAGCCAGTTAAATAAAATAACCCATGTGTGTAATTTCCCCAGCACCAAACCCCTTCACATTGCTAGATAATGGAAGGCTTTCATTCGACAGTTTACTTTTTAAAATGGGCATTTTTCTCCTTGAGTTTGCAAAGCCCATTTTACATGTGTGGTGAAAAGCTGGCATTTCTTATTAAATTTGGTTTTGCATCTCCCTCTGGATTCCCACACTGCCCCAGCTATAGTTATTTCCTTGTTTGCAGGAGTTTTGTTTGAAGCTGTGATGCCTTGAAATTGACATGGTTCAGATAGCTGGAGTTTCTTTGAAAGGTTTGACAGGGCCTGTCATTCAAAAATCATGCCTGGTTTTGCTGAAGCACAGTGAGATCTACTGGGCATGGCAGGGCCTTATTAATACCCATGGTTTAAGGAAGAAAAGATGGAAATAGCATCAGCAGCATTATTTTCAAGGTGAAAAAGTTTCCTTTTGATTGGGGATTTTGTGTTTTCAGCAAAGCAGTGCTGGCCTTTTTCACTTTATTCCATTTGTATAGGTCCCCTGTCCCCTTGTTCCATCCTGCCCAATGTGTGCTTGGCAAGAGGGTGCAGCCTTCTTTTTATTGCTGCAAGATGCAGTTTTAAGGCCATGGTGCTCACAGGACCCAGCACAACCATTTTGCTGTTTCTGCACAAATGCAGCTTGGTTTTGGCGAAAGTCTGTTCAGTGGGTCAATGTAGCCCACAGATCCCCCACCCCCCGACTCTTCTGAGATCCTTGTCGAGGGAGAGTCGGGCAAGGTGGGCTTCATCAGTCAGGAGTTCTTCTTCCATCAGAGAGCGGAACGTCCCGATCCTCTCTCTGTCTCTCGTTGCAGCGTGGAATGACACCCGCAGCTTTCTCTTGGATCTTCCTTTATGGTGTTGAGCGACACTCCCAGATTTTCTTTGATTTCTCCCTTCCAGGTTGCCAGGGAGGTCCTCCCTGGTCTTTGAATAGGCACAACCGGTTGGAATCTATTAAATAAATCAGAACTGGTTACTTCATTTTCCCACTAACTGCTTTCCAATAGGGTTGACAGCAGTGGGACACGCCTGCATTCAATAATGACAATTGATAGTGCAGAAAAATACTCCCTGTTACATCCTTATACTTATAAATCCATCATTACCTTCTGATTCTTCTTTTTCTTATTCTCATGCTTCAGGTGTCTCCTCTATTTGATTCTCTCTGGGCTCCACAATTTGCTGCAAAGTGTGCCTAGGGTGACAACTCTAGCTGATTAATATGGACCCATTTCTCTTCTGTCAATTAACCTTTCGGAATGCGGATTCTGTAGGCGACAGGTGACATTGTACCTACAATTTCAATTACAGCGCCAGCTCGGTAAACATTTACACTCTTTGTTCTGGTTTGGAAATTGTACAAGTAGACCGTGTCTCCTACTTGGTATTCCTTTTTGGTTGTTTTTAGATCATATTGAGTCTTCATACCCTCCGCAGATCTTTCTAGATTCCGCTGAGCGTACGCAAAACTATGTTGAAGGTTTTTCTTAGATTCTCAACATACTCATGAGTTGAGGAGGCATTTATCAGTGTCTGATCCTGTGTTCTATAGAGCAAATGCTGAGGTAGCACCATCCTTCGTCCAGACATCAGCTCAAATGGAGACATCCTGGTTGCAGGCAAAGGTGTAGATCTGACAGCCATCAGGACAAGCAGTAATTGGATGTCCCAACTTGGCCCAGAGTCTGCCACAAACCTTTTTAGAATGCTCACAATGGTTTTATTGTACCTCTCATCTCCACCAGTAGAGGTAGGTGGTATGCAATGTGAAATTTCCTTTTTATCCCAAGTATCACCCACATCTTTGTCATAATTTCGCTAGTGAAGTGACTTCCTCGGTCTGACTCAATCCTTTGGGGTAGGCCAAAATGAGAGAAGATGTGATTGATCATCAGGGCAGCTGCTGTTTCTGCCTTGCAATTTGGAGCCAGGAGACATTCCACCCATTTGGTAAACAAGCATCTTATGGTTAACATGTACTTGTTCCCCGTAGAGGAGCGAATCACGGGCCCGATGAAATCTACTTGTAAATCTGACCTAGGCAATGTCATCCCCCTGTTCTGGAGGGGAGCTCGGTGTGTGAGTGATGTTGGCTGAAATTGTGCACACACAAGACACCCCTTCAAGTATTGGTCGGGGTCCTGCCCCATGTGTGGCCAGTATGCAACCTCTCGCAAGATTTCTAAAGTAGTGTGAAACCCCTGATGACCGGCTGTGGCCACGTCATGGGCGTGACTTAGCTTCAGGCTTTGGAATGAGGTAGGGACCACCCACTGTTCACAGCCAGATATGGATCTCCTTACCAACAAACCATCTTGGATTCTGAACATTTTTGGACATTTCATCAACACTCTGAGGTCCTCTTTCCCAATGTAATCATTATCCGTCAGGTAAAAAGTTCTCAGGGTCCTCAATGTGTTGATCAAATTTACCACTGATTGGATCCCCTTTTTGTGCCATGATTAAATCAGCATCTTAGGTCTCCTTACTCCACTGGGCAGTTGAGAGTTCATTGTGAGCATTTGTCTGGGACCTAGTGATAGCAGTGACCTGGATTTCCCCCAACACGGACTTGAACTCGAGGAGATCCCCCTGGATGGCTCTGGTTTTGGCCAACTGATCAGCCAGGTCATTTACAGTTTTGTCTGGTCCCTCTATTCGGGAATGACCCTTGATCTCTTCCAATAGATTGTCATCCCACTAGAGGTGACCAGATCATCAATATTTTGGATTAGCTTGCCATGTTTAAGTAGTTTATTGTTAGCACAAAGCATGCCTCTGGTTTTCAAATTCACCAGGTGCTCCACAAACCCATTCCGGACATAATCTGAAACGGTGATTATGACCAGTTCGTGGAGTTGGTGTTGGACATAAACTGTGGGCATTCGCTTGCACTTGTCTTCTTCATTGACTTTGTGTGGGGAATTCAGGTACGCCTCCATATTGTCCTGGGTTTTAAGACTTTTGTCCTCGAGACAGTTTTCTCTAGCACAATCATGCAAGTCAGCCAGAACTTGCTCGAGGGGGCTCTTCTTGTTTTGGCCATATCTGACCTTCACAGGACAGCCTTGCATTGACAGAATCTAGAAAGTCATTCTGGAATTATTCACATTTCCGGGCCGAATTCTGTCACTTTGGAGGTATTGCAAAGGCTAGTGTTGAGTCTCCACTATGATGTGTTCCCCCTGGATGAACGGATGGTAATTTTTCAATGCCCACATTGTTGACAGGAGTGCCTTCTCACAATCGTTGAATTTTTCCTCCACAGAGGATAAAGTCTTACTTGGATAGGAGATGACTTTATTGACCTTGTCATGCTTTTGATATAATACTGCTGTCAAGCATGTATTCAAGAACCCTGTCTCTAAGAAGAACTCCTTGTTTTTGACAGGGTAAGCCAGACAAGACACTTGTGAGAGGCTTCTTTTGAGTTGCTTTACTACCTCTGCTTGTTCGGAACCCCATTCCCACTTGACCCCCCTTCACTAGATGGATCAGAGGTCTTGTGACCTCTGCGTAATCCTCAATGAACTTCCTACTGTAATTAGTTAGTCCAAGGAGGCTTCTTAGCTCTCACAGAGTTGTGGGGTCTTTAAGTTTTAGGAGTGCTTCCGTTTTCTTCTCCTGGGGACAAAGACCCTCAGGAGTTATTTCATGTCCCAAGAGGTTGACACGGGTTCTGCACCACTGTGCCTTTTGGAAGGATAGTTTTGCTCTGGCAACCCTAAACTGTGCCAGAACATAACGGATTTTACACTATGTGTTCCTCCACAGTTGAGCTTTTTATCAGGACATCATCCAGATAGGCCAGGTTACCCCTTTCACCCAAATCGGGCATGGCCTTATGTAGGAAGATGTTGAATTTGTTGCTGGAGTTGATGCACCCGAAGGCAGTCCGGGTCCAGGTGTAATGCTGCCCCCCGAAGGTAAAGGCTAGCTTGTATTGGTCCTCCCTATTGTCAGGCACAGTCCAGTACCTATTGGTCAGGTCAATGGCAGTGCATACCTTTGATCCCCGGATCTGGGCCAGCCTCTGGTCAATGTAGGAGAGAGGCCATCAGAGCATGTGGGCCCGTTTATTCAGCTCCCTCAGGTCAGAGGTTTTAAATTCCCCAGCACCAGATTATTAAAGGTGCTGTGGACTGGACAAATTATCCCACAGGATTTAAGGTTTTTGAGGATTTCCGTGAGGGACTCCATGGATGTGACAGGCAAGCAATATTGCTTCACAAACACTGGAGTCATTCCAGGGTCCGTGGGAATTGTTGTCGTATGGATTTCAGTGCGACTACAGTCATACGATTCCCTCCCAAAGAGATCTTGAAAATCTAAAAAAAACCTGTTTCAACTTTTGCTTTTGCTCCGGAGTCTCACAGGCATCAGCTAGGTTGACCCGCTCTTCAACCATTTCTCTGAAGCCTGGAAAGACTTCCGGTTTTGCTATCTCAGCGGCCTCCTCCAGCTGGGTGGAGAGGTCCCTGGTTAGAGTATTGACCTGTACAGAGGGTTTCAGATAGGAGAGGTAGTCATTGTGGACCTGAAATATCACCTCATCCTGCCTGATGTCACTGGTCACCTCTTCCTCACTGTAAGTGCAAGAAGTGTACACCAGGAAATTCCCCCCTTGCTGGGTGAAGATCCTGTCTGGGGGTAAGTCATTGTCACTGTCATTGTCAAAACAGTAATTGGGGATTGTTCCTATCAGTTCATTTCCTAGATCCATGGAAAAATGTCGGTCATCAACCGCCATTCGAATAATGGTGCCTGCGCCCAGAGTGATACTCCTAGGGTTGCTGTTATCCATCAATATTGGAATGTTGTTGTGTTCTACATTGACTAATGGTGTTGGGTTTAACCCCAACCCCTGCTGTTGAAGATGGGCATTGAGGTGTACATATGCATCAGGATTTTGCAGTTTCTGTCCTCTTTTAATTTTTAATTCAAGTGGGAATAGTCGGGTCCATTCTGGGATGGTGACCTCGTCTCCAAATTGAACTTCAACTACATACGGCAGCAATTGCGCTGACCGAAATGCTTTTTCAGAATCATCAAAGTCCATGGGATTACCCCCTAGTCGGGACCAGGCTTTATAATTTATCAGGTCCAAATTAAAGGCAAAACGGTTGAGAATGTCACTGCCTAAATAGACTGCAGCAGGGACATCTCACATGACCCAACAATTATGTACTATGCTTTTGTTTCCTATAGACATTTTGAGCAGACACCTGCTAGGCAGGAGATGTTTGGAATTGGGAGTTTCCAGGCCCATTTCCCACTTATCGATTCATTTAAATGTGGGAATGGCTGGATCCTTTGGGAGCTGCCTGAACGTGGCTTCACTGATGAAGCTCTTACCATTGTTCACACACACTCGGGCGAGAACAGACTCCTTCCCCTCATTAACTGAATAGGGATGAAAAACTGTTCTCTAATTTTCTGAATGTCAGCTAAACTTTGAGCTCGTTTCTCCTTACTTTTGACAATGGAATTGTGATTTTTCAAATTGTGAATTGGTACAGAATTTCAAAGTATTTCCTTCCAGTGTGGAATGCAACTTGAAACTGGAAGGAAGGTTGATTTTCAGGAATGGAGAAGAGTTCCCATCACCTGTTTGTTGTCCTACAGCAATTACTATCACGCTAGGTATTTGATTGTTCTGGAAATGAAACTCAATATTATCAGGTTTTTGTTCAACCATGTGGCATGTGCCATTTAAACTAACATGACTTGGCAGATGCCTTAAACTACCTCAGATGCAAGCCATGCCCAACTAAGGACAGAAATGTGCGCCTTAGTGCGAGACTAGCAAAAATATATGAGCCTCCCACTAAGTCGCTAATTATATCCCATGCTTCCAGGACCCCTAGCATGCCACTTGTGCCCCATTGTGGCTCCAAGCCTACAAAAAAAAGTTTAACGAAGTACAGCAAATCAAAAAACCCCACATGCCTTCTGCCTTCCATATCTACTTCTACGAGTCCCCAGATAAAAGGCGCCTTGATAAACTCCAGATCGCTGGTATCACATGCTACAGATGTAGTCAATCTGATCCTGAAAGAGGATCTAGACTTTCTCGCCATTACTGAAACATGGCTACACCCTGCTGCTGGCCCTATGATCATGCTAGCAGTCCCCAATGAGTTTTCCATCCTGAGACAGGACAGACCGAAATGCTAGAGGAGGAGGTATCGCTTTTATCTACAAATGCGGTCTTGACATGAGACTGGCCACCCAGATCGACCTCCAGTCATGCAAATCACTCTCAGTCAAAGTTCCTTTAACCAATGCCCAAACTTTAAACATCCACTTGATATACCGCCCGCCAGGCCCCCTGGAACCTTTGTGGATGACATTAACTTGATCCTAACCAATAACCTTAAAAGCTCCTCACAAGTATTTCTTCTTGGAGACTTTAACATGGGCTTCAACGACCAATCAGACCAGCTTGCCACAACCATAGCTAACACCCTATCAGAATTTGAATTTACCCAAAGAAATAACACTGCCACCCATGAGAAAGGCAGAATTCTTGACTGGGTGGCAGACCACAACTGCCAGGCCAACATCCTATCCATCTCTCCTTTAGCCTGGACGGACCACCATCTCGTGTCCTTCTTGCTCTCTACCAACAAACCTCCACCTACCAGGGCCCATAGGGATCCACCCACACTAACCAGAAATAAAAAGAGCATTACCGTGGATAGGCTTTTACCGATACTACTCCCTACTCTCAATTCTCTCCATGTTTAACTCACCCTGAGAGTTTGGTTGAAGAATATAATAAAATCATGACCACCTCCTTGGATCAGATTGCCCATGCGAAACTAAGACCAAGTAAGCAGAAAACCCATCTGAATAATTGGTTTACACCATTCTTAAAACATCGAAGACAACAAAAAAGAAACTGCAAAGCTTCAAGGATAAAACATCCATCTGAAGCCAATATACTCAAACTTACTAAACTGTCCTCCCTCTACAAAAAAAGAAATTTGCATAGCAAAACAAATATCCTTTGACACACGCCTATCCAATGCCAAATCCAACATAAAGGAACTGGTCACCATTCTTTAAGAAGTAGAGACTCCAATAACACCACCTGACACTTGCATGAAAGATAAAAAATGGCGTGAGGATATCCAATTCGCCCTAGCCAATAAAATAGCGACTCTACAAAAAAAGATTTCATGCAAAAGAATTGGCTCAAATTATCCCCTTGCCTCCAATATTACTGGTAAAGCCAGCAGAGATGAATCCACGCTATTTAACTTCACCAAGGTCTCCATCCTTGAAGTGGAAAGAACTATTCTATCCCTTAAACCATCGAACTGTCAGGGAAACATATGCCCTGCACAAGGATGCCGCCCGTGATCTATCTCCATTCATCACCAAACTCATCAATGCGTCCTTCACTACCAGCATTATTCACATTAACCTTAAACAACCTTGGGTACTCCCACTCTTAAAAAAACCTACTCTTGACCCATCTACACCCACCAATTACAGACCCATTACTACTGTGCCTTTCCTTCTAAAAATCCTGGATAAGGTAGCATATACTCAAATTCAAAAACACCTGGAACAACAACATATGTTAGGAGCTAGACAATCAGGTTTCCGCCCCCAGCATGGCGCAGAAACTGCCCTCATTGATTTGAAGACCCAAATCGACGTGCTCAAAGACAGTGGGAAATCAGCACTACTCCTCCTCCTAGATCTCTCAGCTGCCTTCAATCTAGTCGACCATTCCATCCTCTGTAACCATCTAAATACAGCAGCACACTTCTCTGATCAAGCCATTACCTGGATTAGATCCTTCTTAAATGGCAGAACAATGAGGGTCTTCTCCCGCTACCTACCGCAGACCCCATACCCATTACCTGCGGTGTGCCCCAGGGATCTTGTGTCTCGCCTAGTCTCTACAACATTTTCACCAAGCCCCTCTTCGATGATCTGGATCATCTCGGTATCACCTACACGAACTATGCAGATGATACCCAGATCCTTCTCCCGCTTTCTGGGGATTATGAAAAGGATTTGGCCTTGGTGAATAGAGTATATTGTATCATCCAGACATGGATGGCTACTCACAGTCTATGCCTGAATGATGATAAAACTGAACTCATCATCCTGGGCACCAAGCCCAACTTAAAACAATTAGGTCCCAAATGCTCATCATTCACAATTGATGGCAATATCATAAAAGTAGAGCACGAGGTAAAAACACTCAGTTTCTACCTTGACTCTCACCTCTCATTCACTAAACAGGTCAACTCCTTAGCATCCTCCATAGCCTACACGTGCAAACTGATAGGCACTGGCAAGCCATTCCTCTCTGATAGCAGTTGCATTACTCTAGCTAGAGCCCTCATCCTCTCACGCCTGGACTACTGTAATGCCCTCTACCTAGGATCACCCAAAGCCATCATTAAAAGAATCCAAATCCTACAAAATAATGCTCTTAGAGCGGCTCTAGGCATGTCCAGAAGAGACCATATTTCCGAGACCAGTCGACAGAATAACTGGCTCACAAGTCTCCTACAAACTTTATCGCTGACACACAAATCTCTCAATAATGGCACACCCATTTACTTGGCTGAGAGATTTCAGAAGCAGACGTCTACTAGACCAATAACACTTGCCAATAAAGATTGTCTTGTCATACCTAGCTTCAAACAGTCCACAATTGGAGGTAACAGCTTCTCGGTGAAAGCGTCAAATTATGGAACACTCTGTCTCCTAGCCTAAGAATCGACCAAACTCACCACAAGTTTAGAGCCAACACCATTATATGTCCAACAACCAGCATATCTAACCTTTATGCCTAATGTTATGACAATTACAGCTTGTAATTAGCCCTCCTCTAATCTCTATTTTGCATATGCCTACTGTACACCATGTTTGTAAATATGCCATCTTTGTATTTAATTCTTACCTGTATGTATCCTGTATAATTCTGTGCAACTAAGCTTCGCATATACTTGTAACTGCTTCGCCCTGTTACCCCCAGGTATGACGCGCATTATAAATAATAAACAAACAAACAAACAAACATGGTTGACACTCTGCTTCAATTTTATTGGCCTGCTAGTCTGAGTCCAGAGGACCTTGCTCACACAGTCTATTAGGGTGGACAACCTGCACAGGATGTCATTCCCCAGTAGACAGGGTGTGCCATTTGGAGTTTCCAAATCCGCAGTCCTCTCGACAGGAATGTCATTCCCATCGAAGTTCTGGAGTTGTCCAGGAATAGATGTGAGAGGAATCTGGTATCTCTCCCCCTTACTGAATTTAGCTGCTCAAAGGCCCTTTTTGACAGAAGAGTGGCTTGGGAGCCAGTGTCCAACAGCGCTGAAAATGTACATTACCCTTGCACTTGGACCGAGGCATAAAATCTACCCTCCTTCTCCTCAAGTGGGCAGAGATAATGTGCATTTTGGGCAATCTGGGTGGTCCATTTTTCTGTCCTCTTTTAATTTTAATTGCGGGCATAATTCTGTGTGGGAGTTTGGGGATCTGAAAGAAAGATTTTACATTCTGATATTTGGGGAGTTTCGGGCTCCCCTTTTTCTGATTCTTGGCTGCACACCCCCTTTTTGGAGGCAGTCAACAGAATTGGTTTGTGAGGTTTGGTATCCCTCTGTTAATATTTTGTTTTCCTGATGCTCATTCTGGGGTTCAACGATGGGCGATTCTGACACAGTCCCCACACCCACCCAGTCTTCATTTGGATCTCTTGGGACCCATTTTTCTTTGGGAGGAGTTCCCCCATCCTGACGGAGAAGATATTTTCCCCAGAATCCTCTAAGGATTCTTCCCCTTCAAATTGGAGGACACTGACTTCCTCCAAAAAATGGGCCTTTTTGAATTCTTTATTTCTCCTACCGACCCTCTGTTCCTTGGGTTGCAGATTTTCAGGCGCAGGAGATTTTTTTTCCGGTTCCTGGTTGCCCTGGGGCTTTTCACGAGTAAGGAAGGAAGCTTCCTCTAAGGCTTTACACCTCGCTTCCCCTGTGCCTCCTCCTCTAGAACCGGTGAGTTGCCAGGGTTCTCACCCCGTCATTGTTCTGGTTTACAGCGAGGGGGAGTGACCTCTGATCGGCAAATAGGACCAGAGCTCACCGTCGAGTACTTTAAGACGAGATAGCTTTACCTTGAGGTAAATGGGGTGCAGGATTCTCGTACTCCGACACCAATCAATAAGGACAACTCAAATGGTTTGGCAAAGGGGAGTCCGTTTAATGACAAGTACACGAAACAGGGAAACTTGGAGATCAACAATGATGCAATGGTCCGTCTTGCTTCAACTCCCAACAATCTTCATTCAAACAACAATAGTTATAGTAAAAATTTGTCATCATTGACGTGTAACCCTCAAAAGTTTGTCATGCAATTCTATTGGTTGGAAAAGGTAACTTAAGTATAGGTGCTATATCTGTATATGGTAATGGAGTGTGAGAATTGGATAACTTCTTATCAGGTGGGCGTCTACGTCTTTCCCTCTAGCATTACTTATGCAAACATCACTACAAGTACAAGGTCTCATTGGTTCAACTATCTATAGGACCTTAGATTATTTGGCCCACTGTGATTGGGCTGGCTACAACCCTAAGCATAAATCTCCACTTTAATAAGCAGCATGCAGAATGGTCACCCAGATGCGGTATGCCCCAAGATTCACCCAGCCTCCCTTCCAACAATCAGTACTTTAGGGCTATGTGTCAATTAGTTGGCTGAGGTTGGCCTCGAAACTGTAACTTCTTGTCAGGAAAAGTTATGTTATCTCCTGCTTTGGGTGACATCAGACGTTGGTACCTCTTCGCGCTTGGCTGGTCATGTGTTGGCACACTGTAAAGCGGCCTCATTTTCCTTCTATTTCTGCATTTAATTCTCCTTTTTGGCCGCCACCTGCCTGGGCCCCCTTATCTCGACCTTCACAGGGCAGGCTGCTCTGCTCTCAGGTTTCGATTCTCCGAAGTTACAGTTCGCCTCCCTCTCTTGGTTTGACCTCGATTTCCAAGGTATGGCCTGTTCCTTGCTGAGTTTCGATTCCGCCGTCTTTCTTCCCGTTTTAGCTGGAATACGAATCCTGACCTCTAAGATCCTTAGTAACCTGGGTTAATGCTGCTTTTGTATACAGTGGACTGCACTTATATACTGTGCTTTGTTGAGGTATATATATGGTTGGCGCTTGCCGCTCTACTAAGCATAGCGCACCACACTGTTTTCTTAGCTTCTTGCGTTACAAGCCTATGTACAGGCGTTAGCTGGTTGAATGCTTTCATCCTGCTTAACCGTTAGGTTTCTTTATATTACACCATTGTCTCTTCTCCTATGTCTGTGATATTCTTATCCATGGTGTTTTGTCTCTGTGTGTCATCTTTTAGTTGTCGTTCTTCATCTGTAAATTTGTCCTGGCACTTGTGATGTCATTGTTGTCTTCCCATGAGGCCTTTTGAGTTTGTTCTGGGATAATGTTTAAACAATCTTCATTTCTTGTCATTTGCTGATATGGTTGTCTCAATGAGTATCTTACTGCCCATGGTTGTCTGGTTATTGGCGCTTCAATAGGTATTGGTCTTCTGATTGGTACTGGAGAGAGCCCTAGTGCAGTTCCCTGCTGGTTTATTTGTTCGCCGTACGTCACATATCTCGGTTTTAATGTTTCTGGTACTTCAAAATGGGCGACTGGAGTGCAGGCCATATTTGGGACCTCCTCTACACTCCCCCCTCTGGTCGGTTTATCGACCACTTCCGCTTCCTCCTTAGGGTTCGTCCAACTTGGTTCTTCTGCAATCATTTCTTCTTCATCTTCTGGGTTTATACATGATGGTTTGAAGGACTGTCTCTTCGGCGTGCATATTTCTATCACTCCTTTCAGGTTTCCTACTGTTTTCACATGTTCATCCTTGTTCCATCTTATTAGCTGACATTGTCCACTTGGGCTACAATAGATCAATTTTCCTTCAAAATTTCTACATTTCGTGGGATGCAGAAACTTTGTTCCTTCTGGTGCGTACTTGCTGGCCTTCACACAGTCTTTCATTTCTTCATCAGTTAGGTCTCTGTGCTTCCATCCTGGCTCGACATCGAGCATGATCTTCATCCCTATGGCTTTCTTCACAGTTTTCTGGCATTGTGAGATTATTATCTTGATAACACAAACTCCTAATATTATCACCAATAGCAACGCTCCCAGAAACTTGAATATGTCTGCCATCCATTGTGGAGCCCACGGGAATAATGATCTAAACCAGCTGTCATCATCAACTTCGTCAGTTTCATCGATGATCTGGTTCTGCAGGTTTGTCAGCATACCTATGGCTTCTGTTAAGGTTCCATTTTCCTCATCGTGAGAAGGTCTGAATGTGCAACATGATTCTCCGATTTTTGCACAAACACCTCCATCCATTGCTGTGATCATGTCAAGTTCATATCTGTTCTGGAGAGTCATCAGTCACATTGCTCTTAACTCTTCCTTGATTGCATTGAATCATTTTATTTTTCGAATTGATGGTTTGCAGTAACTCCCATCTGGTTATCTGTAACCATTTAGTATTTGCTCCAACTTGTAATCTTGGCATAAAAATTGTTGTGAACACTGAGGAGGTGAGGCTAAACAGCCTGTGTTCATATGGGACTGCATGAAATGCTTCTTCTGATTTGGTAGAGAAGTAATTCTCTCCCTTCATTCAGGATTTAAGCTCCACAGATCTCATCTGACTCAGGTGAGTATCTGCTTTCGGGAAACTGTCAATATTCAGGTCACTTTTCGGGATCACCAAGGCTGGAACGTGGACATTCACTATCGTGCATATGCCTCCCCAATTCTTTGGTAGTCTGATATATGCTTTGGATCCACACACCCAGTAATGATCCATAATAACTGCAGTTCCGTGAGTCATTCCTGGAGCTTCAAAAATTCATCCACAGCTCTGATTCTCTCCCATTTTCCTTGTGACATTGTTCCTGAAGCACAATTTCGGGTTTTCCAGTGGCGCTATTTGCAGGGGTCCTGCTCTGTCTTCGACCCATGTCAGTAATTTTGTGAGTCTCGGCCAAAGAGGTTTGCACAACCTCTGTGAGTTTTCGATTGCTTCTTTGCAGGCTCCTAGGACCATCCATGCTCGGCATATCACCACTCCTTCATCCCATCAGTTTGGCGAGAGCACTGTTCCCCAAATCTGTTCTGCTAAATTTGAGCCTCTTCCGGTGTTTTCCCTTGGACGTTCAGTCTCGGGTTTATTTCCCATTTTATTCCTGCTCCTTTAACTTCCGGTTTTACATACCTGATCACGTAATTCCTAGTATGAGCTCTATTTCTCGTCTTAATGTCCGGAACATAGTTATCTTCATCGGGGTAATCTGTTTCAGTTGCCCATATCAATGGGGCATCCCTCCCCATGAACTGGCCTCTGGTGTTGCACATTGCTATATGTGACAATGTGCTGTCGGGACATCGATTTCTACAGCCACAAAGATCTTGAATTTCCCCATACTGTACGGTAGAAGTGCACAAATGAAGCATTCTTCGTCTGAAGTTCGCCTTCCAGCTTCTTTCATGTCTTGGTACCAAATGTTGCTCCCGAGATGTGCTGTGCTGTCCAGGTAGTCGTTCAGTTCATTGTAATCTTTGTGTAGGCTTCTCTTGGTTCTCAGTGTCTTCCTGTAGTTTGCTATAACTATATCCCTAAATGCATCTGTGTGGCTTTTTCTTGCCGGTGGGCTCTCAGGTATTCTGGTCCACGCTGCAAGTCTCCTTATCTGCATCGATGGAGTCGATGTGGGTTTTGCAGTTCTCTCCTTCTCTTCTTGCTATCTATAAGTGTCCTTATCAACCACCAGCCTGTCGCTGGCCCACTGTGCAGCTTTATCGTGGGCCTGGTGCTTGTCCCTCGTGTTGGAATATGCATGCTGGATACTACAGCCTCTGTTTCTCTGTTCTTCAATTTCTCTTGTAGCTTTCTTACTCTGGGTATGTTTGGTAGTAGAAAATTTACTAACATTTAGGTCCTTGCAGAGAGTCCTTCTGAGGTTGCTTATTTTTTCCACAGGGCGTCTGACAGCACTGCTTCCGTTTTTCTCACCACCTCCTGTGAAAGTTTTTTCAGTAGGCAGTCTCGTATTCTCTGTTGGTTTCATTTGAGGTTCTGTGGTCATTGACAGTAGGCCTGGTTCGGGTGCATTTAGTGTGTGTGTGCGCGTATCAGTGCTTTGTCTTCATGCCTTTCATGCTAACCCTGTATCTGGCTTCCCTGCTCATTCATTACCTCAAGTGTGCATGTATCACTGCTAATTACCTTTGTTTTCATTTCATTTATTTTACCATCAGATTTTCTCGGGACTGGAATAACTAAATAAGGTCTGGGTGCTTTTGTGGGTTTCAGGCGTACATCATCAGGTGGGTGTACTGAAATTGGAATGCTTTATGCACCAATGAAAAATGCAGTTCTGATCGTACATGACAGAAAAATAATGATAATTACAATGCATAGGCACATAATAGTTTGGTAAGACAGGTGGCAGCATTTTCTTCCAGAGACGCGAGGGTGCCCCTCTGCTTGTGGGAAGACCAGGTTACTATTCTGGGCCCCCATCTCTATCATTTGCCAAATGCCAATGTTATTGTTGTCCACCACTCAACATCATTCTTTGGGCAGTTTGTGTCCTAAAGTGTCACATGCTTCAAATGTGTCCCCCCTCTTGCGGGAGGCAATTGTCTCTCGATGCTGGATGCAGTTTCCTTGCTAGACTATGGAAAAAATAGATTAGACTAATACTATGATGAGTCACTTTTACTGTGCAAGTTCAAAGTTTATGTGCTCTCGGTTCACTTCTTCAATCTGGTTCAATTCTGTGGCTGTGTTAGACGCAAGTCAGTATGAAAAGATAAGGAAAAAATGATAACACATGAGGTTCTTGATTCTGTTCCCTCGATCTGTCTCTCGGCGGAAAATTTCTTCAGAATCTCCTCAGATAATCTCTCTGTTGGTTAGAAAGTTCCACTTGGAGAATGATTCCATGCAGGAGCTTTCCCATCTGGGCAATATTAGCTGGATCTCTGATGAAGGTGAGGAAGTCAACCTCGATAGGTCTCCCCACCAATTCTGGAAAGTCAGTAACTAGGCGAAAAAGGACATTATGCACTAGTCTGCTATCTTCTGGTGATAGAGACATTTGTCCTGTCTTGCTGGGTTCATGATTATAAGTTCTTTCCTTGACGTGAACAATGTTTGCACTGTCCGGTCGCGTGGAGTGTGACCAATATGTTAATTTTGTTTAACAAATTGCTCAAATGTTCAGTTTTTGCTGGATCTCGAAGAAAGGCCAGAGTGTCTGTGGTTCTTCCAACAATAGATGGGCGCTCTTTGATTATGCAAAAGAAAAGTGGATTGATGAGTTCATCTAGTATCACCTGTGGTGGAAGCATTTGTGTCTTTGTCACTGTATTCCGGGAGTACAATGAAGGCTTCCGTAATGACAGTAAGCAGGCGTCTTATGACTTTTCCATTCTCAGGATCTTATAGAAAGTCTGTGACACTGGTGACCCTCCCTACCAGTGACGGATATGATACTAATACCAAATGGAAGTAGGTGATCACGTCCTTTGTGATGTCTCTACTGGAGGACATCATAAATGCTGCCAACCAAAGTCTTGGTACTGGATGTATCAGGATGCTGTATCTACTTTCAATGTAAAAAGTCTTTGGTTAATGTGTATTGTAGTCTTTTCCTTGACAAGGCTCAAGTGTGACTCGGTTCACAAGTTCATGTCAACAAAACATGCTGTGGCTTATATGCACAATTATCTTCACACTGCAACTGTCCATTTTTCGTGTCCTTACTCCTTTTCTTTTTGCTTAGGGGAGTGTCCAAGTTAAGGCACAATTTGCAAAAAGGGTTCTTTGTCTTGCTTTACTGCTCATGCGTCCTTCCTCCTCATCATGGAGATCCTCTGCACGTGCTGTGGTTCTTGACGTTGTCTGTATTTTCTTCGCGGTGGGGTGCCGGCAGGGGGTTTTCTCCAATATAGGGCTTAATGTCATTTAGAAAAATCCATGCTCTCTTGCCCTTTCACAGCCAACTGAGTGCAGTCCTCCACGAGGAAAGGACCATTGAATCTTGACTCGTCCCATCTTTTTCTCGTGTGGTTTCTCACCAGCACACTATTTTCAGGGAACGCAAGTGGAACACGTAGATCTTGAACTGAGTCTGTTGCAGTGTTCCCTTCGGAGTTCTGTGCTGCACTGCACCCTGTTCGTCGTCGTTGCAGCTGGTCTGAAATTACAGCAAGACTGGATGTCATGCAGTTCAAGTACTTTTGCATTTCGTATCCTAGGACCTCTCGAGTTGACTGGGCATCACATCTAGTTCTGTCTCTAGGGGTCCTCATCTTCCTTCCCTGTGTCTATATCGTGTGGCGTAAGATGATGGTCGGAGCCTGGTTGGTTCCGAAGAGCATTCATGCCAATGGAAGGCAGTGCAACCATCCCCTCTTTAGAGTAAGCTTCATCGTGGCTACCCTTTCCTGTAACAAGCCGTTGAGCTTCTCATAAATCCCATTACCTTCTGGAAGATAAGCCGATGAGAGCTTGTGCTTTATACCAAGCAACAAGCTGATCTGCTCAAAAACTGCATTTACAAAATGAGCCCCATTATCTGACCTTATCACTTCACATACCCCCCACCTAGGGAATACTTCCCTCAGTAGGAATTTGGCCGCACAGGTAGATTCTGGGTATGTACATGGACCTGGTTCTATCCATCTTAAGTATCTGTACCCGTTGCACACTTGAATCATGTCGATGCACTCGACATGCAGATGCTGAAAAGGCCCATTTGGCGGGGGATTATTCCTCTTGTTACTTTTAATGTGTGCCCCATGGTGAATTGCTGGCAGATTATGCAGTTCACCATAAAGAATGCAACATGCTCAGCTAAATTTGGTATAAACCAATCTTCTGATGGCGTTGCTGCTAGGTTCTCTTTTGTCAGGTGCATTGGGTAATGCAATTGTTCTAGCGCTATTTTTAGTAGGGCTACAGGCATTACTGGTTCACCAGTGCTGTCTCTCCGCCACAACCCGTCAGAAGGGTTTAAAGAACACCCTCGACATTTCCACAAGTTTTTCTCCTCCTGCGGTGCCTCCCCCTGGAGCTCCATTAGTTGCGTCTGCCCAAGATCGCTATAGACTTCTGGTGGGGTTTGTGCTACCATCATCCTTTCATGGGTGCACGTCACTTCTACCTTCATAATCGTCTCGCTTTAGGATACCATACACTTGGCTTCCGTGTCTGTTGCGTGATTTCCGCGTGACACAAAATCTGTCCATTTCGTGCGGGCGGCACATTTCACGACCGCTATGCCCACTGGGAGCTGTAGTGCCTTGATCAGCCTGTCCAATAAGGCTGCATGCTACACTGGCATGCCGTCCGCTCGGAGGTAGCCCCTCCTTTTCCAGCGTGCTAGTCCTGCGTGCACTGTGGACGTCACACAGGAGGAGTCACTGTACACCGTTACTTCCTGGTCTGCGTGATTTTCAATGGCGAGTAGCAACGCCAACAACTCTGCAGCCTGTGCTGAGTAAAGAGAGGGTATGCACTGACGAGTACTCGAAATTCTCCATTTGCTATGTGCTTCACCACAGCAACGCCTGTATAACTTTGTCCGTCAACTTGATCGATTCTCGAGGACCCATCAATGAAGACGATTTCCCCTCCTGCCAAGGCATTTTCTTTTACCCTGGGGATTTCATCATAGAATTCTTCATAATTTGCACAGTCATGTATGGGTTCTCCCTCAGTGGCTGGCTCTGCTATGAACATAGCTGGGTTCACTATTTTACATTGGATTATTTTGATCGATGGATTTGATATGATCACTTCATAAGCAGAAGCTCTCTGAGATGTCAATTTGCCTTTTGGTTTTTCTAGTATGGCAAATAATGAGTGTTCGACGTATAACGCCATAGAACATCCCATTACAATGGTTGTCGCCTTCTCTATGGCAAACGCTGTGGCAGATAAACTTTGTTCGCATGGAAATTGACCTTTCATGACTTGGTCCAGGTTCCCACTGTAATATGCCAGGGGCTTGTACCCCAACGAGGTTCTTTGAGCGAGCACTGCCGTCATGACGCTGCCATTTGTGTGCAAAAACAGGTAGAATTCCTCTGCATAGTTAGGAACTCTGAGAACTGGAGGTGTACAAATCACTCTTTTGAGTTCAGCAAACCCGTTTTCTATTGCTTCAGACCATTCAATCTTTTCCTTTGTCATCTGGGCCTTCTTTAGGGCCTGAAGTAAGGGCTTGGTATAGGAGCTGTAGTCGAAAACCCATGTGCTAACATAGTTGCACAAGCCTAAAAAGCTCTGCATTTGCTTTATTGTGTGTGGCTTAGCTGTGTTCAATATTGCTTCAGCCCTTTCTGGGATCACCTTCTTCCCTTCATGAGAGATCAGTTGGCCTATGTACAGCACTTCTTGTTGACAGTATTGTAGCTTTTCCTTGTCATCCTTATATCCTTTCTCAGCCAGTATAGTCAGTAGCTGAACAGAATTGTGCCTGCATTGTTCTTCTGTAGTACTGCAGATTAGAATGTCAGCCACATATTGCAAGACAACATTTTCTAATGCAATATTGCTTAGGTCCATCTGTAGGATTCTATTGAAAATAGATGGGGACTCACAGTACCCCTGTGGCAGCCTTGTGCTTTTCAGATGCATTTGTCTGAACTTGAATGACGTCAAATCTTGTGAGTCAGGGTGCAACAGGATTGAGAAAAAAGCATTTTTCAAGTCAATCACTGTGAAATATTTTGCCTCGACAGGTATATTACATAAGATTGTAGATGGGTTAGGGACTAGAGGGAACTCGGCTTCAAAAATATTGTTTAATGCTCGTAAATCCTGGATTAAATGCCAAGACCCTCCTTTTGATTTTTTGATAGAATAAACCGCTGTATTACAGGGTGACTCTGACATCACTAAGATGCCCTGGTCCATCATAGCAGAGATCATCTTAAAAATCCCTTCGTCTGCCTCTCTGGACATGGGATATTGTCAGACTCTCAGCAAAATTGCTCCTGGCTTTAGTTTAATTTTCACTTCTCCCACCCCCTTCAAGAGGCCTACGTCATATTGTCCTGTTGTCCATGCTGAGACAGGTACCTTAGCTATATCCTCATCAAAATATTCCAGACGCTTCAGCGCCAACATCATTCTCTGGGGCACTTCTCTTCTGATCATTTTTACCCAAAAGATCAGACTCACTTCCACCCTTATTTCTTCTGAGTCTGGTCGTTCTTCAAACAGATCATCATCGGTGACGTCAGTCACTCGATATCCTTCTTCAATGGCGAGGATCGCGCAATATTGTCTGCCTTCATCTTCGTATCCATTGACCAATGCTACTTTCCCTTGCACTGCTGTGGCATGTATCATCAAGGGAAATACTTGTCCCTCCTCTTCATGCATAGGTATTCTTGGTCTGAGTAGAAACTCATCATGGGTTCTCAAAGTTTTGTCTGCGAGGCCTGGCAATCCTGTCATAAGCACCTGCATGCCATATGCGAAAACTTCTGGTTCCAGCGGTACAGCTCTCATGGCCATGCGCCCTGAGTATGCTCTAATTATTTTGCATACACTCGGATAATGCATTCCTGGAGTGGAGCATACTATGCCCTGCTCTGTGAATGAAATCGTCATGTTCAATTTTGTCATTAAGTCTCGACCTAAAATGTTTACAGGGATCTGGCGTGAATATAATACAGGCACATTCATGTTGCACTCTCCTATGGAGACTGGGAGTGCGTCAGTAAAGGGAACTCAGCTGTGAGCTCCTGTGAAACTCTGAGTATCTATGGCTTCGCCGGACAAGGAAAATCTGCCTTCACGTATGCACAAGCTTGTTGTACCCGTGTCCACTAGGAAGGAATATTCTTTACCCCCTATACTGACATTCACCCTAGGTTCCCTATTAAAGTCTGGTGTCACTGATAGGATAGAGCACATCACGGTTCCCAGTGAGCTGTCCTAGTGTATATATAAGTTTGCCCCACTGTGCACTTGCAGATTTTCCCTATTCCCAATGGTGCTTCCCCTTCCAGGGTTCTGAGTCTGTGGCAGTTGTGGTAGTGCCTGTTGGGTTTGTCCTTGTGGAGGATTCCCTATATTCTGTGGTTGCACCCCTTGCTGCACTCCTTGCGCTGGCTGCTGCACCATATGATTCTGCGCATTGCCCTGTTGTGGGAAAGCAGACGGATTTGCCGCACCTGTTCCCATTCCTTGGCCATTCTGCCATGTGCCTTGTCTTCTACATGTGCGCGCCAAATGCCCTGTCAGTCCACACAGCCAGCATACTGGTGATGGTCAGATTATTTGTCCATTTGACATACCTGAATTACCATTTTGCATGGTTTGAAAGCCTCCATGATTACCTTGGAACCCTCCCTGATTGCTCTGCCATCCTTCCTCTAAAACCTCTTCCCCTCTGTAAAATCCTACGTTACCCTGGTTGTTCTGTTTTGGGGTAGCCACCTGTTGCATGTTTTGTTCAACTGTGTTGGTTAACATGGCTCCTTCAAGAGCATACTTTGATAATTTCTTTTGCACCAGCTTAGCTTCCTCACCCTTTCGAGTCGCCTCCTTTTTTCGATTCTTTTCTTGTAACAATCTACAGTAATGCACGATAGTTAGCTGTATCTCAGCCCAAGGTTTAGCCTCAACTCCTACCAATTTCTTGAGCTGTTTCTGCACTGGTTCTGGCAACCCTTGGCACAATAAGTGATAAAACACAGGTATTGATTTGGTCCAAGTTTCATGCTTTTCGAGCACCCACGCATCTTGAAAATTCTGGATATAAAGTAACGGGTCTTCCGACTCCTTCATTTTTCGGGTCATTATAGCTCCCATATCAGAAGTGTTTGGGTAAAGCACCCGTAACGCTTTCCATACTGCTGCTCTGCAATTGTTAAATGGCGCTTCATCGTGTACAGCGTTGATTGTGGTTACACCATGGTAGCCCGCCCGTGTCCACACATCGTCTGCTCTCTGACCAAGTATGGTGATCAGGAGACCTTTAATGTCCCCTATAGCTAGGGTGTTACCTCCTGTCATTTTTTCTAACTCATGTATCCATTTTCCAGCTCCTGATGTCAGCATTGGAAGCTTGTTTTTCAGGTTTTCTCGGTCCATGTGTGGCCATGGAATATATTGTGGTATTGCTCCCCGCTTTTCTAGTAGCTGGAATTGGAATGCACAGCCTTCCTTTTCCTCTCTCATAGCTCTCCTGTCTATCGCAGGAGTAATATTCCTGCATCGCCGTCTACCTGGCAATGTCCTCAATCTGTCTACATAGGGCGGCGATGATACCCCCCCTCTGACCATGGGGTGTTCCTTCATGCCGGTCAGACTGTGCGGCAGACTCTGATGCCCTTGGTGCGGACTCGCTAGGATCTGACCATCGCACCCCTTTGTCCCTTGGGAGTAATTTTTTGCACCTTCTCTCTTCTTCATTTGACTCGCGTTCCTCCTCTTCGGAGTCGGACATTGCTTGTTCCCAATTCACGCAACTCCTTGTGTCATCATCATTTCTGCTGATTTCTTAAGTATCCAAGGAGAGTTTCCTGCTCCCACTACTTCGGGTGACATCCTCAGTGTCATACAGCTGAGTGCTCTCCAGGTGCTCGTCCTCCCCCTCCCTTTGGGGTAATTGTTCTAGCCCCATTTCATCATATATTTTATCGATTGTTTCCCCGATGCTTCTGGTGTCGAAGTCATCCTCAATATTTGCCCTAGATGAGTCTTGTAGGGAAGAATTCTTCAACGTCTTCCCAGTCTACCACTGGATCAGGTTTTTTAACCTCCCTCTCCAAATATTCGAGATCGCGTGTCCTCTGTCAATGCTTGCGATCAATATTATCATCAACTCACTTGCGCTTCCTCGCCTCTTCTCTGACTCTATCTTCTTCCCTTCTCTTTTCTATTTCTACATTCATCTGCCTTTCATATCTCCTCATCTCTTCATCTCCTTATCCTTTTTTCACTGACCCTTTGCCCTTCTTCCAACCTTTGCTGTTTTTGTCTGTCTTGGTCATAAGCTGTTCTCTGTTTGCGATTGAGCTGTTTTTTTTGCTCCTCGCGATATAGATGTTCTCGCCTCAGCCTATCTTTCCTTCTTATCCTTTCGTCTCTTAACTTCTTCTCTTTCTCCTTTCTCTATAGCTCATCTAACCTCTCCTTAGGTCTCATATTGTCACTTCCTTTCCCATCGAATTTCACTAAGATTTGTCCTTCCCTCCATTTGTCTTTTGAGAATGCTAACTCATCAGTTCTGTCTTCACTTCATTTCCACTTCTTTCCCTCTCTCGCCTTATCTTTCATCATCACGTTTCCCCTTGTCCCTCGGGACTACGGAGGTGAGATTTGAGTCCTTATCCTTCCCTTGATTATCATCACTATTGTAAATCAGTGACTCATATGCGGGGTTGCTGTACCCTGTGGCTGCTTTAAGCTCCCTCAATGGGTAGAGTCCCTCAGGCTTACTTGCTTCGGGTTCTGTTTCAGGCAGCGCAGGGTGCGCAGTAGGCATCTCACCCCCCCTTTGTGCATAAATTTAGTATCCAGTCTGTAGGTGGCTCTTCCTCCTTTGGCTGTTCGAACATTTTCCAGAGTTCTAGAACAGCAAGGCATTTCTCTAGCTTCTTGCATGTACATGTAGCATGCAGGTAAGTCGTCAGATGGCTTTAGATAAAGACCCATTTTGTGGCCACCACATAAACATCTTGTGGGTGGTACCCTTGACCCACTCGGTGCTATACTTCTTAAGCTTAGGCGCGTGTTTCGGCAGCTGTTTACATAAGTGTGCTAATGGAGTAATGTCTTCCATGTTAAAATCTGCTCTCTTTCCTCTTGTACAACACCTTTCAATGATTTCATGCAACCTTAACACTTCCAACAATATGAGCGAGCACCAAAGACTGCAAGCTCCAATCCAATTTTTCCGCCAAAATGTTATATTACCAATTTACTCAAAAAACATCAATTCGTATGTTATTCCATCTCAACTATTGAATTTTATAAATCTTATTCAGGTCTCACACAAAACACACACAAAAAAAGAATTCCTTCACATGTAATGGCACAACAGAACATATAAGACAGACACTGAACAGACTAGACAGACACCAGCTGGACACAAATATCTCTGCCTCTAATTATTCCCCCTACATGGAGTTTAAACAAACTCTGTTCACAAAGTCTTTAAACGTGATGGTAGCCTAATCGTCCCCTATTATGTGGGGCTCTGAGTTCATGTTTATTAATTATATTAAAGCGCAGGAATAAGGCATATCATCTCTCTTCTCAGGTGTCCGCCCTGGTATTCTATGACTTCTCAGGTGTCCGCCCTGGTATTCTATCACTTCTCAGGTGTCTGCCCTGGTATCCTCTCTCTTCTCAGGTATCCGCCCTGGTATTCTATCACTTCTTATTCAATTATTCTTGAGTCATTATCCCCTTATATATATACATACAGTCTTTTCTACTTCTGACTATTGTTTTCTCCACCTCCCTTCGTTACCTTTTCCCTTACTTGTTCTAACGCCTATGATCTTTGCCAAAGCACTCAATTTCTATTTCACCCACCGTTCGATTCGTTCCTCTCTGGACCTTCGGGATCACCACCTCCGTTACCGCCTTCTTCAGACCTTTGCCTGATGATGGGATCCTTCTTTTCTTTCTCTTCCACCTTGCTTATTGGGAAATTCCTCTTCCTTATTTAAGATGGTGCTGCGCTTCAGCCACGTTGCTATCGCCTTTCCTCTAATACTCTCTGGCATGGACACGTGCCTCTTAGTTAGGCTGTCTGCCCCCTTTAATGCTGCTACTCTAGCATACCTTTCCTGGACTTCTCCTCGCCAACATTGCTGTTCCGCTGTCGTAGGAGTAGGGGGAGGGATCACTGTCCTTTGTGCCCCCAGCAGGTCTGTGATTGCTGCTCACCCGCACAACGTTCTAGTCACTGCAATGAAAGCCAACCTCGTGGTTGCGCACAGGCCGGCGGGTGGGATAGGATGTACGCGTTACCCACGCCTCGCCCGACCTGCTGCCTCTGCTTCCGGGGCTGCCTCTTCCAGGGACCGGAGTGCATAGATGGCCCTGCTAGCGCTCTTCGCCAATGTCGTGCGCTGCAGATCGCAGGCAGACACCACCACCAAACTGAAGGTGAGTTGCTATTTAGGCGGGAGGTGGGCACCGCAGCTGTATCCATGATGGGGCACCCGTTCCCAAACTCATCGAATGCTGCCATTGGTCGACAACACAGATCCTGCTGCAGGGGGAGCAGACGTGCAAATAGGCTGCTCCCCGTGCGCAGGTACCATATATAGGGGCCAGGGTATATGGCGCCACTTCCTTTTCCTGCTCGTGCCTCACTAGTGAGGCAGCAGGCAGAGCGGGTGGGCTCGGCCCCTCCATCCCTATTATGCCCTGGCACTTGTGCTTCCCTCCTTACAGGACCAGACTAAAGGTGCCGTCCCCAGAGGGGGCTCTGCTGTCAGGGGACAGTAAATCTCCAAAGTGTCCTCATGTCCTCAATCTCCTTATGTCCCCTGTAAAATGGAGGTACCATTACCCTCCATTTTGCCCCAGGGGAAGGGTGGCACCTGAACAGCGGCATAAAATGGAATAAAAAGGTGCATTTCTTTTTTGTCAGGGAAGGAGAAAAAAAACAAAGAAACATGGGAACACATGCATAACACCAATACACTGATGGCCTAGCAAAAATAAAGTAAACACATACATATCAAGACCACCAGGACAATTAAAAGCATTGTTACATTAATGTTTTAATTTTCTTTGCCATACTTCCTTCTCTCCCTCTCTAGCTTACATAATAAACATACAAGCCCCCAGTCTTTGCCAACACTGGAATTATATGCTGGGTTACACAAAGGAGAAGTGGTTGGAGCTGAACGTGGCATGTGAAACGTGCCATATGTCACGGTCAACCCCAACCCCTACCGAATGCCTCCCTCTCTCGCGCCCGGCCCATCCTTCACCCTGATGGGTGAGGACTGCACCGGTGCCCCCCATACCTGGTGTGACAGGGCCCCCCGCACCGTCGGAGCTGTTGGGTGCCCCGAGGAGCTTCTGTTAAAAGTGTCAAAAAGTGTTTCTTTTTTTCATTTCTTTTTTTTTGGGGGGTCGCAAGCGAGACCACAGGGGTTGCAGCCGCTACCCCAGGCGACCCGCAAATGACGTCCCTGACGGAACTTGCTAACTCAGTTTTTGAATGTTCTGATATATGTCTGGATAAGGGGACAGATGAGCAGCGATGGTGGCATGGCAGGCTAAGCCATTTAATTAACCTGACCACTTTTTTTTTAAATAAAATTGAACTTTGGTGATGCAAAGAACTAACCAGGGAAAAATTACCTGAATACTGCCACACAAAGATGTAAAAATAAAAACGTGGGTGAAGTAAAAACGATTTCTGCCTAATATTAACAGTAAATCCCAACATCGGGACATCTGACATTTTCTTTCCCAGAACTCCACATACCTGATGCTCACCTCCAAGCCCTTTTTTGTCTGTTTAATCAACAGGCTCAGCCAGCATAAAGTCATGCCATCAGCATTTAATTGACACCTTTGTTAAATGTCTGAATACAGGGATAGCACTAATAATGAGGCTTAAACACACAATGTTGGTGCTCACACCCACCCTTACAGGCCTACCAATGTGCCGATGAGCATTGTGGACACGGCATGCAGGTGGTGGGGCTTCAACTCCTGTTGACTGAAAGGAGACACCTATTTGAACAATGATAGACAGCGTCTCACAAGCTGGATCATCTATATTTTGGAGAACAGTGGAGGTAAAATGTGGCCAATGAGATGGCTGTTTCGAGTGATGTAAAACACTGGCATATCACATGTCACTCTCACATACAATATGCAACGTTGAAGTGGCTAAAGAGTGTCCAGGAAGAAAACCCCATATACAGATTTGCTGATTCAGAATAGGAAAACAAACCCTGTTTGCCTTAGTTTCCTTTGATCCTTAACTTCTCTTGTACAGAACCAACACATATGATGAAAATTGTGAACAAAGTGTTCCTTTGTGAGCAAGAGGGAAGCTTTCTGTCTGAGAAATATCTCTTCTATGCAAACGTCTTCAAAAATTCAGACACATGCTTAAAATAAGCTAGGCAAGAATTGCATATATCTCATACACTGCCATGTGTAATCTCTAGAATGCAGGGATCTAAATCATGATTTGTTCACCAGGAGCCAACAGAATCTATTGGGCATCTCACATCACCCGTTAAGCAGAAGCAACCTCTTGGGAACCAGGAGCTAGTACATATGTTTTGTTACATATGTTATGTTATGGTGCATAGCAAATATAATTAGTGCATAAAATGCAAAGTAACTTTTTTATGTGATTTATATTATCCAGTATGCTTTAAATGTCCCTGAAGTGGGTCCTTTATTCTTTTCTATATACATTCCCAAACCTACACTCTTAATATCACATAGCTATGTTTGTATGGCACCGCTTGTATGGCACCAAAAGTAGCTCCTGGTAGTTGTTGATGTCAATCTCCCCTTGGCTATAACCAGGTGCTAAATAGCTCCCAGCTCCTGCCAATTTCGAACTCTGAGAATATATATTTGGTATTCAATGTCCATGAAGAACTTATTGAGCAAATCTGAGCAAATAAACGTCAGCACATGTTCACACAGATGAAAGGTGCTTGTTACATCTTGCTGCTTAGGAGGTGGCCTTACATTTACTAAACTGTCACCGTGCAGTGCAATCATGTATTGCTGGAATACACTTTTGCACTGCATCAATTTCTCGAAGGATAAAAAGGATGGTTCCAATACCCATTACAAGGGGGAAATATTTGAATTATTTTAATAGTGAAGTGCAATTAGAAATGTAAGGATGTTTGTGCATCTTGAAATTAAAGAACTATGTAGTGCAGAACAGAAAATAATGTATTTCCTTCAACATCAGCAACACAGATTTATTTTTTGATTTGAAAAGCAGACTTAAAAAGATTATACAAAACCCAACGAGTGTGTTCAGAGATTCGTAGGGTTGAATAAACTGAACTGCATTGGGTGATACAAATTATGAATTTAGAGATACATTGCATGTATGTGTAATTTTGCTCGATTGGTGCCCAATTGCAAAGTGCACTTTTACACACAGTGGCAATATATTGGGCCAATTGTTCATTTTTTTTCTCCATAATGTGGGGTCAATTGGTACTCTTTTTTTTTTGCTACACCTTCAAAATATATATATATAATTATAGTGGAATGTGTCAACCAGGGCACTCAACACCACAGTCTTCAATATCGCCCTGTGTAATTTAGCACGACTGGGGCAAAATAACAGAGAGATTTAATTTAGCACAACATGCTTACATTTTCACCAACCTGCACAGTTATGTAATTTGTCCCCAGGAGAGAATATTTTCGTTAAAGATGAATATTTTATAGCTACTCTACTGTGACCTACAAAGATGGCAGTCGTGAATATTGTGTCCCCCGCGCGCTTTCAGAACAACGCAAAGTAAATATTCATCATTAATATACAATAACTGTTGCTCTTGGCACTCCACTTTTCATTTAATTTGATAATCTGTCCAGCAAATGAAGTGGTGCAGGCTTCAGTGTTTTACCAACACCAATGCATATTTTCAATCATTTTTAAACGAAAGCAGCTCAAGGCGACGCTCAAACCTCCACTAGTTTTGCGTGTGATACAGAGAGAAGGCGCTATCAATCTTTATTGTCTCTCTCGCTTACTGTAATTGCATTCAATAGTCCACTGAGTCTGTTGTCTGTGCTAATGTTGGGAACAGCGAAGAGCCAGCTGCTCAGGCTTGATCATATGCATCCAATGGCCACTTTGATAAGTTGGCAGCAAGTCTGCCGGTTTGATGATAAATTGTTAACACTATAGATTATGAACAGCTGAACACTTCAAGCGTATACCGGGAAAACTTCTTACCTTGTTTTAAATCTGACATTATGATGCTAGCTGGAGAGAATGCCATGTATTATTCAAATGCACCCTGCATTGGAAATGAGCCAATGGCTCATTGTAGTCGCATGAATAGCAAAGAGAAATAATAACAATAATGAAACTCAGACACTCGAATGTGACATTCATTGTTTAGAGCTGCCTGCAAAAAAAAATCCTCGAAAAGTGGCCATGAGCTTTGCTACATCTTTTTATAATAAAATATGTGTTTGTTTCTTTAGAAAATAAAAGATATCCTTGATGTATATCCAACCATACTAGTGTGCAGCCAAATAAGGCTACAAGGTTTAAAGGACACATATGAATTTTTTTTTTATTCCAAAGTCGATACATATTCATGAACGGTGCTAATATTTCCATGTACATTTCTCTTTAAGCGCCAATTCTTAAGTTGGCACAGTGAGCGTGTTAAAGAGCGCTAAATCAGGAAGCCCAGGCTCCACCACTATTCTCAAGTGGGCCTGGGGGTCCTCGTAGTGCACAACAGTGCACCCTGGGCATTGCGCCTGTTTATCGGCATACCGGGCGCAAGGCAGAAATCTCAGCAGCACTTTTGTAAAATAACGTATTCGTTATTTTACAAAACTGCTGCCGAGCACAGGGGTGTAGATGGACACTTTTGTTAAATAACGACATATTTGTTATTTAACAAAAGTGCTGCTGGAAAACCACGTGCTTCTCGAGTGTGTGCAGCACCAAGCACAGGAGAAAGCACGGGACAAGGTGTTGAAGGCATCAAAGACTGTTTTTATAGTTGAAAGGCAGATACTTCCTGACCATCATTTTCTTTTCACTGCTGTAGTAGAAGTGTAATGCACAGCAATGTGTGCATGAGATTAAAGGTGTTGAGGAGTGTATAAAGGACATTTGAACTTCTGCTAAGGTATTTGAAGGTGACCTAAACTAAGGTGTCAATGTACTGTGAAGTCGTGAAAGAGGGCAGTGTCGTGATGGCTGGGCACAATGGAGAAGTGCCCATAGGTGGCTGTATACGGGAGGCGAAATTCACTGATGCAGCCCTGGGGGTACTAGTGGATGAAGTTCTAGCCAATGAAAGACTATTATTTGGAGAAATGGCACACCGGACAACTCTTTCTTTGAAATATAGCCTTTTGGAAGGCTTTGTCACAAAAGTGAATGATGTGTCCAATACTTTGCGTACAGTTGATGAAATGAAAAAACAGTGGTATGGTGTGTGGTGCAGGGTTCGCGAGAAGTATCTTGAGAGTAAAGAGCACAGCAAGGGTACTGGTGGAGGATCGCCCTTTGACCAAAATTATTCACCCATGGAATTGAAGGTGCTTGCGGACATAGACTCTGTGATCATGGTTGGTTTAGGAGGCATGGACACACTGACCACCGGTAAGTTCAAATTCTTGTGCCACCTGTACATGTGCAGTGGGTGTGTGTTCATATTCCTTGAGCAGCGTGCCTTTTCCAAGATGTTAGGTGATTGTGATTTTTATTGTTCACTTGTGAAGTACTTCTGCGCAAGTGAAGTGCTGTAAAGGTTATCAAGGCAGGACACGTAGCAAGGCTTTGTGTACAGTAACTGCCATGCTAATCCACAGGCATGTACTACTGCAAGAACGTGTCAAAGTGAGAAGAGAGAGGGGGTGGGGAGTAGAGTGAGTGAACGCACGGTCCATTGTAATGCAGTTCAAGAGAACCAGTCAGCAAGCACAGTAGTTTCGGGAAGAGAAAGATGGAGGGCAAGAGAGTTGTATTAGAGCAAGCACAGTGGTGTACATGGAGAGTATTTGTGTTCCTGTACCGTGCATTTCTATGACGATTGACCATGCTGCTATGGGCCTGTGATAATATGGTTTTGTCATACTGTCTTTGTGTGGAGGAACTTCATTGTCAGGGAGTGTTGACGCCGCAACAGAGTCTATGCATGACCTACCTGAGGGAGAAGGAAATCTGCCAACGTCAGATGAGCATCAAGGAGATACAGAAATTACACTGTCCCAGTACTTCGAGGATGACAATACTGCAGTGAGCATGGCCAATGTAGTTGAGGATGTAGCCATGGAGTACTCATTTGTGGAAGACACCGTGCTCACCCAGCCTGCTGTGACGGTAGAGGAGCCAAGTGGAATGACAGGTCTGGCCACAGATGATGATTGTCGTCTTCTTGCCATCGCAGACAAACAAACTGCAGCACAAATGCATTCTCACTTGAAGACACAGGTGTGCACCCTTAAGAAGGGGAAAGCAGTTGCACATGTGGAAAAGGCATGTGTAACTAATGTCTTGAATGACATTCAAAGAAACATAAGCACCCTGTACTCCTCAATTGATAGTGTAGCAGTAGTGGTGGGCAAAAGTGTGGAAATGTGCATTGAAATGCAGAATAAAATCTCTGAAATTATGAATGCGTTGACGCAGGGGATGCAAATGTGCAGTGCCACAGTTAAGGGCAGTTAATTTTGCTTGCAAACACTGACTGATCTGTTGAGAGTGCAGGAAAAGGAGTACTCCCTGTTGTCGGCCAGCATGACTGTGCCACTTGTGCCAGAAGCGAACACAGCAGTGGAATTGTTCAGTTCCCTTAGTACTTTTACCAGCAATGAAGAGCATGAGGTTGCACTGCCAAGTCGGCCACAGTGAAAGGGTAGATGCTAAAAAAGAGCAGTAACAGAGAACATATTAAGACATGTTTTTGCAATGGTTGGTTATTTAATTAAATAAAAAAATATTGTATTGTTAGTTTCGGTCATGTTGACCGTAGTTTAACACAGTGGAGAAGATGGTATTGATGAAGAAAATGACTTATGCTCAGGCTTGCTCATTGAACATGTTAACGCATCAGCATTCAACAATCATGAAAACTTGCCAAGGCCCATTTCCTGTTGGTTCATCAAAGACAATGTACACTTTACTTAAAGCAGTTTAGGATACCAATGTGCATGTTTAAACTTTTATTGAACAAACTTTCATTTGTTAACAGTTGTGAATAAACTTTCAAAGTCCATGGCAGTAACGTGTGGTCTACGATTATTGCACTTGTTGCACAATCATACAATACATGTATATAACCATACTTACGTTGTAGCTTTGCATTGGACATCGGCCAGCTGTGTCATACGAAGAAATTGGCAATGACATCACTGCGAACTTTACGGCCATCGTCTTAATACTCGTTCAATACTCATCATTGTGGATGTGGACTTCCTCCTCATCTTCCTCCTCCTCTGATAATGCATCCACTGGGTCCGGCAGTCGGTGTCGAATGGCCAAATTATGCAGCATGCAGCACAGCATTACAATTTTGTAGCAGCAACGTCGACTGCTCTGAGTTGCAAAGTAATGAACTTGTTGATGTGCTGCAACAGTGCAGCCAGCACCACTTGCAAAATGTTGTAGAAACTTGGCTGCAATATCCCTGCTGCCATTACAACAGTTCCCTGATATGATCCAATTGCACAAAAGTGGAGCACAGCCAGTACGTTCACAAAAGGTGGGATTTCTGTATTCTTGTTGGTACTTCCTTCCAAGTCTCCTTTTATTAGCTTCACCAAATACAAAATTGCATAAGCATCCAGTCGGTACAGCTGAATGATGTGTTCAGCTGACATTTTGAACATATTGACCCTGTTGCGATAATACGCTATTTATTTGGTCGCCTTCTTCTTTGTCTGGGAGGTGGGAGCTCAGCCAGCACATTCTCTGCTGTTGCTTGTACAGGTTGCTCAGCACTGGCACGCTTAAGACGAGCTAAAACGTACGCTAGATCAGCAGTTGACATGAGTCCTGGAAATGCATGGCCCACTGCTGTTGGTTGAAGCTGCACAAACTGTTGGTATATGTACACCAACACTCACTGTTCATGTAGCACCTGCACAGAAAACATTCAAGATGTAAATACGAAACAAGGATACGTACAATAAATAGCAGCATTCCATGACAGTATCATATCAGCATGGGCCCTGCAACCCAATTATGTATGCCACTAAAAGTTGGCATGCCTCTAGGTTCACTGTACCCCGCAAATTCTCCTACTCATGTTGCATCCCAGTACTGGAGTGGAAGTGTTGCAACAGACTGGGATTGAGGACTGGCAGAGCTAAATATGGGACCGAATAGTGGAACAGTACGAGTAAAGCTGATTGGCATAGAGGTCCACTGGTAGAGGCATGTATGGCTCCCTTTACTATGGTAGAGGCATGTATGACTCCCTTTGCTAAATACCATGGGGAGTCACATGCTTGAGCTAAGGTGCTCTGGTAGAACTGTGTGTGTCCCAATAGTAGAATAGCAGCTCAATCTGGGTGTGCAGGGGTCAGATGCATTGGAAGAGCTGTGTGTAGGTCCTGATACTGATAGCAGCGAGTACTGCAGGTCAGCAATACAGAGCTCTGCCAATGGAACAAAGTACTACCCAGCGCAACCACCTGCCTTGCAATTGCACCCCACTCTACCATCCAGCATCAGCCATTACTAATGGACTGTTCCACCAATGCACCTCAATAATAACTGATTGCATCCAGCACCCTCCACTTTTGTGGGGTAAAGTCTGATTTATATCTCTGCTTATACATCACAGTGCTTGCCTGACTGCACACTCTGATTTCTGTAGCACTCGCAAGCATAAATGAACATCAAGCATGACTGGCAGAACAGACTGCTTTTCCTAAATTGCTTTCTAAACCTCCTTACATATCATCATCCCCTTTATTTTTACCAACAAACAAGCTAATAACACAACTATGCTCACCCTCTAACAGCAGCTTCAACGTTGCCCTGACACAGGATACAACGTTGAAGTTGCTTATTGTACTGGATTCCCCACCCGCCCGGACTGCAACCTATTTCCTGTGGCACTCCTCCAGAATACTGGCACCAAAATGGTACCGTATATGTGTGCGGCTTTAGCGCACATATAAAACTGGAGGAGTGCCACAAGAATACCTGTCTAAAGTGGCAGGTAACGAATGTGGCGGTTGTTAGGTTGGTTTCCAACCCATACCAGCAACCGCCACATATATTTTGAAAGTGGCGCATTCATACCGACTTCAGAATAGGTCTAAACTACGTTAACGCCTTTAACAACCTTTTCGGTACTTAACACACGCTTGTGAATCGGGCCGTAAGTATTGTTGCGTTGACACATCTGATCAAAAGTAATCATAAAATGTTTCATGTGTAGTTTGATTACTTATGTCTCTAATTTGTAAATACCTGAATTTAAACCCGCTGGTTCCGTTCTTCTCCCAAGCCTATTGCCTTAGGCATGTGAGCGGCAGAGGAAAGAACACAAGCACAAAATTAAAGCGGGCAAGAAAATAGACTTGTGTGATCTATAAATCACCAGCAGCGCCTTGATCATCATCGCAGTACTCCCAGACCGAAGTGTGCTTGCACCCTCGAGACGGGCACCCTTGTGACACCTCAGATCTGCGTTTTTTTTAATTTTTACTTTTGTAAAAGACAATCATACTTCTCGCTTTGCTATTGGGTAGTTCTATTTGTCACTTTCCTCACATGTCCCCCTGTTTCTTTTTCTCTTTTCAGTGTGTCAGTGCCTTGCGGTCATGGCAGAACAAGGAATTATAAATTAGTGAATTTTAGTTTTGTTTGCTAAATGGCACAACCACCTGGTAGGTGGTGCCATATAAGCGTCACTGAGCAGAGTAAAGCATTCTAAGCATTCTGTGTCTTGTGCATCCTTCTGCAAGCACAGTAGTAATTTGCCAAAGGTTGCCTACAGCACAGAACGCTGTGGGGAGTGCAGGCTCCAGGACGCAGGGGAACGCCTGCCATGCTCTTATAATACTAAAGGGGGAAGGTGCACTGGAGCCATTCAGGAATTCATTGATTTCCCACTGCAGCTGCAAAACACATGGCCAAATTGCAGCTATTGATGTCAAATGCTCCTAGTTTGATGAAGGAGTGTTGGGATTCGATTAATGGGATTCATCGATTAAAGTTCAAAAAACACCTGCACGTTGGTGAAAAAATCACTCAAACATTGGAAGGTGTATTGCCCAAAGTAACCATACGTTGGAGCCCCTGGAGAAACACAGGTCAGGGAGGGACAAAAAGAGTGGGAGAATACTTGGCTCTTTGCCACTAACAGAATACTGACTCTTCTTCATAAATCGAGTAGCAATCGACATTGTATGGCATGACATGCTTGCTTCCCATTATGCAATATCAAAGCTGCCCCAGAATCACACTAGCCACATGCACAGTAGGTTTACAGTCGAAGGTATAGAAAACATGTTGCCTGAACGAAGCTGCAGCCCTTAGATATTCCTCAAGCTTGGCATTAGAAGAAAAGGCCTTGGAAGTCATAGCTCCTTCAGCTTAGTGCTCCCCGAGAAAGAGATAAATAATAAAATAATAAATAATTTAGCATTCATATAGCGCTATGAACCCTCAGGTATCTGAGCCTGGCTTAATACCCACAGTGTGGTGCACATTCATCGGCCTCGCAAGGATGAAAGGCTGAGTTTGGCCCTGCTGGGATTCGAAACTGCATCAGCAGACTCTGCACAGATGTCAAAGCAAGCGCTCTACTCACTGTGCTATCGGACCGCTTAAACACCCACCAAAGCCATGACCCACCAAACCCACCAACTAAAGTATTAGAGAATAAAGGGAGCTAAGCCATCCTCAGACATACTATACAGTCCTCATATGCTCAAAAGCACTTCACCATACACAAATGCGACATAGCGTATGTCACTTTATACGTAACGTCTTCTTATAATGTTTGTACTAACCTGCTTTTACTGTTTGATCGCCATAGATTTGACTGTTTAGCTACGCCTTATCTGCACTTGCACTTGCCCTACCCTGCAGATTCGAAATGTCCACTATGCCTGTAACCTGTAACGTTAACTAATCTGTAACCTGTAAACGTTAACTAAGCTGTAAACCTCCTTGTTCTCTTGCGCCCTGCTACCCTAGGGTCTGGTGCGCACAATAAATAAATAAACAAACAAACAAACAAACAAAGGTTGGGAATTTAATAAGAATGGAATTAGATTTTGTATATCATGAAATCTTCAAACAAACCCCTGATAGATAAAAAAAAACTACCATAGCGATCCAAAGCTTTAACATTCGCAAAACTCCTAAAAGAAACCAAACACATCAACATCACCAATTCTGGTGACAATTCCTGCAGGGACAGAGCTCCACCATCCGACCATTCCCTAGATAAGCACAACCAAAACTGTTAAGTACACATAGACAAGAGTACTGAGGAGACAGAGGTATGGACACATGAACACCCTCGAGCAAACAGCACATGAGGGGGTGACACTCCACTGACCAGCCCTCTATTGGTTAGTGGAAGGAAAAAACAGCTGATCTCAACACATTAATAGTATGACAATAATGGCGCACCCGTGAAGTACTCGGAAATACTGTTATGCTGAAGTGCTCGGGACCTTGCAGGGAGGAGGATTTTGCAGCCGCTTCCTGAACCGTGGATCTTTGCCGACCGTCTGTTGTGCTGTATGCACAAGAGGAAGTTCATGCGATCCGAAACATTGGACTACCAAACCCAGAATCCCTTGCTACGCGAGCTTTGGGACGCCGCCCTCTGCTGCCCAGCCCAACCTCTTCCCAGCCTACATAGCTCTGAGTGCATGCGCACCTATGAAGTACTCGGAAGTACTATTGTGCTGAAGTGCTGGGGACCTTGCAGGCAGGAGGATTTTGCAGCCGCTTCCTGAACCGTGGACCTTTGCCAACCATCTGTTGTGCTGTGTGCACAAGAGGGAGTTCATGCGATCCGAAACATTGGACTACCAAACCCAGAGTAAATATTTGAAATAGACGGATTTACTCTTTGTTACTAAAGTGCCCGTTTCTTTTGGACGGGGACGTTTGGACTGGGCTTGAAGTTTTGGACTTGTGCATGGTGGGAGGGGATTGTCACGACGCTAACGCGTATGATTACGTGATTTTTGTTATCCCCTCTTTAAATCCCTTTCTACGTGAGCTTTGGGACGCTGCCCCCTGCTGCCCTGCCCACCCTCCTCCCAGCCAACATAGCTCCGAGTGCGTGCGCACCTGCGCCGCACCCGTGAAGTACTCGGAAGTACTGTTGTGCTGTTAGGCCGGGAGGCCGGGAAAGGGGATCGGGCTGTTGGACTGCTGGATATTGTATTTGGGGTACCTTGGTGGGTTATATACAGGGACAGGGGAATTGAGGCGGTAACCTGAAGATTGAGCAAAAGTCAATATTGCATATAAGTACACTCAAGTACTGTGCACTGGGCGGCCAGATGTGCGCGGGATATGCTCTAGTGAATGCTGCAATCTAGTGCTTGGAGGTGGGAACCTCGTTATGTTGTTCAAGCAACGGGCAGTCCCCTCGAGGCATGCTTTGAAAAGTCACTTATGGGTGAGTATCGCATTGATGGTAATGTGACCAGTGTCTTTTGTAAAGCATGGGGTGCATTTGATATGTTATTTTAGGGGTGGTGGCACTCTCCCGATTCCAAACAGCTCTTGTTTGAGTGGCGCCACCAGAGCCTGGGAGGGAGATCTGTATGATTGGCTGCCCCTGCGGGGTAAAAGTTTATTGGGAGCTCGTAGACGTATTATGTCATGTGATTGACCAATGCATTGTTGATAGATCCTTGCTGCAGGGGGGTGTGACGTTTTAGATCATTTTCTTTTGAACGTTAAAATACGTATTACAATGTCCAGAAGGCGTAATAGCTTAAAATACGTTTATAATCGTTCTAACCTTTCTGGGCCGATAATGAGGAGCACCAAAGGCCAGGGGCAGAGAATGTATGATGATATATTGTCAGCTCCATTCATTTTTACACCGGTAAAAAATACATTGCGCATTGCAATAAATATGCCCCTGCCGCCCTCCCCCCCAAACCAAGTGATTCTATGATGTTGGAGGGGGTGGCAATGGCACACTCTTCCCTTCTTTCCATCAGAGGTTTTGCCTCAGGTAAGCAAGATGAAGCATCAAGCTCCTGCTTGTTTAGCAATATCCCAGAGAAAAATGTAAATAACGCACCGGTATTTTCATTTTTAGACACCCCGCCTCATTTTTTTTCGGCGGATACTGATTTACAGAATCTCTCACAAAATATCCAGGAAAATTCAACTCTACAGGAATTGGAAGTTAGGGGACAGAACATGGCACAGAATCCAGCTATTGCCGGTCTTCTGAGGCAAATATTAGATGTATTAAAAACTCATTCATTGGGCTTTACAGAACTGAGGATTCTGACTGAGCGTCAATTAACTCAGTCTAAAAAAACCTCGGAAATGATGGAATTACTTGCCACAAAACTGACTTCTAATAAATTTGAACTTAGAGCCCAGGAAGCCAACAGTGGGGTGCCAACCATCATCTCCCCCTCTCATACCTCCAATCCGCCAGATCCTGACCCCCCCAACAAACAAAGGTTTTTACGGGTGGAAAGAAGGATTTAACTGCCCAAACAAAAAAAACCTCCAAAAAATAAGAAAAATAAAAAAAGCTTCCCCTCTTATGCTAATACTCATGGCAATAAATTTGCAAAGCACACTTGGAGAAATGTTATTAGGGAGGAAGCAGATCAAGTACAAATAGTAACCTTGGAAGGGAAGGAGTTGTTAAGTAATCACAATGCTGTTTACTCTATTCCGACTAACCTCTTGTCTGATTAAATGGCCCATAAACGGAGTTTGAGTAACAAGGGATATGCCCCTATTGTAAAGAACTCTGTAGGCGCTGAGGGAGGAGACCTGACAAACTCAATGGAAAACGTTCCCATATGTTTGCCCCAGCGAGAAACATATGGGGCCTCATTACGACCCAGGCGGACTTCGCGGTGCTAAATGCACCGCGAAGCATGGCGGAAAGCCGCCGATAGCGCCATGGGGGTTGGCGGATTTACCGCCCCATTCCGACCTCGGCGGAGCGGTAAATCCCCAATCCCCATTCTGCCCTTCCCCATTCCCATTTTTGCCCCATAGGGTATAATGGGAGTGGGGAAGGAGTTAATTACGCCACCGTAAAATACGGTGGCGTAATTAACAACGAGGTCCCGTAGCGCCATGGTTTTCTCCGCCTGGTAAAACCAGGCGGAAAAGGCCGCCATGGCGCTACGGGAACTCGTAGTATGGCGGAGAGGTACGCCATGCACTACGCTGGCGTAACACCCTCTCCGCCAGGGTCCTAATGAGGCCCATGGACTCTTTTCCAAGCCCAGAGCAAACCCTACCAATCCTAACCCTATAACACCTATAGAAGTAATTGACCTTGAAACAGGGGGAGTAGAGTCTGAGGTTGTGCAACAAATAAAAAATGGTGCAGACATGCCACTGGTGGGAAAGTCCCCTATAGTCAATTAATTATCAGCGCAGGGGAAGTCTGCAGGGGATGTAGAAAAACAGGAGACCTGCATGCCTCAGAACCTAGCGTTAGCTGCACCTCAGAGAGAGAGAGGAGGTAACGCTGACAAGTCACATACTGATCTGGCCCAAGTGATCTGTAATGCTGTGGAAGAAGCGTTAAAGAACCAAATCAATTGTTACAAGAGTATTAGAGCTCCGGAATCTGTGGAAAAGGTGGAGTTAGACGTAGTTAAGGAGGGGCAGAGCTTGAAGACTAGAGAGAATTTAACGGTGCAGCTGTCCATCACTCCCCATTTAATGGACAAATAGCCGATATAGTCAAGTCCGGGGATGGATTTCAAGTTCCAGCATTCCTGATCCTTCACCTAGTGTATCACTGGGGGTTGCAGATTCGAGACCTCCGCAAGCATCATGGGAACTGGCGGGCAAGCCGCTAACAACTTTGAAGGTGGCGGATTCTAGGCAACCAAAAAACTATATGGAAACCGACTTGAGGGATGTAGTGTGGAGGAAACCGTGTCATCTGGATTTCCCCAGCTTTCTCCTCTACCCCCTTTTTGATTGTGGCAGGCAACCAGCATTGAATAGAAATAGAATAGTAACACTCATCAATGTTCCTCGAGGACGGCGGGACCCAATGGTTTATCAAATCTTCTAATGAAAGGGGACCCGGATACATGGTCTAAAGCGCTGGCAATCTTAATTAAAGACATAGGCCGTACAAAATCTATCACTCTGACTTGGAATATGTCCTTTAGTGTGCCCATATACAAGAAGGGTGATAGATCGATACCTTCGGACTACAGGCCTATTACTCTTCTAGATTCTGACTCAAAAATGGTTGCTAGTCTTATCCTCCAGCAAATCGAAAAATGGTCATCTATGGGCCAAATTGGCTCGAATGGGCATGTCATCTGAGATTCTGGAGGTACGTATACACCTGCATGAAGGCTCGTGTGTCCAGATTTGACTAAATAACGCTGGCCTTCTCTCAGCCCCAGTAAAAACTTTTAATGGTTTAAGGCAGGGATGCATTTTTGCTCCAACCCTGTATAATTTGTATACGGCAGACATTGGGCCATCCTTGCAGAAAGCCGCTTTTGTTCAGCCATCTCCGGAAGGCAAAAAAATGAGTTGGTGCTCCTACGCTGATGTTTATCTTCTTTTTGATAGAACACCTTTGGGGCTACAGCGCTTGTTAAATGCCTTCCTTGTTTACATGACTGAAAATGGTTTAGCGGTTAATGTTCTCAAGTCAAATGTTTTATGCTTCACTCAGAAGAAAAAGCAATATAAGAAAAATTGGTCTATAGACAAGACGAAGCTTGAAATCAGACATAGTATGATTTATCTTGGCTTGTTTGTTAGTGATACCCCAAACAGTACATTAACTACTAATCACTATAGGATGAAAATTAAAAGATGTATTATCCAAATGAGAATAGTAGATCGTAAATTTGGGGCCTTTTCTTGTATTCCGCTCTTGAGATATTACAAACTAAAAACCTTCCCCAAAATTATAAATGGCATGGAATTTCCCTTTATTCGTGGTAAATTGGACTCAAATTGGAGTCGCATATCTTGCAGAAAATGTTTTTCTGTTTACCTAACTTCATACCTTTAGTCGCCATTCGATATGAATTGGGTTTGCAATCACTAAAAAGCATCATTGAATGGAAATGCTTGATGTTACTTCGGAATATTGTAAGTAACAATGGAAATACTCTGTATAATGATTTGTCTACTTTGCTCATCCAGGGCATCTCTAAATCAGTATTTATGAAAAAACTGCTAGAAATATGTAAACACTTACTGGATAGTGTGGGGGCCCAGGTGAGCACTCTCTTATTCAATCCAAAAAGAGTAAAGTCATTATTACAGAACTGTGATTGGGCCGGTACAACGCAGAAACTCACACAATACAAGTTGTATGACCACATGGTATCTTTCTATAAGTGTTTGGGTTCTAAATTAATTTCTGCAGAAAGGTTGGAGGAACTCATTCATGAGATTTCGTTTTAATGTGTTACTTACCGGAGAGATCATTTCAGCTAATGCGAAGTCCCCTGAATCAACAAACTTGTGTAGATATTGTAACAGCATTGATGTCATTGAGACATTAAGACACCTTTTAATTGATTGCCCTGCTTTGTTGCAGGGGAGATACCGTTGTTTTAATCGTTTTGTGTCAGATTCCTCAAATGTAGATTCAGACCTACTGTGGAAACGTATGCTTTTCGACAACAAAATTCCTCTGCAATTGGCGGTTGTCCGATTTTTATAATCTGAATGCATATTGATCTGATTTTGTGATGAATATGGATTTGGTCTGAAAATGGTATTTTAAATTAAATTGTATTGAATATATGTATGCATTTTGTGATAAGATTGCTTTGTGATTTTATTGGATAGTAACCTAGGGATTATGTATTCAAAGTATGCTTTGATATTTTTTGCCTTTTGAATTTTCTCTTTGTAAAGGTATATTAATGTAATGTAGTGTTTCTTATGAATTGTTCTGAATTTTGTGTGAATTTTGTAAAGGTTTCCTCGAAACCATATACAAATAAATAAATAAAAAAAGAGAGTATGACAATCTGAAAAAGTAGTAAGAAAAGCCACATATTTTACTACCTGAACAACATCTGTTTGCACAGGATCCGATCTCTTTTTATGGCTCCAGCAAACCCATGCACCTGAAAAGACTAAATAAGCCCATCAGGCGCTGGGACCCCAAGTCTGCGAGATGACATTGCAGCTCTTGCCAAGTATCCACTGAGGTCCTTGTTCACCAAAAGAGACCAGGCCGTAGGCCAAAGATAACCTGCGGGAGTCAACAGATTGGAATAACTTTAATCATCAAGAGATTGGTCCCTGACCACTGGCACCAGAACAGAAAACACCTGAGCAATTGGGACACAACACAATAGGAAAGCATGTCTGCATTTCACAGCACAGAAAACAAAAATATGTCCAGTCCCTGCTTCTGGACGTGCAGCAAAGTTCTGGCAATCATCACACAAGGAGGAAAGACATAACGCATCCCTTGACCCTTGACATCAAAAATGACATGTGTGACTGGCACAAACTGGTCAGATCTCTGACTGAATATGTGGAGAAGATGATTGTTGAGGGTGGACACAAAACGATCCGTGCTAAATTCGATCCTAATGCTGACACAGTGCCAGAAAACGGACCTCTGCCATTTCCAGCTGCTACTGTCCCCCAGAAGGAACAAGCACTGGTCTGCCACATGGGTGACCCAGCCCGGCAGATATTCAGCAAGAACCTTGGTCTTAAACATAAGACATAAATCCCACAAATGCACCAACAGATCTGACATCCTGTTGACCTGGTACTCCTCAGCGTGTTTACGTACTGAACTGCTGACACATTGACCTCCTTAAGACCTAATACACACTCAAATCACCCTTTTACAAAACTACACACATAATGATATTTCTAGCATTTCTAAGCAGCTGTTGTGCCAAGACAATGCCTCCTCAGACCAGGGACCTCTATTTCCGATTCATCCACATCTGACACTCCACCTGCTCTGGATTGCATTAGTCCCTATGCGTAGATGAATTAAAAACAAGAGGCCAATGCAAACCTCTAGATCTCTGCCCTGCATGATCTAATGGTGGCCCCCATTACTCAAACCCGTTTCTAAGCCTGAATTTCCAAACACTCCAGAGCCCTGTGTCTGAAAAATTGGTAACATCTTGAGTAGAATGAGACAGTATACCTATTATACAAGTGAGAAATCTGATGGAATTTGTTGAAGACTGCCCAGTATAGATCCCTTGATATGTGTGTCTCCTGGGTATGAGGCAGCCATAAAGTGGATACATTATAATCTTTCAGAGAGGGCAAAACATGGAGGATCATAGTTGGGGATTGCATACCCTAGGATGTTTTGAAGACAGGCTGCCAGGTCCAGATGGCTCTGGGCCTCTTTGCTGGTACTGGCCATGACAAGATAATCATTGAGATACTAACAGCCAAATGTGCTCTCATCCTGATGAATGAACACACTGGTCTCAACAACTTGGTGAAGCACAAAGGGACCAATGCCAGATCGAACTGAAGAACTCTAAAGCAGCAATGTCACCCCTTCCATGAGAATCAAAGGTATCTCTTGTGCTCCTTGCAAATTGGTACCTTCAAGTAAGCATCCTAGAGATCTAACCTGGCAAGCCAATCAACCAGATGCAAAATATCTGTGAACTGTGCAATCATCTCCAAATTGAAATGGCAGTCATTAAACTATAAACCAGTTGAGGTCTTGCAGGTTGAACAAAGGTCACAAACCACTGTATTTATTGCATGCCAAGAACATGTTGCTGACCACTCCCCTTGGGAGAAACCCACACTTCTCTCTGAACCCCTTCTATCAACTATAAACCTCCTGGTAAATCAACTCTTGACCAGTCTGAGATACAGTGATCTGCTTGCTGAAAGAGGCAAGCCATGGTGGGCCCCTACAATCCAGCGTGAACCCCTGAGCCATCTGAATGACTCAGGGATTCTGAAGAACAAACACACACGTGTTTGACAAAATGCTGAATAGGACCCCCACAATGGTAGCCTCAGGTAAAGTCTCTGAAGAACTACCCTGAGATACTTGATCTCATCTTCATTGACCTCTTAAACCTCTGCTCCTGAAACCCTGGCCCCTCTGAGGATAAAAGTTTGCCATGGGGGGCCAGGGGGTGAAAGTCCTGCCTGTTTCCAGACTGTCCAAAAGAGGGACCTGAAGATCTGGTAAAGCGGCTGGTCGAAAGGCCTCTACCTTGATTACCTAAAAGTAAATCTGATTGCAAAGATGCCTGAGCCTTTTCTGTGGTTGTGACACTTGTAATATATTTTCTAATGCCCCTTACAAAATTGTCCACAAAAAATACTACTTCCTGCAGCCTCAGAATTGACTGACTCAGGCACCTGATAGCTGTGGCTACATTTTTGAGTAAAAATGCCTTTTTGCAGTTTCTGTGCTATTGACACATGGGTGTCCCACACCTATATGTGCTCATGACGTCATTTTTTATTTCATTGTTTATCCCTGGTATGATCCACTGTGCCCCCATGTGCTGTTCCATGGAGCCTCACAATTAATAGTCTCATAACTTTCTACAGCCACCAAATTTCATGGGCTTTGTTGCAAGGAGTTAAATCAAATCCTTAACCAATGTTTGTACTGAATTGCAAGGTTTTTGATATGTGGTATTATCTCCAGGACCCTTTGGCTGTGACCACTGTCCACTGTCCACTCTGCAGCAAATAGAAGAAAGGTCTGCTGCTGACTGGCCATGGCATCCCCCTGACTAGTAAATAATCAGGTCCACTTCGACCCTGGCCACTGTCAACTCTACAACAATTAGGATACAAACAGTAGTCATGTCCATGTCCACTTTGCCACAATTATGCCATAAGACAGTAGGCCACTGACCATGGCATTTGCTGTGCCTTTTATCCTCCACCATTATAAATAAGAAGATCTCACCATGGCATTCAGCCATGTCGAAAGTGCAACAATTAGCCTAAATGCCTATTGGCCACTGGCCAATGTCCCCATTTTCCTCCCTTCTTTCATTTCTGGGATAGTTTCACTCAGACATTTCCCATTAAAACATAACCTTGAGCAGTGTGTCACTAGTAGTACCATGAGAATCATTCCCAAGGATAAGCAGCATTTTCTGATTGTGCCATCTTCTAGTGGGAATTCCGGGCCATAAGGTGAACATGATCTGACTCAAAATGGCTTCTGCAGAGTACTAACTAACCAGCTGGTCCTCTTTCACCGTCCCAATCTCTACCCTTATGTGACAACATCACTTCACCTCCTCCAACTATCGTTTCAAGCACGTTTTTTCATGTTCCTGTGGGATTGAAATGGAAATTGCTGGTATTGAGCACAGAAAAAATGCAGTTTTTCATTTTGGAAAAAACCTCAGTGCCTCAATGTACAATGGGAGGTCTATACATTTTTTTGGGGCAGGTGGCTTTAAAAACTACAGTACACATTTGCATCATGCCAAACACAGGAATATATGGATTGCTTTGTGCACAACTTGTTTCTTATTGGGAACGAATCTGTCCAGCAGTTTTTTTGTGCACATGTTCAATTTAGGCACATTTTTCTCAATGGGAAAATGAATTGGAGTAGGTAGAACACAGGTTTTTTTTCTATACTTATCAACTTTTTACCGATTGATGAATTTGACCCAAAATTTCCTGTTTTGAAGGGCATGTGTCAGACACTGTATCCAGATCTGTCCAGCGAGGGCTATAGTTACTAGAAATCGAATATATCGTTTAATTTCCCTGTACCATCGTAGCAAAGGTTAATGTAAAAAGCATTGATACAACATAACATGACAAGTTGCTATCTTAATTAGGCTAACAAAGTCATTTATTTGCGAGTTTTATGATGTTGTAACCACTCAAGCAGAGATGAAATGAAGCATTAAAAAAACATGATCTTGATCAGTCCCCTCTAGGATCCCTTATTTGCTGCTGTCTGTGTCCCCAATTTGGGGTTTCATCAGAGAGGAATTACTTTCTGATGTTAAATCCCCCACATTGCTTCAAGGTTTGAATGGCACACTGTGTAAAAATAGGGCAGAATAGAAGGGAACACAAAAAGACAAAAACACACCAGTTTGAATGTTCACATGAAAGCATGACCAGCTGGGATAGTGTCATTTATGGTAGGTGCAGTCCCGCTGAAGGCCGGTGTGTGTCAGGCTGGTGGTGGCACAATCATCCACATATCATGCTTATGCCCCTAGAAGACTGGTAGGGTGAGGCAACAACCAGTCACGTGCTAGGCTTTGACTGGTGGAGCCAGGTTAGGCAAGTATGGCTTCAAATACCATATCAGCATTGTGTTTGTCCACACCCAATGAGGAGAGGGCAGAGACTGACATGAGTCTGGGACACTCTGGTAAGCGTGTGGCATTGGTGCTTTTAGGAGTCTTACAGGGCTGGCTTCTTGCATCAGCCCTATCTCCAGCTGAAGGCCACAAGAGGCTCCTCTGGGAACATCAATCAGGAATAAATTGTCTTATCCCAGCAACACCAAGGGATATATCAGGGAGACCAACCACTGATGGACTAGGCAATCGGGTGACAAGAGCGTGTGTATCCCTTCTGGTTTTTGGCTTCACTTCCTGCCTGGAACTTCACTTCCAGCAGCCATCTTAGATTGGTAACACCACTTTCTGAGGGCATCTTGGATCAGTGACTTCATTTCCTGCAGTTATCTTGGATTAGCCCTATCTCCAGCTGAAGGCCACAAGAGGCTTCTCTGAGAAAAGCAATCAGGAAGAAATCACCTCATACCAGCAACACCAGCGACAATATCAGAGCATGTATCATCCATTGTAAACACCTTAGGGGTGTCCAACCAGTGGTGTTCCAGTTAAGGGCAGAACCGGCCATTGACCAGCCTCTTTGTCTCTTCGCCTATACACCGTTGCTTTGCTGTGTCCTTCTACTTGTCTGTAAGAACCCATTATTGCTTCTTCTCAGCTGCACCCTCACCATGGACTTCTCATGCTATCTCTTCCTTTTCCCACTACTCCTACCATCAATCTCCTCAGTTCAGAACCAGCTCTTCTCTCTCCCCATCCCTATCAACTCTTTTGCTTTATGTCACCTCTCTTCTTGCTCCCAAAATCTATTTCAACCCTAACTTCCATTACACATCCTCTTCTCGCATATACACCCAGTGTCTCTCTTTTTCTCAGACTCAACATCACTATGCTTCTACATCTCACTCTCTTTCTATTGCTCTTTGTCTGCAATAAAATCTCCTTTTCATCCAAATTCTCCCTTTCTCAATCTTCTTCTCTTGACCTCATTACCCTTATTTAAACATGGATATTTCCCTCTGACTCTGCAACCCCTGCTGCCCTTCATGACCCTGCCTACACTTTCACTTACTCTTGTCGACCCACTGTGAGAGGTGGTGGTGTAGGACTGTTTTGATCATCCAAACCTCCTATCTCTCTTACTTCCCTATCCACTGCTTATTCCCCCGTCTTCAAATACACTATCTCCACAATCAGTGTCCCCATGACATGCATAATATCTCTCTCTACCAGCCACCTTGTCCAGGTAGGTCAATGTTTAGACCACTTCTCCCATTTAATTGACTCTCTCCCTCCCGATTACCACCTCATTGTCATTGGTGGCTTCAACTTCCCCCTTTCTCTGCTGCTCTATCCACTGATGTTAACTTTCTTCTACTTAACCATTCACTGTCTGCTGTCCACGTTCTGCCCACCCATTCAAATGTAAACTCCCTTGACCTTATTTGCATCTCCTCTAAACACTCTGACTCTAATTCCACTGTGTCTTCTCCCTCCGATCACTCTTTCATCTTTGTCTTAATCTCCACTCCTACTTCTTCCTCACTATCTCCATCTATTACAACTATTAATAAGCATCCTTCCTACAAACACCCTGACTACCTTTCTGAGCTACACCACTCTTCTCCTCCTACACTGAGCCCGTCTTTTATCCACTGAAAAAGCCTTCACTAAATTTAACATTGTTCTTTATGCTATCTTTTTCTCTCACTACCCTCTTACTACACTCACTCCTAAATCCTCCCCTCCATGGCCCTGGATTATACCTCTCATCCATACCCTGAAAACAACAAAGCAGTAAAGCTTTGTAATTGGCAAAGGTCAAAACACTCCTCTGATCACTAAACCTATCTCACTATCTCACTGTTCTTCAAAACTATTCCTCTACACTTAACTCTGCCAAACATGGCTTTTATCTCTCTCTCATTTTGGCTCAATCCTCCCAACATAGACACCTCCAGAAATCTCTCAACTCAATTTTCTCACCTTCTAAACCCACCTCCATCTCCTCTACTTTTTCTGTAAATGATCTTGTTCTTTAATGTGCATCCAAAACTTCTACCATTCACAAAACTCTTGTTAATTACCTTCTATTCCCTGCTCCTGCTAACTTTTCTCCCACACTCCTACTTTCCTCTCTCACAAATATGCCTTCCTTAGCCCCACCAACCTTGATGAGATTATTGTGATGCTATTCTTATCATCCCTATCTCCAGAGCCATCCCTCCACCACCAGGGGAGTGTCCAAGACCCCCCAGCAGGTGCTGTGGTAGGAATAGAGATAGGGAAAAACACATACCTGTGACTGTGCATCCGCAAAGAGCGTACACAACAGATCCCTGCAGTGAGCGACTACTCTTCTTCATCAGCACAAGAGAGGTTTACTAATGTCACATTATTTTGAATTGATAGTCCCCTGCTCATACCTTCCAGAAACCCTTTGTGTGTATTAAAGATATGCACCGTATATAACATATCAATACACAGTACATTTAAACAGATGCCCCACATTTAATGTTCATATTCAGAATGCTTCTGACAAATTTCTCAGTAATGAACACTCAATTGATTGTTCTTACACTCTGATTTATAATGTAAATCTATATTGTTCCATTATGATCACTACACCCAACACACTTAAAATGCAAAAAAGTAATTACTGAATAAGCAGCTATCATTTTTTTCCTTCTACGTCTACTCAAGAATCAGACTAATCAACCTTGTCTGAGATATCAGAGCCACCTTAAAAATACCTACCTGCCTCTCAAGGTCTTGCCAGGCAACCTCATCAAATCCTGCTAGGTAATCTTTATAGAAGCACCTGCCCTTTCAATACCTCAATACCAATGTGATACCAGTGATGGATAAAACCTCTCATACTCACTATCTGGAGAAGGTAGGGAGATGAGAGCTGGAGAACACTGGATGCCTTGACCCATCTGCACAATCCAAGAAAAATGCCAAAACAAATTGCAAAAACGACCTGCCAAATCAACATGGTATTTCAATCAAAAAGCAGGAAAATAGGAAAAAATTCTTCAAAAAGAGTCATTGTCATTTGGGATCAACCATGGTGCCAGCCTCTGCCAATTAAGAATAAGATCTGGTCATAGGTGGTGAGCTGATTTGCCTTGGGTGGAAATGTAAAAATATTCCTCATACAGCTCTGTCAAAAACAATAGTTCTGCTCAAAAGCCAATAGCCAGAGCCCTTTTGGGGAATACAATTCCTCAAAAAAGCCAATAATCCAATTTAGTAGCTTCAAAAGGTAGGCAAGTAAAAGTGAGGCACTTGGCATCTCCATTCTTCAAAGAAGATAATGAACCCAGTGCTTCTCCCTCTGGACTGGCCTTCCAGCCTTCTGTCTGCCTTCTGTTTTCGCCTGCCAACTCCCACCTGGTCCGTCCACAGCTAATCTCCTGCCCTGCCTTCCAAAGTCAGCCCTTTTATACGTTTTTGAGCATAAGCTGTCAACTCCCTTTATTAGCATAGTATTTTACAGAGTCAAAATGCTGTTTAGACCATCGGCCCGAAAAACTGTTCAGCTTACAAGCCCAGTACCAGTGTTCAACAACTTTTCAGGGAAGCAAAAAGCTTGTTTCTATTAAAAGCAAGGGCGACACATATTGCCAAAACCTTTCATCTAGTTATACAAGCCACAGTATTCCTGCACAGCAACAACAAGCTTCGAAAGAAGTGCTGTAGTTATTGTAGTTCTTTAAATTATTGCTATTTCAGTTTTATTTACAATAACCGTGGTGCTTGGAACACTTCCCAGAAAGTCAGGAATACAGTCAGTGACTTGGTTTGTGCGATGTACCCTCAAATAGAGATAAGGTCTGGCGTGGAGTCCGGTAATCCAAACCAATGTTACTTTTGGAATTTAATTGTGATTCCTATACATAGCCTGGATATATGAAATGCATTACATTTGGTGCCCATGTTAAAAACTACAAGGCTGGTAGTTGCACTCAGACAATATACCCCAAGCTAAGAATACATAACACCCCCAAGAGTCTAGAAACAAGCCATTGTGGCATCTTAAGAGTCATTTCATTAAGAGTGAAGAAACAAAAGAACATGAAGAACATCACCTATTTCTTAGTTGCTAAAAATTGTTCACTCAGGATCTTCACTGGTTTCTAAATATTAAAACAAATACATATATATTCTTGACAAGATCCGGCTGCAACAGAAGCTCGTCAGTGGACAACTTCCTGTTGGAATCAGAGATGGGTAGTTGTTCGCCACACGAAAATGTTTCAAACAGTTCTCATCTGTCAATCAGAATACAGCTTTGGTGCCTTGAACAAGTTCTTTGTTACTTGTCACAACGAAAAAAAAAGATGTTTAGGATTGGGATGAACCCAGCTGCAAGGATGTAGAACACAGGTGTGATCCCCGAGCCTGTGTTTCAAAAGAAGTCCAATATGTTTTTCAATGGGTTGAATGAAAAGACGGTTTTCATCAGCCAGACAGTAATGGATCCCAGGATAGCGCTCCCATCTGTTGGTGTAGGGAGATTTCTAGTAGGGCTTGAATCTCCTTTCTATCTGGTGTTCTCTCTAATAGATATTTGGCCAATTTCAGTGCCCTGTTTGATGCTTCCACAAAGGTTTCTGTGGATCTGGTGATGTGCACATTAATATCCAGGAGACATGCCAGTTTCAATGATAACTGCAAGGACTTCAGAGGTGATAGCTTCACCTCAAGCCAATTTAATAGCACCATTAGAGCCCACACTGGGAGATGAAGGATAATGGCATAAGAATTCACCATCTTAGAGACAGTGATCAGGCTGGTAACCCCTACAGTCACACCACAGCATACCCTTGTTTTTTTGTGCCCCAGGACTGCAATTCCTCACTGAACAAAGATGTAATTTCTGTCATGGGAATGTTCAGGATCCAATGCAGTGTCCAGTACATTATGTCTTTGTTGCATGCCGATATTCCATAGAAAGTCTTTCTAATTACACCCAGCAGAGTGTAGGTGGACTCTGAAATGGCCTGTCTTTGAGATTGTCTTGATTGGTTTAGTTATGTCAGTTCCTCTGGCCACGTGATGGTAGTCTAGTCTGGAATGCTTGTAGACAGTGTGTCCAGGAAGTCTTTGGGGGTAATTCATGGATTATTTGCGCTGAAAAAATGGGATTTGTGCGCCATTCTGCCCAAAAATCCCTGTTTAACAAATGGGGATTTGCGGGCAGAATGGCGCACAAATCCCGTTTTTTTCAGCGCAAATAATCCATGAATTACCCCCTTTGACTTTCAGAAGTTCATCTATTGCTGGTTGTTCATCTTGTAAAGCTTCCAAATCTTGTTGTATGAGCTTCATCATGTCCACTACCACATCTCTCAACTTGTAAATTCCCTACTGCAATGCAATGAAGTTGTCATTAGTGGAAAAAAGGCTCATCCCAATGGGCTGTCTAGCCAGTCCTTGGCTTTCCAGGACATCTTTATTCCATGTAGGTTCTGCTTTTTTTGTCTCCCTTTTGTACCTAGCCCTTTCTAGGTGATCTATACTGTCTATGATTTCTGATCAATTGCTGGCTCTTCCCCATGTGTCTATCTCACTAATTACCTCATTTACAGGTGCTTACTTTGTCATCAGTAGGCATGCTTTACCTATGGAAATGGCATAGTTATTTAATTATGCATTTATTTATATACAGGAGGAACAATGCTCTTTTGATCACAAAAGAATGTTTAATAGATAAGAAATCAGATTGACATGAAGCAGTGAGCTTCTTATAATGGGGTGAGTTTGAGGGACGGTCTTACCAGGTTGTAGAGGGGAGTAAATGGAACAGTCCCTGGGGACAATACATAGGTGAACATATATAGATTAAGGACAACCAACATTGGACATTTTTAAATGCAGGTAGGTGGTACAGCCAGCTGTGCTTGGGATGTGACCATGATGGGTAGAGTGCTAGAATGGAGGCAGAGGAAGTGAGATACAGAGGCAGGTTGGAGGCAAGGGAAAAATGTTAGCTAGCAGGCAGATAAGAGCTAGGCTAGGAAGGTAACTCAGAGGTGAGGGCGTAATCTTTTAGTTTGGTTTTGAACAAATCCGTGTGGACTGTTTCTCGAAATGTGCGGGGGAACAGAATTACATGCAAGTGGAACAAGAAGAGAGAAAGTGCGCAAGCGAAAGGAAGCACACGGAGGTCTAGGAGCCACAATTGTAGTTGAGGAGGCAGAGCAGAGGTTACGAGAAGGCTTATATATTTGGGTAGAGGAAGATAGATACAGTAGTGCTTTACCATGGATACATTTGTGAACCAGGAGAAGAAATTAAAATCTGTCCCTGTTTTACATCAGCAGCCATCCAGCTGGGAGACGGTTCGAGGAAGTAGGTGTGAAGTGAGGGAGTGCAAAGACAGTCCTGGTAGTGAAGTTAATGATCTTGTCTAGAGGAGAGAAAGCACAGTTGGGGAGACCAAAGAGGATGCTGGCACAGTAGTCCAGTTTAGAGAAGACAAGAGTAGATAAAAGTTGCTTGAAGTTGGTGCCTGATTTTCCTAATATTTAGGAGGTTGAGTCGAGCTGCTATTCTAGTTTTGATGATTAAATTAGAGAAGTTGTGAGAAGGGTCATAGATGACGCAGAGGTTTCTAGCTGAAGAATAGTAGGGGAGGATGTCAGGTGGGAAATTGAAAGGCAGAGGAAGAACTGAGAGAGAGCGTTTGGCAGGGAAGATGAGTACCTCTGTTTTGCTACAGTTTAACATCAGAGAGTGAAAATCCATCCAATATGTGATTGCAGAGAGACAGTTTGAAATTTTGATGGAGAGTTCAGTAAAAGAGAAGAAGATTTGGGTGTCATCCACAAAGAGTTGGTAGGAGAACCCAAAGGATTAGACTAGTGCCCAAAGAGCAGAAGTGTAGAGTTTAAAGAGGAGCAGACCAAAGTCAGAGCCTTGTGGAACAGCAACAGCTAGAGGAGTGAGTCTAGAGCTGTTGTTTCTCCAGGAGACAGAGAATAGGTGAGATGCACAATAGGATTCAATCCAGGCAAGGGTTTTATCGTGAATCTCAAGAAGAAAGTGAGTTTTAAGGAGATCAGAGTGATCAACTGTGTCAAAGGCAGCAGACAGGTCTAGGAGAATTAGAATAGGTTTGAGTACTTAGCAGAGGCAATGAAGTTGGACACATTCATGGGAGCAGTTTCCGTGCAGTGACAGCAGCGGAAACCTGCTTGTAGTGGGTATCAAAGGTTGTGAATGTTTAAGAAATTGGTAAGATACTTGAACACAACCCTTTTGAGCACATTAAAGTAGTACAGAAGGAGAGGCACAGTGCTGTAAGTGATTTCAATCCGGCACTCCCCCGAGTAACGGTACTGCACCCATTTTGGACAGATTTCTTTCCATCAAGTATCTTTAAAAGGGGATTTTGTTCTGATAACATATGATTCTTGATGACATTGTAATTGTGTGGATTCTTGCAGTAGAATACTGTGGAACACCCAACAAGGAGGTTGGATATTTTGGGTGGTTTGTGAGCCATGATTTTTGCAAATTTGGTAACCAAGACAAACGGATTTCCAAACGGCTCTGTGTTTCTTTTGGCAGTCAGCATTGCTTTTTCAAGTGGTTTCAGGCTACTTTGTGGGTAGCCCAATTGTGGGTTTTGGCAGGGGTCTCCTGTGTTCACTGAGATAGGCAAAAGTGGATGGCAGCCTATTTTTCAGATTTTTACTGCACAATTTTGAGTGATTTTTAGCAAACAGAATGCTTTCCAGTGGCCATTTCTGAGGTTTCTGCTGCCAGCAATGCACAGTAATGTTGCAGGACCAGGACCAGTGGGTTGAAACATCCCACAACCCCCCCTCTTGCGATTGGCGTTGATCGTCCATCAATGGAAACTCGTAAGACTGGGATGCCAGCCTCATCTCTTCTGATTCCTTCAATGGCAAAGTTCAGCATCTTTTCCTCCATCAGGGGTGGATCGATCTGTTCTTCTCGCCAGTCCTGATGTGAGTATTGAGCGATACTCTGGGCCCCTCGGATCTTTCCTCCCGGTCCCCGGGTAATCCTCCTTGGTTTCTGTCTCCATGGTTTATCTCTCTCTCTCTTCTAGGATGACAAAGCAAAAACATATTTGTAGACATTTCCCCACCACTATTAATGTAGTGGGGCGGACACAAACATTTTATAAATCAGGACACATTTTTATTATTGTATTTTATAGAGTATATGTGGAATATTTTATAGTTGGAGTTGTATGGATCTGGAGTGGCCCCCTCTGGGATTCCACAAGACTCCTCCAGTTGCTGCAGAGTGTGCCTAGGATGGCAACACTTTAGTTGATTAATGTGGACCCACTAATCTTCCCCTTCTGCCAAACTGCCTTTGAAGATGCGGATCTTGTAGGCGACTGGTGAGATTTTGTCTACAATTTCAAAAGGACCCCTCCAGGTAGGCAGAAATTTGAGTTATTTGCCTGGTTCCTTTGGAAATTGTATAAGTAGACCCGGTCTCCGTATTCTTTCCTGATAGTTTTCAAGTCATAGTGGGTCTTCATGCTGTCGGCTGACCTTTCTAGATTTCGCTGAGCAAAGGCAAAAGCATGTTGAAGGTGTTTTCTTAGATTTTCAACATACTCATGAGTTGTGGAGGCATTGATCAATGTCTGCTCTTGAGTTCTATAGAGCAGATTCTGGGGAAGCACCATCCTGCGTCCAGTCATCAGCTCAAATGGTGACATTTCAGTTGCAGATGAAGGGGTAGATCTGATGGCCATTAGGACAAGAGTTAATCGAATATCCCAACTTGGCCCAGAATCTGCCACAAACGTTTTTAATATGCTCACAATTGTTTTATTATATCTCTCTACTGCACCACTAGAGGCTAGCCGGTAAGCAATATGTAGCTTCCTTTTTGACCCCAAGTATCTGCTGGTGAAATGGCTACCTCTGTCTGACTCAATCCTCTGGGGTAGTCCAAAACATGAAAAGATGTGGTTGATCATCAGGGCAGCTGCTGTTTCTGCCTTGCAGTTTGGGGCCAGGAGACATTCCACCCATTTAGTAAACAAGCATGTCACGGTCAACATGTACTTGTTCCCCCTAGAGGAGCGAATCACGGGCCCAATGAAATCTACTTGCAAATCTGACCATGGCAGCGTCATCCCATTCTTTTGGAGAGGCGCATGGTGTGTGAGGGATATTGGCTGAAATTGTGCACAAACAAGACACCCCTTCAAGTATTGGTCGAGGTCCTGCCCCATGTGTGGCCAGTATGCAACCTCTCTTAAGATTTCAAGTGTTGTATGAAATCTCCTATGACCAGCTGTGGCCGCATCATGGGTGTGACTTAGCATCAGGCTTCGGAATGAGGTAGGAACCACCCACTGATCATGGCCAGCTAGGGATTTCCTTACCAACAGACCGTCTTGGATTCGGAACATTTTTGGACATTTCATCAACACTCTGAGGTCCTCTTTCCCCATGTAATCGGTATCCGTCAGGGGAAAGTTATCAGGGTCCTCAATGTGTTGGTAAAACTTACCAATTATTGGATCTCCTTTTTGAACCGTAATCAAATCAGCATCTGGGGTCTCCTTACTCCATTGTGCAGTTGAGAGATCATTGTGAGCATTTGTCTGGGACCTAGTGATAGCAGTGACCTGGATTTCCCCCAACAGGGACTTGATCTCGATTAGATCCCCTTGGATGGCCCCGGTTTTGGCCAGCTGATCAGCTAAGTCATTTCCAGTTTTGTCTGGTCCCTCTACTTTGGAATGACCCTTGATCTTTTTCTAGTAGATGCTCATCCCATTCGAGGTGACCAGATCATCAATATTTTGAATTAACTTCCCATATTTCAAGGGTTTGTTATTAGCACATAACATGCCTCTGGTTTTCCAATTAACAAGGTGCTCCACGAACCCGTTCCATACATAATCCGAATCTGTGATTATGACCAGTTCATGGAGTTGATGTTGGATAGCAGTAAGGATGGCTTGATGCACAACCATCACCTTTGCCACTTGACTACTTCAGGGATCAATCTTGTGCCCAGCGGAGGGTTCTGGGGATTCATTCACCCATGTATTCCCTACGCCGGCCACAAGTTATTTTTCCCCGTTGTTGTCAACATGCTAAGAGCATCCATCCACATAGACAGTGGGCATTTCCTCACACTTGTCTTCTTCAAAGACTTTGTGTGGGGAATTAAGGTATGCCTCCATGTTGTCCTTGATTTTTAGACTTTCGTCCTCGATACAGTTTTCTCTGGCACAATCATGCAAGTCAGCCAGACCTTGCACGAGGGGACTCTTCTTGTTTTGGCCATATCTGACCTCCACAGGAAAGCCTTGCATTGACAGAATACAGGAAGTAATCCAGGAATTACTCACATTTCCGGCCCGGATTCTGTCACTTTGGAGATATTGCAGAGGCTGGTGTGGAGTCTCCACTATGATGTGTTCCCTCTGGATAAACAAGTGGTAATTCTTCAATGCCCACACCGTTGCCAGGAGTGCCTTCTCACAATCGTTGAATTTTTCCTCCACAGAGGATAAAGTTTTACTCGCATAGGAGATTACTTTATTGACCATGTCATGCTTTTGGTATAATACTGCAGTCAAGCATTTATTAGAGAACCCTGTCTCCAAGAGAAGAACTCCTTGTTTCTGACAGGGTAAACTAGGCAAGGCGCTTGTGAGAGACTTCTTTTGAGTTGTCTTACTGCCTTGGCTTGTTCTGGACCCCATTCTCACCTTCAAAAGATGAATCAGTGGCCTGGTGATCTCTGCATAGACCTCAATGAACTTTCTGATATAATTAGTCAGTCCAAGGACGCTCCTTAGTTCCCACAGAGTTGTGGAGTCTTTCAATTTCTGGAGTGCTTCCACTTTCTTTTCCTGGGGACAGAGACCCTGAGGAGTAATCTCATGCCCCAAGAAATTTACACGGGTTCTACACCACTGTGCCTTTTGAAAGGAAAGGTTTGCTCCGGCTGCCCTCAACTGTGTCAGAACATAACGGATCTCCGCTATGTGTTCCTCCACAGTTGAGCTTTTGATGAGGACATCATCTACATAAGCCAGGTTACCCCTTTCACCCAGGTCGGGCATGGCCTTATGTAGAAAAATGTTAAACTCATTGCCGGAGTTGATGTATCCGAAGGGAGTCCGAGTCCCTGTGTACTGCTGGCCCCAAAAGGTAAAAGCCAGCTTGTATTGGTCCTCCCTACTGACCGGTAGAGTCCAGTACCCATTGGTCAGGTCTATTGCAGTGAATACCTGTGACCCCTGGATCTGGGCCAGCCCTTGGTCAATGTAGGGAAGAGGCCATCGGGAAGTATGGATCCGTTTGTTGAGCTCCATAAGGTTGGCGCAGAGTCTCCACTGGCCGTTTGGCTTCAATATCCCCAGCACCGGATTATTGAAGGTGCTGTGGACTGGATGGATTATCCCACGGGACTCAAGGTTCTTAATTATTTCAGTAAGGGACTCCATTGATGTGAGAGGCAAGCGATATTGCCTCACAAACACTGGAGTCATTCCATGGTCTGTGGGAATTGTTGTTGTGTGGATGTCGGTGCAACCACAGTCATATGAGTCCACCACAAAGAGATCCTGAAAATCCAAGAAAACTTGTTTCAAATTTTGCTTCTGCTCCAGAGTCTCACAGGCATCAGCTAGGTTGACTCTCTCTTCAACCATCTGCCTGAAGCCTGGAAAGACTTCTGCTTTCGCTATCTCAGCGGCCTCCTCCAACTGGGTGGAGAAGTGCCTGGTCAAAGTGCTGATTTGGATTGGTGGCATCAGGTGGGAAAGGCAGCCCTCATGGACCTGGAAAATCACCTCATCCCTCCTGAAGTCACAAGTCACATCTTCCTTACCATAAGGGCAGGTAGTGTACACCAGGAAGTTCCGCCCATGCCGGGTAAATATCCTGTCTGGTGTTGTGTTGTCATCACTGTCACTGTCAAAACAGTCCTTGGGGATTGGTCCTAACAGTTCATTTCCTAAATCAATGGAAAAATGTCAGTCATCAACCGCCATTCCAATAATGGTTGCTGCGGCTAGAGTGATACTCTTTAAGTCGCTGTTATCCACCTCTATTGGAATGGTGTCATGCTCTACATTGACTAGTGGTGTTGGATTTACCCCAACCCTTGCTGTTGGAGAAAAGCATTTAGATGAATATAAGCATCAGGGTTTTTCAATTTCTGTCCTCTTTTTATTTTCACTTCCAGGGAGAATTGTCGGGTCCTTTCTGGGATGATGACTTCCTCTCCAATCTGAATTTCAACTGCATAAGGCAGCAGTTGAGCTGACCTAAATCCTTTCTCTGGATCATTAAAGCCCATGGGATTATCCGCTAATCGGGATTGAAGTTTATTAGGTCCAAACTAATGGCAAAGCGATTGAGAATATCACTGCCTAAGTAAAAGGCGGCAGTGACGTCTCGCACGACCCAACATTTATGGACTATGCTCTTGTTGCCTATGGAGATTTGGAGCATACACCTGCTTGGCAGGAGATGTTTGGAATAGGGTGTTTCCAGATCCATTTCCCATTCTGTCTGAATGGCTGGATCTTTTGGGAGTTCGCGGAACATGGCTTCGCTCATGAAGCTCTTACCGTTGTTCACACACGGTTTCTCATTTTTCTGGACTATAGGAGTGAGAATGTCTGATTGTGGATTGGTTAAGAATTTCAGAGTGTTTCCTTCCAGTGTGGAATGCCACCTTAGACTGGAAGGAAGGTTGATTTTCAGAAATAGAGAGGACCCCCCCCCATCACCAGTCTGTTGTCCTACTGCTATTACTGTCACGTCTGGAATTTGGTTGTTCTAGAAGAGAAATTCTGCTTGGTCTTGTGGCATGTGATGTTTAAACTAACATGGTTGACGCTCTGTTTCAATTTTATTGGTCGGCTAGTCTGGGTCCCGAGGACCTTGTTTACACAGTCTATTAGGGGTGACAACCTTCTCAGGAGGTCATTCCCTAGTAAACAATGGGTGCCCTCTGGAGTCACAACTATGACCGGGTGTTTCACCTTGTGTCGCCCAATTTTAATGTCCAAATCCACAGTCCCCTCAACGGGAATTTCCTTCCCGTCAAAGTTCTGAAGTTGTCCAGGAAGAGGGGTGAGAGGAATTTGGTATTTCTCCCCCCTTCCTGAATTCAGTTCATCAAAGGCCTTTTTGGACAGAAGGGTAGCTTGGGATCCAGTGTCCACCAGCGCCAAAATTGTACACTGCCCCTGTACTTGAACCGAGGCATAGTATCTTCCCTCCTTCTCCGCAAGGGGGCACAGATAATGTACATTTTTGGACAACTGGTGGGTGAGTCTTTTTAGTTTTGGACATTGAGAGAGAAGAGGTTTGGGCAGAATTCTGTGGGGAGTCTAGGGAATCTGAAAAGAAAAGATGGCAACTAGAGATGGGAGAAGTTTTGAGTTCCCCTGGTTCCAGTTCTGGGCCACCCCCCCCTTTTTGGAGGCAGTCACCAGGATGGGTTTGAACCAGGGGATTTTCATGTTGATGGTTCTGAAATTGGATGATGGGTGGCGTTAGCTCAGTCCCCACATCTACCCAGTCTGGATTTGAATCCTTTGGGACCCATTTTTCTTTGGGAGGAGTTCCCCCCCTCTCTGAAGGAGAAGATCCTTTACCCAGAATCCTCTGAGGAACCCTCTCCTTCAAATTGGAAGATCTGTACCTCCTCCACAAAATGGGTCTGTTTGGGCACTTTGTTTCTCCTACCCCCCACTGCTCCTTAGGTGGCAGACTTTCCAGGGCAGGAGATTTTGGTTCCGGTTCCGGTTCCTGGGTTTCCAGGGGCTTTTTACAAGTGGAGAAGGGAGCTTCCTCCAAGGCTTTACACCCCCCTTCCCCTTGTGCCTCCTCCCTGGGAACTGGTGGGTTGTCGGGGTGCTGCCCCCGTCTTTGTTCTGGAGCACCAGGTCCAGAGTTGCAGTCATTCTGTGCTGGCATGCCCATCTGAGGGTTCTGATGAGCCCTCAGCATGCGACCCAGATCCTGTGCCATATTTTGGACCTGGCGCTATAGCTGTGAAACCAGCTCAGGCTGATACGGGTTCTGTTTTCTCCGCTGAGCTGATCCCGGGAAGGGTAGCTATCCCTTCTCTGGTAATACCCCGGGTTGGGGAGATTTGGGTACCCCTCCACCCTTGACCTCCCCTCTCCCGGATTAGGTTGTCTGGGCTCAGGAAATTGGGGAAAGAAGGATGGATGATTTTGGGGTTGTAAGTTTTGTGGATACCTGGGGAAGAAATTCTGTCCAGGATTTTGGGAGTTTCTGCCCTCCTGGGGGAAGTTAGGAGAGATGTTCCCTGGGTTAGGTGCCTGGTTGGATACCCCCCTTGGGCTGGAGGAGTCCATCAATAAACCAGGATGGGTCTGTTCCCCTTGTAGCGGGGACTTACATAGTCAGGGGAGTGAGGGACCCCATTTGTGGGACTACCTCCGTGTCTCCCTGTCTGTGACTGGCCCGAGGGCCTTCAGGGCTTGGAATTATTTTGTTGTGCAGGCAAGTTTTTAGGCCCCCTCACCTCCAAATCCAAAATGGGGCAACCTTTACCTCTGCCACCTTAGCAGCAGCAGGCGGGTTGGTTGTTTTGTGGCTTTTTTTTAGTATTTTCGTTGTCTATGGGCTTTTGCACCTCATAGATTCGGGTGGCCTGTTCATTGACCCAGTCTAGTGATCTATTCTCATGAAAATCTCTCACTAGCTGGGTCATGATGTACTTTGGTAGAGCGTGGAAAAAAGTATTAACAAATTCTTTGCTGTCGGTGCGCACCCTTCTGGTAGTCTGCTCAAAGGCACGCTTTAACTCCTGCACAAATTCTTGTGGGGCCTGATCCTCCCCACATTGCAACTTGTAGGCTGCCTTGCGAGCATCTTGGGGATTTCTGTGTACAGAACAATGCTTCAAGATGGGCGCCCTATAGGTGGACCATCTAGAATGATTTTGGTCCTCCAGCCCCGCAAAGAAACTGGAGCATTCTGGTGAGAATGTCCATTTCACATACTGAATGCAGCTACTCCTGTCTATCAGATGGAAAGTTTCCATCATCTGCTCAAAGAGCTCTGAGTGCTCCCAAACAGAATACTTAGCGGTCTTATGATAAGGCGTGATGAGGCTCCTTATTGACTTGATCTGTTTTAAGGGGTCCTTAAGCAAGGCCCTTTTTGCCTTATTGGCCTTCTTGGTTCGGTAACCCTGGTCCAATCATCCTCTGACTCAGAGGCACTGCTCCCAGAGGTGCCCGCCTGGTCTTCTAGATTCTCCCGGATTCTGCGAGCCTGGGAATGGCTGGCAGAATGTGGGGACCTAGTCTCCTGTGTTCTGGGGCACTCAGAGGAGTCGTCTGATTCCTCCTTGCTCCCAGGATTTGATGGGTCCCCCCCCCCACCCCTCACTGTCCTAGCTGGGCAGAGGTTTTTAGGATGCCCTTAGTGGGCCTACCCTCCTGGTTTCCCCACTAAACTTCACAGTTCTTGGGTACCCATACCCAGGTGCCCGCCCATCCATTCCTGGGAGGTACTGGCCTATGAGCCCCATACTTCTGACTGGATAGTAATCTGCCATCCCCGTGGCCCTGGGCTCATGTGAGCCTTGTGGACATGGGAGTGGCAGAGTCCAGGGACTCGGAGAGATGAAAGCCTCTGGTATTAGGGTTCCTGAGGTAATGCTCAAGTGTTTCCCTTTCCCAGCGAACCTCATCTCTATCAGCCCCTGCTCCCTGTTGCCATGCAAGAACCTGAGCTTTCTGTTCCTCAATCAAGGCCTTACTAGTCTCTATCAGTCTCTCTTGCATGGCTACCTGCCTGTGGAGCTTGTCATGATTCTCACAGAGAGCATCATTTTCCCTCTGTGCTTCCTGGGTTGCTTTTGAGTACTGGGCCAGTCTTTGTTGCAGGAGGGTTACCTCCTGAGTCCCGTCCCTACTGGCCTGCTCCTTTCTTGCCAGAGCATCTTCCACCCTCCTGGTGTGCTCTAATAATCTATCATGCTCTTTTTGGAGGTCACCCAGTCCCTGGAGGGCCAGGTGATTTTCTTCCAGTTTCCATTTTAAGTGACATACTTCCTGAGCTAATGTGTCCCTTTCCTGAGCAAGAGCCTGCCTCTGTGCCACCAGGTCGTCCCTCTGTCTTTGAAGGGAACCAGCTTTCTGGCGCTCTTCATCAAACTCTGCCTGCCAGAATTCTGGTATCCTGGTCTGCCTTTTCCTGTTGCATGATACCCATATCACATCAACAGGTGGGATGTGAGAGGTGAATTAGTCATATAGCAGGGTTTGGAAGCTGGAGAAGGCAGTGTTGGTGGAAGAGGTATCTGGTGTGAAGGAGGAGAGTAATAACTGTAGGTCAGAGAGAAAGTGGGAATGGCAGAAGGTTTACATTTTCTTTTAGTAATAGGTGAAACAAGTGTTAAGGAAAGGTCAGAAAGGAGATGGTTGTGGATTCAATTGAGTGATCAGATATGGAGGGTGTGACAGTAGTATTAGTAGCTAAAATAGAGGCAGAGATGGATAGGAGATCCAACGAGTTACACCCTATATGGCAAGGTAGGATATGGATAGAGTGGAAAGTGTGGTACTGAGAAAAGACTGAAGTTCAGATTTCTGAGAAGTGATTGGAGAGGTGGTGCCCAAGATCATAAAATAATGGTTCAGTGGGACCAGGAAGGTGATAGATGGAGATGAGATGAACCGAGTGAGGCAGAGCAATAGTAGAAATGGTGAAGTCAAAAGAGGTCGGAGAGGATGTGGCATTGAAGATTTGTGATGCATTGAAGATGGAGGAAAGTAGGTGTCTGATGCCTACATCTCTGCAAGTCAGTCAAGGAGAGTGGATGAATGATAGTTTGGAGTCATGTAGGGCTGCCAGAGTGGCAGTATCAGATGGCAAAATCCAGGTTTCAGTGATAGCAAGAAGGACTAGGGCAGGAGAGCTGAAGTGAGTAGTCAGTGATGAAGGATGTTTTGTTGCATACAGACTGAGGATTCCAGAGTACAATGTTCAGTTGATGAGGTAAGGAAGAGTACAGAAGTTGAGTTTCAGATGAAGAGAGGCGAGGTGGATAGGTATTAGATGAGTTATGGTTAGCTCTTTGACTTTGTTTGTTGGAAGCAGGTGGAAGAGAAATGGAGTAGTGAGAGTTTTAAGTTGGGAGTTTTATAATAGGGATACGAAATCAGAAAGTTGTAGCATGATTGGGGAAAGCATAGGGAGAGGTGAGTAACAGGAGGAGCAGGGGGAGCAGGAGGGAATGCATTATAGGTTAGTTGCAGAGTATGGAGAGACAGTACATTAATTAGGAAGCTTCGGGTGCTCACAGGTGCAACAGGGAGAAAGACAAAGGCTCATAGACTAAGAGGCAAAGAGGCTGATCAAGGGCTTGTCTTCATCCTTCACTTTTCCACCCTTAACTGGGATGGCCCTGGCTGGATGCCCCTAGGAGGTTCAGAACGGATGAAACACGCTCTTGTCACCTGATCGCCTAGTCCATCAATGGTTGGTCTCTCTGATAGTGTCCCTACTATTGTGGGGATGAGGCGATTTGTTCCTAATTGGTGTTGCCAGAGGAGCCTCTTGTGGCTTTCGGCTGGAGATAGGGTTGGTCCAAGATGGCTGCAGGAAGTGATGTCATGGATCCAAGAAGCCACAGGAAGTGATGTTACAGATCCAAGATGGCCACTGCAAGTGATGTCAGTGACCAATCCAAGATGGCCACTGACAGTCAAGTTCCAGACAGAAAGTGAAGGCAAAAACAAGAAGGAATGACACACGTTCTTGTCACCTGATCGCCTGATCAGTGGTTGGTATTTCTGATATTGTCCCTGCTGTTGCTGGGATGAGGCGATTTCTTCCTGATTGGTGTTGCCAGAGGAACCTCTTGTGTCTTTAGGCTGGAAATGGGGGTTGTTCCAAGATGCCCACGAGAAGTGATGTCACTGATCCAATATGGCCACCGGACATGATGTCACAAATCCAAGATGGCCACTGGAAGTGATGTCAGTGGCCAATCCAAGATGGTCACTGGCAGTCAAGTTCCAGACTTAGTTTGCATAGGTATGTAAAATATTTCGTGTAACCCAAGCTGTGTAAGGCCCTACGCCTATACCCCTGTGCCTTTAATGACACTCATTACCGCCAAGGTTCCAATGTAGTGGAATTATTACTTTGTTAAGTTGCTTAGTTGTCCACCAAAATGCACCCTCTTTAGCTTGCCAATCTGGATATTCGTATAGAGTGTTTGAACTGCACATTTTTGAATAATAAGTGAAATTGAGGAAGTATCTTAATTGTGGCTTTCTACATGCTAAATCTAGAGTGCCTGTTCCATTTGCTTGCCGAGGTTCACCCCCCGCCTCCCATGTCATGTTAAGAAGGACATTTTCTTGTCATGTCTTCTCTGTCATTGAGGCAGTGAATGTTTTATCATATAGCACAGAATGTATAGACCACACATACTGGCCATTTGCAGGATGTTGGAGAAATATGTATATATTCAGTTGGTGCTTTAAGCTCTCCTGTAATTCTGGTACATAAGGAAATGTTGCCTTAAATTCTGCTGTAGACTTCAGAACTGGAACAGAACAGGGTTGCCAGCTCGTATGGCATGGCCACTGCACTGGATTTTGTTTGTAAAAAAGAAAGGTGTCAAAATATTTCACAAAACATACATAGTCTGTTGTGTCATGTAATATTTCAAGATCATCTACACAATCTAACAGTGCTCCTTGAGCAAAGGATTCTATCTTGGCTCACTGCAGGTTGCAATAGGTGTCTGTGATATGCATCGTAGGGGTCAATAGCCTAGTTTCATCAATCACTGATAGTGTATGTACCTGGAGTTTCATACTAGGCCCACTGCAGGTTTTATACTGGCATGTCCAGAATAGCCCTAACTCTATAGTGGGTATATGCTTATTTGTGTTGCTACTCCACCCCATTAGTGGCCTGCATCTGTTTTGGGTATAGTGTATGTGCTACATCTAAAGTTGAAATGTTCAACTGTCTGCTCATCCTTGGGATCTCTAGTGGGATTAAAAAACGTCCCAAAGTCGTCAAGCCTTATCCACAGCAAGGTGCAGAACAGGCTCACTGATCCAACAAATCGTTCACAGTTCTTGGTGCACTTTGGATGGTCAAAAATCCTTCGGATGGAACTTCTGCTTGGCTTTATTGCTAGCTTTGTTTCTGGCTCATCTGTTCCTGAAACGAATGGAGATATTCTAATAGGTTTCAGAGGTTTCTGGAGTTATCATTAACGTCACATGTTCTTCTATTCATGCCTGCTGGTCAGGTTGTTCAAGAGAGAGTCTCCTCCCTTGGGAAAAGAGGTGTAGCAATCCGAAGCCTGCTTGATGAATATAACAGGAGACATTATTATCCCACAGAGTGGTACTCAGTTTATCAGGACGTGTGTGTACTCTCCCTTCCTGTATGTTGGACGGAAGTTGGTCTTAAATACATCATATAGCAATGTCACAAATGCTGCATAATCTGCCGTGTATGAGCGTCCAAAATGTGAAAGGACAAGTATGGCTTGTAACTGCTTGAGTATGTGTGTGCTTTGCAAGTTCACACATTTCTCTAGGAATTGTGGAGCAAGTCCCGTTCCCTCATCAGCAAATGAAAACCCCAGAAATATGATATCTCTATGAGCTATTTTGAGATTTCTAGGAATTGAAAATGTAGGCTTTAGCTGCTAGTTTCCTAATGTTTAAGACCACCATCTCTAAGTGTTCATTTAAGTCATCATCTGTGCAGTATATGTCATCCACAAATGTCAAGTATGTCTATATGCCTTCTAAGAAGGATTGTATTCTGCTAGAGAATAGCCCAGGAATGTTTGTGTGCCCCTGTGGGAGTCCTGTAAAGCAAACCGGTTTCTCCCTAAACATTATAGCTATGTATGTATAGCTCTTTGATTCCAAAGGTTGTGCCAAAAATCCGCTCTGCAAATCCATTACAGTCTAATACCTGTATCTCTGAATGCTACTGAACTATGCATGTTCTGTACAGCTTTGGTGCATGTATTGGCATTTAATATCCTCAAGTCAATTACAAGTCGGTATGATCCATCGGGTTTGGACTATGGAGGTAATGCTGTATTGCAAGGGCTTGCCTGTTGTATCAGAACCCTTTGGTCTAATAACTGATTTAATAATTGATCCACAATTATTTTCAAATGTTGTCTAGCCTGTACTTTGATTGGATGAGTCTTTGGTGTTGCAAACACTGCATTTTATGTAGAGGGCAGTCAATTTCATTCCCCACGTAAATCTTGTATAACTGTACTGCACCTAAAACAGCACATGAGGCTGCATATGAGTTCACTTAATTTACCCCAAAACCATCTGAAAATTATTATTTAATTACTTCTTCCACTGTAGGTATTTCCCTAACAGATAGACACTCCAATCATGTTCTACTAAAAAGGCCATCTTGTGTTGTATGCAAATTAGATCAAAATAATGCCTCTATTTCCTTTGGATGTTCCCCTTCAAGAAGAATTGTAACTATATACACATCATTGTCCTCAGCCACTTCTCATGTGAGGTAATAACCTCTACCTTTTTATTAGTAGAAATGTGATGTAAAGCTTCTTGTGTTTTTCTTTGAATATGGAGACTTGTGTACCAGAATACAAATGTAAAACTTGCCAATCCCTTGGATCTTAGTTACTGATACAATCCTGTGAGTCTGATTTTATCCACTCTTAAAGCTGCAGTTTGCTTCCTTTCTCCTTGCTTTTCCTCCCTCCTGGCAGGCTTGTCTCTCCCTTGGCTGCCTAGACATGTTTATTCTAGTTCTGTGAAGGAGAAGGATAGTCTTCATCTCTGTATCTTTGTGGTTGCCCAACCTGTGCCCTATCCATTAATTGATAGGTATTATTTTCACCACTTCTGCCCTTGTAGGGTCTCCTACCACAACCAGCTTCGCGCTTAGGGTTTGTACTGTCTCTTTCTGCAGATATTGTCCTGTTACAAAAGGTCTCCCTTTCTTTTTAGGCAGGTGCATACTGGAAGCATGTGTACTTCCCTTTCTGACTCTAGCTGAGAAGTTAATTCTGCCTGGTTCCGGTTTGATACCAGTGGCACTAGTAGGTGGTGCTCTTTTAGAGTGCTTATGCACACCTAATTCCTTCCTTTGCCATTCCCTGAGGGTTCTACCAAGGTGATCTCTGCATAGGGACCTGTACATAGCTGTCACAACATGAGCTAACTGGAGTTTTCTTTCTTGGTCACTGAGCAGTACTGCTAGGTATCTAAAGACTTCTAGTCTCACTGATTCACCTTTTATGAGGGGCATGAGTATTCCCTCTATCGTGGAATAATTTCCCCCAGCTATTGCCAGTCCTAAACTCATTGCTGCCTCTGCTCCCTGGGAGTTCAATATCTCTCCCAGAATGGAGGTTAGGTTTGTAATTGAAGGAGTCCCAATTAAAAATAAAGGTACAACCAATTGCACACTGAAATCCAAACACAGTGTCCCATAGGTGGATTACAACCTGTTGCCATTATAATTGCTAAGGACATCTGCTTCTGCTGCGGAGTAACTTCAGGGAAGGTTGCCTCCAGCTGGCTCAGTTTAGTGGAATACCAAATAGGGATTTCCACCTACTTTGTTGGGCAGGTGCCCAATAAGGCTTTGAGGGTCTGGAATGGAAGTGTTCCTTCCTCCCCTGTTATTACTGGTCTGGGTACTGCTGATGCAGCTCCAAAGGCTCTGTATTCTATAGCTTGAGCATGAATAGTGCCAGAATGTCTCACCAGAATGTCATGGAGCTCCCTGGTATATGGGCCATTTGCCTCCCTGTATCAGTGGAACTTTAGGATGTGTTCTAAGGTTAACCCTTCCATAGAAAAAGGGCCATAGCTAGCCCTTGTAGTGGGATATTTCAAGCCCCCTTGAAACCAGTCTTGGTGCGCTACCTGCTGCAAAAGCTTACTCCGGATACCCTTAGGGCATGTACTGCATTTTATCTAGATTCCCTCCTAAAATCTAGTGTTTCAAACACGTCACCTGGCTTGACACCAGGGGTCTTCATATATGTACGCAGGGCTTGTCCTGTACTGCAATTGCCACTGTAACCTTGGTGATGACATATTTAACACCTCCTTCCTCTAACCACCTGGTTACTGCCTGGTGACAGTTTACAGGTATAGGAACATCAACATGTGGGTTAGCCAGTCTAATATCTCTTAGTTAGATAGATGTAAAGAGTGCATGCTTGAAAGGACATCCTGCTCCTCACTAGAGTGTGCTATAAACTTATTTATTCTACACCCTGCTTTTCACTAGAGTGTACATTGTTTTTTGTATCACCAGGCCTTTATCAACCCCCTTAATCCCTCTTCAGTCGCTAGGTAGGGATAACATTTTTAGGGTGTAGGAGAGGGTGAGAAATGTCCTGCCGCTGTCACCAAAGTGACGTGATTCTTATCACCTCTATCTCCAGAGCCCTCCCTCCACCCCCAGGAGAGTGTCCAAGACCCCCCCAACAGGGACTGTGGTATGAATAGAAGCTGGGAAAACCATATGCCTTTCACTGTGCATCAGTAAAGAGAGTAAGCAACAGCCTCCTTCAGTGAGCGACTACTCTCATACATCACCACAGGAGGTTCTTACTAATGCCACATTATTTTTCACTGTTAGTCCACTGCTCACACCTTTCAGTAACCCTCTGTGTGTGGATTACAGACATGCACCATATATAATATATCTATAGCAGTACATTTAAATATATGCCCCACATATAACGTTCATATTAGAAATGCTTCTGACAAGTTTCTCAGTAAGGAACATTCACTGATTGCTTCTTACACTCCCATGTATAAAATACATCTTTTAATCATGAGAAATGAGTAATCAATGAACATTGCTACCATTATGGTCATTACACACAGCACACTTAACATGCAAAAAGTCATTAATGAATTAGCAACAATCATTATCATTACATCTAGGTCTGTACAACACGCAGACTAATCAACCTTCTCTGAGATGTCATAGCCACCTTAATAACAACTACCTGCCTCACCAGGCCTTAGCAGGCAACCTCATCAAATCTTGCTAGGCAATCTTTCATAGAAGCACCTGCCCTTTTAATACCTCAATACCGTTTTCAATGTGTTATCAGTGATGGATAAAATCTCTCATACTCACTATCTGTAGAAGGTAGGGAGATGAAGGCTGGAGAAGAGTGTATGCCTGGAGCCATCTGCACAATCCAAGAAAAATGACCAAAAATATCAGAAACCACCTGTCAAATCACCATGGACTTTTATCAAAAAGCAGGAAAATAGAAAAGAAATGCTTCCAAAAGAGCCAATGGGCCTCATTACGAGGTTGGAGGTAGCCATGGCGCTATTAGCGCCATGGCTACCCCCTTACCGCATACCGGGTCTGGGTTCCCTGAATGGGTAATTACCAGGCAATTCCAACCTTGGGGGACCCAGTAATTCCTCATTCAAGGAACCCAGACCCGGCACATCCCCATTCCCATTCGAGCCCCCATAGGGCTCAATGGGATTGGGGACCATGCTAACAACGGGCCTGTTAATAACGGGCCTGTTGTTAGCATGCTGGTCCTTTAGAGGCTCCCACTAAGGGCGCCTGGTAAAACCAGCCGCTATAAGCGGGACCCGCTAAAGGACCTCGTAATGCGGCGGTAAGGGGTTAACGGCACCGGCACCCTTACCGGCGCCATTAACCCCTTACCGCCAGGGTCGTAATGTCAATTGGGGTCCACTATGGGGCCGCATCAGCCAATTAAGAATAAGATGTGTTCATAAGTGGTGATCTGATTTTCCTTGGGTGGAAATGTAAAAAGTTTCACCATACAGCTCAGTAAAAATATGATAGTTCTGCTCAAAAGCCAATAGCCAGAGTCCTTTGGGGAATCAAATCCTCAAAAAAGCCAATGATCCAATTTAGTGGCTTCAAAAGGTAGGCAAGAAAAAGTGTGGGACTTGGCACCTCCCTTCTTCGTACAAGATAATGGCCCTAGTGCTTCTCCTTGAGTCTAGATGGTCCTTCCAGCCCTCTGTCTCCTGTCTTCATCTGCCAACTCATGTCTGGTCTGTGCACAGCTAATCTCCTGCCCTGCCTTCCGAAGTCAGCCTTTGGATACTTTTCCGAGCATGAGCTGTCGATGCCCCATATTAGCATAATATCTAACAGGAGCAAAAAGCAGTTTAGACCATCAGCCCGAAAAACTGTTGAGCTTACCGGGCCAGTATTAGTGTTCAACATCTTTTCAGGGAAGCAAAAAGCTTGTTTCTGTTGAAAGCAAGTCCGATGCATATTGCCAAAACCTTTCACCTAGTTTGACAGGCCGCTGTCATCTTGCACGGCAACTACAAGCTTCACAGGAAGTGCTGTAGTTTGATCTGTGAGATCAATGCGCCACCCTTAATGTCGGCTATGAAAATGCTGACTTCCATTTTGCCCGCCTCCCCTTCCTCTCCCTACTTACCTTTTGGCGGCACACTTTTGTATGTGCCGCATACTCCCATCTGTCCCTGTGGCATCCATTCCCTTCCACTAAGGTGGCTTGTAACTGGTGCTGCAGGATACTTTTATTTATTTGTATTTTTTATTTTTTACCTTTCCATCCCCTGCAACCACTGACTCACATTACACTGAACTAGGAGAGTGGGGGACACCCCTACAACCTCCGCTCCCTTTAATCAGTGCAATGTGGGTCTGAATGTTTGCTTAGTGAAAAGGCGCAGCAATAGTGAAGCCGGCATTATATCATCAACATTTTCATATGATAAACTGCAGTTCCTGTAGTTCTTTCAATTATTGCTATTTCAGTTTTATTTACAATAACCGAGGCACTTGGAACACTTCCCAGAAAGTCTGGAATACAGTGAGTGACTTGGTTTATGCAATGTACCCACAGGTCTGATGTGGAGCCTGGGAATGCAAACTGTTGCATTTTCTGCATTTAATTGTGGATCTTACTTATTGCCTGGATATATCAAATGTATTACATTAGGCACCCATGTTAAAGACCATATGTCTGGGAATCAAGCATGGTTAAAACTAAAAAAACGTGCCCTACTCCTCAATGCTAGCCCTTCCTGTGACACCACTTACCCACTGCTGACCTCATACTATGAAGCACACAGCTCCTAGTGTTGCTCCACATCTAACTTCCCTCTTCAACTCCTCTCTCAACAATACCACATTTCCCTCATCCTACAAGACCGCTACTGTCATTCCTCTCTTTAAGAAACCTGGTCTAGATCCTAACTGTCCTGACAACTTTCAACCTATCTCACTTCTACCACACTATTCTAAAATCCTCATCTCTTTCTCTTGGCATGCAAACCTTTCATATATTCTTATTCCCCAGGAACATATTTGAAAAGTGTCCTTATTTCTCTGTAAAAGAAGCTGGCTCGAGTGACCATAAGTGCCTAGAAGCTCTTATAACTTGGAACTTTAACAAGACAGTGGCCTTATGGCAAAACTCGGTCATTGAAAATTCTCATAAAAATAGGCTAGTCAAATACCGCATACACGGTGATCGTCTTAATGATGGGTAGGGCCAACTTTGGGATATGATGTCACTGTATGAATTGGAAAAGAATTTCAAACCTCCTATCTTCCATAATTTTCTGTGGTCCATTCATTATCTGCAGAATTTTCCAGAGGGTAAACAACGTGTACACAAACACGTGTTTGATGAGGCAACTTGGTCCAAAAAAAAGAAACACATAGGGCCTCATTACGACCCAGGCGGTAATCTTCCGTCATTACCGCCATGGCGTAATGAGCGTTTACGCCGTGGGCCGATGGCGTAAAGAGCGCCACATTACGACCCATCGCGCACAAGCATTACGCCATGGCGGTAATGCAATTAACGCCATGGCGGAAAAGGCCCCTACCGGCATCGTAAAGCGAGCAAGGTGCACTTCTGCCACCGTAAGTAGCGGCCACCGTAATTAGCGCCCACCGTAATTAGCGGCCACCGTAATTTGCGGTGGCCGTAAAAAGCAGGACCGGAAAAAGCGTCATCGCGCCGGAACGGGAAACAGCACGTCGGCCATCTTTAAAAACACAATCCATTGCCATCCTACCGAACAACACCAGATCCAACCCTGACACCTGTCCCAACCAATCACCCACCCACCCATCCAAGTACCCGAAAATGCCTAAAGTTGTAAAGAAGGCATGTGACCGCCAGCGCCAGGAGAGATTCAGCCGGGAGGAACTCTGCATGCTCGCGGAGACCCTGCAAGACAACGCAGGTGTCGTTTTCTCCCCGGAAATGACCAGGACAGCGATAGCGAAGAAGAAGGCCATCTGGGCCCTTGTGGCCGAGCGCGTCAGCGCGGTGGGGACCGTACCCCGCACCCCACAGCAGTGCAGGAAGCGCTGGGATGACCTACGCATACGGGTCAGAGCCGTCATCTCTGCAAACCGCAACCTTGCCCTGGGTACCGGTGGAGGGTCGGAATCCCCACTAAAACTCCAACCGTGGGAGTAGATCTGTGCAACCACGATTGGCATGGAATCCATTGAAGGCGTCGGAGGGATGGAAAGGGGAGCTCCGACATCAGGCGATGAAGGTAGGTGTCACAAACAAGACATGCCATAGTCACTGCAGTCCATTCATGTGTAGCACAAGGTTGCCCTACAGTGTAAATGCAACACATTTCAACACTGCCCATAGCCACATGCGAGCACCACCCTGTATACACTGCTGGCACCCGCATACCTGCATCCACATTCCACACTAAAAGGAGACAACTTGCATGGCCCTGCCTGAAATCTGCCTCATCTACTGACCAGAATAATGTCAATCATTGTCATTCCAAAGTCCGCAGACCCATCAATACCGCCCTCCCTCCTTTGCTCCACCACAGGCACAGATTCACACCCGAGGACCAGGACATCCCTGCGACGAAGAGAGCCAAGAAGGCCATCAATACCGTCCCCGCACCCTCAACCTCAGCTGCAGTGAGACAGACCCCACAACAAGCAGGGCCCACTGCGAGCATACCGGACGTCCCACCGGCAACCAACCCTGTAGGCAGCAGGCCAGCAGCAGCTGCTCCACCTCTACCGACATTGCCTGCCACAGAAGGCACCGGGTCAGCGGCCAGCAGCAACATCGGTGAGACAGCTGCAATAGCTGCATGTTCAGACTCAGACATGGAGCACGAGGTCAGAAGCCCCACTGACCTACTACATTCCCCCTGTTTCTCAGACGCCAGCCCCCATGAGGATCACACACAGGGGCACACAGAGGTAGAGGAGTGGCCTTCCAACCCCATGCCCAGTCCTCACTCCACAGGAGGGGAGCAGCCCCTCCATCACACCACCAGCACTGGCCATGGGCCAGCAGGGGCAGCAGTCCCTCGAGGACATCACAGAACGGCATCAACAACTGTCCACGATGCTGACTGAGCATGCCGCGGAATGTGTGGGGGCTAGGGCAACCATTGAACAGGCCACGGAGACCCTAAGGGCCGAAGTAGCGCAGAGCACTGCCACCCTGAGGGATGCCATGCAGGCCATGTCCAGGGACATCTGTGCTGAACTTGCCGGCTTGCGTCGTGTGCTCACTGAGCTCACCCACACCCTACAGGACGTGCATGCACGGGGGCAGGCAGGGACATCCTCCACTGCCAGTTCTGCACAGAGCAGCCCTGTGCGACGTTCCGGACGTAACCTGCGCTCCACAGCCAGGGGTGCCCCGGGGGCCGGGAGAGGGGGCTCTTGTAACAGCCTGTGGCCACTGTCACAGGCATCTGTTGACACCTACATGGGGTGTGTTGGGGTGTGCAGGGGGAGGTGGGAGGGGGAGTGTTGGGGTGTGCAGGGGGGAGGTGGGAGGGGGTGTGTTGGGGTGTGCAGGGGGGAGGTGGGAGGGGGTGTGTTGGGGTGTGCAGGGGGGAGGTGGGAGGGGGTGTGTTGGGGTGTGCAGGGGGGAGGTGGGAGGGGGTGTGTCACGACGTTTCATAGTTTGAATACACTTTTTTCTTTCCAAAAAAGAAATGTGTGGACATTTTCATTGCGTATGTGTGCTTTATTGGTGTACAGTCCACAGTGTGCATGTCCCAGAGCCACACAGTGCCCCAAGTGCAGTCACCATGTGATACACACCAGCCGTGTGTGCTAGAAGCAGTGGTCGATGATACTTTGGCGCATTGCACGCCCCTCCTGTGCATCGCCTCCTCCATGGGGTGCCGCCCCATCTGCACCCTCCTCATCCTCATCGTCAGGTGGTTGCAGTTCTGCGTCAGGGGGCAGGGGCACATTCCGTCTGACGCACATATTGTGTAGCATGACACATGCCATGACGATCTTTGCCACCTTCTCATGGCCATACAGGAGTGCACCACCAGACCTGCTGAGGCTTCGGAACCGTGCCTTCAATAGGCCGAATGTCTGCTCTATGACCACACGAGTACGTGTATGTGCACGGTTGAAGTCCTCCTCGTGCTGGTTCTGCGGGTTCCGGACAGGTGTAAGGAGCCACCTCTTCAGGGGATAGCCTGCATCACCTGTATGTAGGCGAGAATGTATGTGTCAGTCATGTTGTCTGATCAAGAACATGATGTTCCACCATGGCTTGCATCCAACTGTTACTTTGGCTCACTTCTACATGCACTAATTGATTCACACAATGCAACCACTATATGCTCATGGCTCCCATGGCCTGTTTTGCATGCCATCACCCAATGTATGCAGAGGGGTTGTGTGCATTGTGAGTGCCCATCCTCTGTCTCCGTTCTCTGTGTTACTCACAGCCAGGTGGCGTATGCATCCCCCCCCTTTCAGCCAGGTGGAGTATGCATCACCCCCCCCCTTTCAGCCAGGTGGAGTATGCATCACCCCCCCCCCCCCTTTCAGCCAGGTGGAGTATGCATCATCCCCCCCTTTCAGCCAGGTGGAGTATGCATCATCCCCCCCCTTTCAGCCGGGTGGAGTATGCATCACCCCCCCCTTTCAGCCAGGTGGAGTATGCATCGGTACGTCATTCACCTGCCCACTTCCATGACATTGGACTCACCGAGTAGCCAGGATCTTGGCCTTGCATGTCGCTCCATGTAGCGTGGTATTGTGGAGTTCCTCAGGACCATAGAATCATGGGTTGATCCGGGGAATCGGGCACAACAATGTGTGATGATCTTGTTGGAGTCACAGACCATTTGCACGTTGATTGAGTGGAACTGTTTCCGGTTGCGGTACAGTACCTCCATGGCACGTGGAACCACCAATTCCACATGGGTGCAGTCGATGGCACCAATGCAACCGGGTATGCCGGCTAGTGCATGGAAACCCACTTTGGTGTTTGCAATCTCCTGGGCAGTCCGTGGTAATGAGATGTGGTCGTCTGTGTGCTTGAGGAGGGCATCGAGTACTTGGATGAGTGTTCGTGAGAATAATGGTTGTGAAATGCCATGCAGGTGCCCCACTGTGTGCTGGTAGGTGCCTGTGGCCAGGAAGTGGAGTACAGACACTACCTTCAGTAGGGGGGGGGATGGCGGTTGGAGTTTCTATCATGCTGATGATGTCGTTGTGTGTCATGTCTACGATGGCGGTGATGGTGTCCCGGTCCAAACGGTACAGGGTGTGGATCTGCTCAGCAGTGAGGTTGAATGGATTGGCTCTGATGCGTGGGATTGGGGGCTGCCTGCGTGGTGGCACTGGCTGTGCTGGTGGGGCATGCTGGGCCTGCCTTGCCCTCCTTCTCCTCCTGCGTCTCCTCTGTGCTGCCTGTTGTTGTTGTTGCTGTTGTAGCACATGCATTGCTATCAGGTCTTCCAGCCCCAACATTGCTAGTCGTATTGGTATCATTGTGAAGTGTGACTGGGTATGGGAAGGGGTGGGGTGTGCTCTTTTTGTACTTCCTGAGTCTGTATTGCCTTCACCTGTGCTGTTTCTGTGCACCTGTGGCAGCTGCATTCACTTAACATGGCCCTTTACGGTTGGTTCGCGATGGCGTTATTCGCACCATGGCGGTAAGGTACTTAACGGGCTGGGTGATGGCGTTAGGTGCATGTCCGCTTGGGTCGGCATTTGCGTACCTTTCCGCCATGGCGCTAAGTACGGTGTGGGCGGTCGCGTGCGTGCACCCTTAGCGCAGTTAGCGGCAGCGTTAACTACGATGCCGCTAATGGCATCGTAGTTAACGGTCACGGGTCATGATCGGACCTGGCGGAAAACGATGGCGGTAACCATTTACCGCCATCGTTTTTCACTTAGCGCCAGGGTCGTAATGAGGCCCATAGTATATTAAGGGAATTAAGGAGGGAGGAATCAAATAAATTTATTTTGGCAACTGAGACAAAAACTATCCAAAACAATTTTCGAAGTTGGCCAGAAATCAAAAACCGTCCCGTCTGCAAAATGATGGAGAAACCAATGTACGCTCCTTGGGTTCTAATTCCACCCGTAATTTTTGGTCACTAATTAACAATATTAATATTGACCAAAAGGCTGTCCAAACAAATACTGTGATGGATTGTGAGTGGATTAGATATTTTGAAGAGAAATATCTTAAACTACAGGGTGAGCCTACTTTTATAGTGGACGGGAAGTGAGCTTTACGTTTCACTAAAGAAGATATTTTAGATCTGATTAGAAAATCCTCACTATCGAGATCTGCTGGACCGAATGGTCTCACCAAAGAGTAATCCCGACTTAAGGGCACATATTCTTCACACCTTTTTTAGAGGAATTATTAAAAACAAATCAATCCCCCCATCATGGAAGTCAGCCATTTTAGTGCCGATCTTCAAAAAAGGGGATCGAAAAAACCCAGCTAGCTATAGACCTATAGCGCTACTAGACACTGAGAGCAAGCTATTTATGGGCCTCGTGTTGAGAGAACTTGAAGCCAGGACAAAGGAAAATAATATACTTCCTAAACAACAGACTGGCTTCAGACGGGGCCATTCAACATCATTAAATGGCATGATACTTGCATCCTTAACAAATAGTAAGGACAATATCAATGTAGGCAAATTATATGCAGCTTTCATAGATCTCTCAAGTGCTTTTGATCTTGTTAATTGAGATCGGCTTTGTTCAAAGCTTGTTAAGAGAGGTGCCACAAAGAGACTGGTGAACATTCTTGCTAGTCTCCATGACGTAAATACAATGAGAGTTAGACTCACCCTGGATGGTCACCTGTCAGAATACATCACAGTTAATAGAGGGGTCAGACAGGTCTGTATGGTGGCTCGCTTTCTCTTTACTTTTTATCTTGCAGAATTTGGACAAGAGATAGACTCATCAGCTTTGGCCAGTGTTGGGCTGGGTTTGTTACCTATAATGTGGCTCAAGTATGCAGACAGCATTGTCTTGCTTGACAGGACACCTGTTGGTCTGCAAAGACTCCTCAGGACATTAGATGACTATATGAAAAGTAACAACCTTGTCGTCCACCCAGAGAAATCCAGGATTTTTATTTTTGGGGACAGGGGAACTCGAGGAATCATACTTCCCTGGTCCATAGGTGGTCAAATTATCCCTGTGGTAAGTGAAATAACTTACATTGGATATACTTTGCATGCTGTACCAGCTATCGGGTTGAGGTTATCCGAAATACTGGCTAAGAGTACACAATTAACAGCACAGATGAAAAGGATTCTGGGTCTATACTATAAATTCTCAATCTTGCCGTTAATCAGATTTTAAGTGGCAAATGTGATACCTACTCTACTCTAGGGTAAAGAGGCCAAACCTTTATTATGGTCAATTGATTGGCAGAAAATTGAAGCCATGATTTGGAAGCAGGTGTTGGGTCTGACTAAAAGTCTACTTACGGCAGGCCTGAGTTACGAGTTGGGTTTAAGATCTCTAAAAATGCAAGTGGATTGGAAATTATTGTCACTTTATAGGTCAATTATTGACCCAATTGACAATACGCTTTATAAAGATCTTTTGATCCATTTGAATCTGGAATCCTCTCATATCCTAGGTGAATTTAGGAAAAGAGTGAAGGAGACCTTACTTTACTGTGAGCTCGATGAATACACATTGCACACTAATCCCATGAAGGTTAAAAAAGCTCTTTCATTAAGGGATTAAATCATGACAGGTGATAATGTGAGGGCTTCATCTATTCCTAGTTCATTTTCTAAATATGGCAAAAAACAAGCGTATTTGGCTAGATATCTTACGAAGTTCCCTGATGATAACACTAGGCAGAACTTTCTCAGACTGCGTCTCAACCTGATAAGGATGGGTTCGGTCCTGACCAAATGGGGCTTAGCAGTCGATAGACATAATTCTTGTCCTGAAGGCATCGATCCTCGTGATCAGACTATCGAACACATTTTGAGGATTTGTAGGAGAAGTTGGGACAGTAGGGTGCAATATTTGACCCCCTTTGTCAAGTCCACTGACAGGCTTTCATCTAACTCATTTTGGGAAAGGATGATCTCAGGACATGAGATGAAATTAACATTGAATGTGGTACGAGTTTTACAGCTAACGGGGTTTATTCCACATGAGTTTTGGTAAACTACCTCTTGTGAGGCATATGAATTCCATGATTCTTCTCGTTTAGTGTGTGTGTTCTTTTTTCTGATGTTTTGTATAGTTTTGTATAATTTGTTTACTGTTTTATATTTTTATTATTATAACTTTTTTTTGGTGGTTCATTTACTTGATATTGAGTGAATTGTGGAAAAGTCTTGTTATGTTTTCTTCTTAAGGTTAGTGGGGGTCATTCAGAGGTTGGAGGTAAGGGAAAAACGACGCCGGTAAAGGATTACCGGCATCGCTGACCGCTACAGGCTATTCCGACCAACCAGGCCGCTATTTACGGCACCGTAAAGTACGATGCCGTAATTATCGGTCTTGGGTCGCGCGCGCGCCCCACCATGCCGAAATTAGCGGCATGGCGTAAACCGGAGCTGATCACAAGTAAGGAGCACACATAAATTACAGCCTCCTCAAGCCCGTAAAGTACCTTACCGGCATTGAGTACATACAGGCATCTCAGAGAAGGAGTAAAGAACCCTGAGCAGTGGGTTCCAGAGCCACAGGTGCACACAATCAGCACAGGTGGAGGCAATGGAGTCTGCCACAGCAGAAAAGGAACTCAGCCACACGCCACACCCCCTCCCACACCAAGATGACACCAATAGAACCAGCAAGGGCACAACCACAAAAACCCCACCAACAATACCAGCCCCCCCCATTGAGGAGACAAAGTGGGAGAAGGAGGGGGAGACAGGCCCTGCATGCAGCACCAGTGCAGTCTCCATCACCACCCCAGCAGCCCCCATTCCCATGCAGCATGTCCAGTCACTCAAGGAAACCCCTGAGCAGATAGACACCCCTGACCACCTTGACCGTGACACCGTCACCACCATAATTTACCCGAGACATACTGAGATAAGCGAGCAGCATACAAATACACACTGCTATCCTGGCACAAGAGACGGTGTAGCCTGTGCCCCACACCCATGCCACAGGCACCTACCAGGACACAGTGGTGCCCATGCATGGCATGTCACAACCGTCCATTACACGGACACCAATAAAATGCTGTATCACCTCCCCAAGCACACAAGGGGCCACCAATCCCCAACGTGGACCACCCAGGAGACACACAACAGTAAAGTTGGCCCCCATGCATCTGCAGGCATGCCAAATGACATTGGTGCCCCTGACAGCACCCACGTGTCGTAGGTGGACCAGCATGGCATGCAGGTGGCGGATAGCAACTGCAAACAATACCACTCCCCCTACGTGCAGACGGAATGCAACGCAACCAAGAACACCACACATGGGTGGGTGCGACATCAAAGAACAACTCATGACTCAATGGCCCCGCTGATTACCACGCTACCGTGCCACATGGGGTAACATGCAGGATGACGTGCCCGGTTGCCTGGTGAGTTGTCTGACTGTGTCATGCCAGTGCATTGGTGGCATGAGGTGGGTGACTGCATGAACCAACTGGGCAGAAATGATGAAGCCATTGTACGATATTCACCCCACCAACCAACCCGCCACAGAACCAGTGCAACGGCACATGAGTACAGAGTCCCACATCGATGTAGTAAGGCGCTCACAATACACTACATTTCCACCATCTGACAAGGCCAAATCCCACTACACATGCACCAACCACTTGCAGCCACCACAACCGTACGCGCATATAGGTCGACACACTGCATATGCACAATGTGGCTGCCCCCAGCATGGCACCACATGGGAGACACATCCCTGGGAGTGGATTGAACTGAGGGCAGCAGGGATACCCCACCACTTCACCGGCATGGCACACCCATAGGAGTGTTGGAATTCACCATAGTATGGATCAGAGCAGGATGATGACCATGAGCCACTGACTACATCCATCACACCCAAATACGAATCCACACAGTACACAGTACCACATGGATCGAACATCAGGACTGCTGCATGCATCAACAAAACCTGTACCACCAGATGACCATGCCATTCATTGTACGTGGACCATCTTGTAGACGCACCCCCCCACAGCATTCTATTGAATTGGACACATATTGGAGCCATGAATGGGCGAAATGGATCCATGGACATGTGCGTTTGGCCATCAGTGAAACCCTGCCATGTCAGCCAAGTTTAGTTCTCCACCGTGACAGTTCAAACACTCACCTCAATTGGCTAGACATGCAGGTGTTGGTGGCTGTCCCTTGACACCATGGTACATGACCCCTGTCAGTAACCCACAGAACAGGCCCAGGGTACACCAAATCACTGGCCATACCCGTGCATGCGTGTAGATGAGGCGGTCACCTGGCTTGCGTAAGGCACATATGAGTTGGCAAAGCTGGACTGGTGTAATGGGCCATACAAACAGCAGACAAGATGTACAGAACACAAGTCAGCAGAGGGTGGCATGACATGGGCACACAGGGCACTGGATGTGTGTATACTTGTTCACCATGCACTGTCAGTCATCATCATACACATGCGCAATGATGAATGTCCACAACTGTTCAACTTTGCAACACCAATAGTGTATTGTGAAGAAGGAAATATTGTGAACATTAACTGCAGCCCCACCTCCCCCCAACTGCACAACAAACCATCAGCCCTCTCCCCCCCAACTGCACAACGAACCCTCAACCCCCATCCCCCTCCCCCCCAACTCCACAGCACTGGTCCCATGCAGGACTTAAAGGCCACATGTCGAATGCAACAAAAACGTCTAGCACATAAAAAAACAAAACATTGAACCTATCTCATACTCCCCCACCCTCCCCAAACACTCTTACACACCAACACACGGCACTAAATACAATTTTTTTATCCACGTTTCACCGCGCTGTACGCTGTCGACGGAGAATACAAGATAGCGGGCGCCACAGAAAATCTGACGCGCTCCACGCCCATCGACGTCCAATCAGCGAACACGTTGCATGTCCGCAGACATGACGCAAGGCCATGGGCCAATCGGGGTGCTGTCCGCAGAGCGAACAGGGAAGTCCGTCCGCGAAGCGAACACAGATATCACTAATTTTTTTGCCTTATGTTTTGGTCATTTTATAAAAAACGACTGGACGGATTTACACCAAATTTGCAAAAGCACGCTTTCGGGACCAAGCCCCCGCTCCTGCCGCAAATTTGGTGTAAATCCGTCCAGCGGTTTGGCCTGTGGCCGTGCGCAAAGTTTTTTCCCATTATGTCTATAGGAAAAAACACAAGTTTTGGGACCCCCCCTATAACTTTTCCCCCCCTGGACGAATCCTCACCAAACTTTGCAAATAAATTCAGAGTGGGTCATATACTTTTTTTGCAAAGTTTGGTGAGGATTCGTCCAGAGGGAGTGAAGTTATAAGCCACCAAAAAAATGCTCTTCCTATGGAAACACCAACTTAACCATAACTACATGGACGCTACTGCGTCCATGTAATATATATATATATATATATATATATCTCAAAATCAAGATCAATATAGAGAAGAATCTGAAAGGATACGAAGAAGAGATAAAACAACAGAAACAACGCAATTTTTTGTGCGACAAAGAAGACTATGAAAGAGGCAGTGTCTATACGTTTGCTAGGAAATTCAACCAACTGAGAGAAATACCTAGAACAAAGGTACCAACTGCAAACAACAAAACGGAAATTGATATAGAATCTTCCACATCTGAATCAGATGTTACAGCAAGCGAGAACGAAGAACCATCAATTTGTTTAAATTTTTTAGACGAAATGAGACTATTACGCCAGGATGGGAAAAAAACAAAAACCATCAAGAGGAGGTTACCAAAATCGAGGGAGAAGCAGAGGAGGTCGAGCAAAACGAGGAGGGGGCAGAGGGGCAAAAAAAACAGCGAGCAGCATCCCGGACAGATTACTGCGCTCTGGGACAGAGCCAGTATAAAGAAAGAAGATAGTTTAAAGATCATCAATCTGTCCAAACATATTCTGACTGCACAACAAGAAAAAGTTCTACGCTTGGGTCTAAATTTTTGCCCCACTGCCCATTTTAACTATGTACAAACTCGAATTGACTTCGACCATTTTGTGCGCAAACTACGCTTAAGGAAATTCTTTGCAATCAACCAAAGCACAATGAAGAGGCCACCAAAAGAAGGTGGAAGAACTGAAATAACAATCAATGACATTGAGGCAATGGCAAATTTGGTTGATCTTGAAAAAGGAAAAGAAACAGAACTTGACAGAGATCCAGAATTGAGAACAATACATTTAGAGGAATTAAACATAAGAACAGACTGGACGAAGACGAGCAAGTTAAAACAGAAGTCAAAGTTTAATCCAATTAATAACTTGGGGAACAATACCGAAGCATTCCAGATCCTTGTGATCGAAGACCTAAAGAAATTCAGGAGAAAGAAAAGATCAAGATATAAAGACAATTTATCGGTTGCGGACAGGGTTGCTCTGAAAGAACCACAGACCCATGAGACCTGCATTATAAAGCCCTCAGATAAAGGATGCAATATTGTCCTCATGGACAAAGAAGATTACCTCAAGGGGGCACATAAGCAACTCAATGATAAAAAGGGTTATGAGGGAGTGCCAAACAACCCGAGTCAAGAATTGGAAAACACAGTTAATAATTTCCTTAAGAAATGGGAAGAGAAGGGCATCTTAACAGATGAAAATTGTAAATTCCTTTCAACCCCAAATGCAACAGTTCCCACAATATATTTTCTCCCGAAGATACACAAGGACAAGAAAAAACCTCCAGGGAGGCCCATAGTCTCATCTATAAGTTAAACGTTTGAAAATATGTCAAGATATATAGACGAGACCCTCTTTCCCTTCGTGTCATCTCTTCCATCCTATTTAAAATACACAACAGACTTTCTCACACGTATTGAGAATATACCTTGGGACACAAACTATATACTGGCTACAATGGGTGTCGTTTCTTTATACCCATGCATAGGACACGAATACGGCATCAATGCATGTGAAAGCTTTTTAAACACCAGATCATTAAATTACCTGGAACACACAGAAATGATTCTTGAAATGATCAATTTGTGCCTCACAAATAATGTTTTCTTATTCAACAATGAATATTTCAGTCAGGTGCAAGGCACCGCAATGGGCACAACATTTGCCCCATCAAATGCAAACCTGACAATGGGGGCTTGGGAAGCAAAAGATGTATGGTCGGACAAAAACCAAATAGCCACGGAAGATGTTGTATTATGGCTATGATACATTGACAACCTTTTTTATAATTTGTAAAGGGTCAGAAAAAGCCTGGGTAGACTTTGTGAAAACTCTCAACAAGAATGAACATAATCTAAGGTTTACAGAGACACATAGTCGTACCTTTCTAACCTTTCTAACCTTCCTGGATGTGAACCTAAGGATTGTGAACCAGACCCTAACAACTGAGCTGCACAGGAAACCTACTGGAACAACACCCATCTGCATGCAACGAGTGGACATTACAAGAACTTGGTGTGGAGCATCGCGTATGGGAAGTTTATAAGAATTCGGCGTAACAGCTCCACCCTAGCAGCATATGATCAGGACAGTAAAAGTGCAGCATTTGGCTTCCTTGAACAATGCTACCCCAAAAATGTTATAGAGAAGGCATACATGAAAGCAAGAAAACAAGAAAGATCGGAACTCCTCACAGGACTACACAAGCCAGTTGAACCAATAAATGAAAACAAAACTACGAGAATGATTCTAACCTTTGATAATGAGGTAACAGCAGTAAAACGAATATTCCGTAGACATTGGAGGATCTTACTAGCAGATAAGGATTTGGCTGCAAATCTGAAAATGAATCCAGAAATAAGCTACAGACGGAATAGATCACTGAAAGATAGTTTGGTACAAAGTTTCATGGCATGGTATGGTCCATCCACAAAAGAAACATGGCTAAGAACACAGAAGCCAGGCTTCCGAAAGTGCACTCGATGCAATATTTGTAAATTTGCAAGAAATTGTGTGTCCTATGAACATCCGGTGCTAGGTAATTCCATCACCATTCAGGAGAAGATCACATGTGAAACAGATTTTGTAGTCTATGTACTGGCATGTGCATGCAAGAAATGGTACATCGGGAGTACTAAGTGTAAATAAAACATTTGGATCCAACAGCATGTGAGGGCCATTCAACATTAAGATCCGAACTATCCCATGGCCAAACATTTTAGTAATTATCATGAGGCTAAAATGGACAGTTTTTACTTCTTTGGGATACAAAAGACAGAAACTGATCCCAGAGGAGGTAAAAGAGAGAAGAAACTTTGGCAAAAAGAAAGTTGTTGCATCCTAGATTTTGAAAGTAAAACACCCAGTGGGCACAATACAGATGAGGAAATATATACGTTCCTGGGTTAACATTTGAACTGTCATGATGCAATGAGACCAATATAATTTTAACCGGAGTACTGATGTGGACCATGCTACGAAAGTAAATTTACTCTCCCGAGTAGATTGGATCCAGTATGAGAAGAAAGGATTTCCTGAGTCGTAATAAGTCCTTTTGCCCCTTAGGGAGATCTTGTCTGTTGTGTTGTTGTGTTGGTCTTTTTGTTTCCCACCTTCTCTCTTCTCCAATATCGGGTTAACAGTAGAGACTGTGTAATTCTAATACACTTTTGGGATTTGATGGGTTTGGTTGATCCAACTCACATTGATATTTGTAGGGTTTTGATTGGATGTGACATGTGGGCGTTCATATTGAGACTTTAAACCTTCTTCTGGTTTTAATCTGTATATAGAGACTGGTACCTGTCCTTGGTAGAACTACAGGCACTTGCACTTTCTGGAGGGAGAGATGAATAGCACCTTTTAAAAAATTGCTGCTAGTACATTGCACTTTGGACCAAGAAGCGAGTACCATGAGTATATATAAACCGAAGGCAATTCGGTGACTGTTTAGCTAAATAACCGCCAATTCGTAAAATAAGGTATGTCAGGCCTTTTGAAGGACCTTTGGACTTAGCAAATATATGCACTATGCACTTTATGGTCATGCTGCTGACATTATGTACTTTACAGCTATGCTGCGAGTTATCTGCAATACTTTTTCTGGATTAAGTAGTATATGCACTATGCACTTTATGGTTACGCTGATAGCACTATGCACTTTTTAGCTATGTTGCGAATAATATGAAATATATTTCATTATTTATAATAGCACTGTGTTCCTACTACCATTGAAATTACCAAAGAGTATTCTTTGTACAGGGTTATGCAGCAGGTCATGTGATCTCCACCACAGAATGAAGAGGTAACGACAAGCACTATGCTGGGACACACAGACCTTATGGAAATTACTGGTACCTTTACCAAATGGGTTTCATGACATGCTACCCAACAAAGAGGGCCGAGATACACAGAATACGGACTAGCAGCCTGGGTTTGGCAAACCCATTTGATAGAACAGACCCGTTCCAAAATGGCCGACACGGTTTTTCGACAGATAGATTGGGTGGTCCTCTCTCTATGTCGGTCCACATGTCACATGGGGTATTTTAACCCTCTACAATGTTTGGGTCACTTGTTGTGAACAAGCGGTCAGTCGACCGTGAAACGGGTAGACTCCATCTACTATGCGCCAGCTACCTTGGGAGGGCCACAATGTGAGTGGCTTGTGAAAACTTTTTCTTTCCATGAGGATGTGCAATGATTTTATGGAATTTTATGATACCTAAATAAAGTGGAACAATTTTGCATTTTGGTTTCCTGATTTTGTGAATTCACCTGGGACCAAGGAGTGCTCCTCCACCAACTGCGGAAACGACAGCTGAAGCAAGATATATATATATATAATATATATATATATATATATATATATATAATTACATGGACGCAGTAGCGTCCTTGTAGTTATGGTTAAGTTGGTGTTTCCATAGGAAGAGCATTTTTTGGGTGGCTTATAACTTCGCTCCCCCTGGATGAATCCTCACCAAACTTTGCAAAGTTTGGAGAGGTTTGGTCCAGGGGGGGCAAAGTTATAGGGGGGGTCCCAAAACTTTTCTTTTTTCCCATAGACATAATGGGAAAAAACTTTGCGCAAGCCTACAGCCGAAACCGCTGGACGGATTTACACCAAATTTGCGGCAGAGGCGGGGGCTTGGTCCCGAAAGCGTGCTTTTGCAAATTTGGTGTAAATCCGTCCAGTAGTTTTTTTTTTAAATGACCAAAATGTAAGGCAAAATAATTAGTGATATCTCCGTTCGCTCTGTGGACGGACTTCCCGGTTCGCTCCGCGGACAGTGCCCTGATTGGCCGAGCGGCTTGCATGATGTCCGCGGACATGCAACGTGTTCGCTGATTGGACGGCGTGGTGCGTGAAGCGCATCAGATTTTCTGTGGCGCCCGCCATCTTGCATTCGCGGATGACCGCGGACAGCGCGGTGAAACCTGGATTAAAAATTGTATTTAGTGGATTGTGTTTGTGTGTAAGAGTGTTTGGGGAGGGTGGGGGAGTATGAGATAGGTTCAATGTTCTGTTTTTTTTTTATATGCTAGACACTTTTGTTGTGTTTGATTTGTCTGCGGACAACACGGCTGTTCTGAAATGTTCTATATAAACTAAATGGTGGGGTGTTCTGAGGACGGAGTATGTGTCCGTTTTGTTTGCAAGCAAGCTAAAATTGACCTAAGAACACTTGCGGTGTCCTTAAATGTTCGTACATAAACAAAATGGGGGTGTCCTGTGGACGCTGTCCGTATTGTACTCTGGCAAGTTGAATGTGTTCTAAGAACATTCGCGGGGTTCTGAAATGCTCTGATTACTTACTGGTAATCTTAATTACTCCTAGTCCTCCTCTTCCTTGTCACAGTACTGACGACCCTCCTCACCCTCCCTGCAGGGAAGGTCCCATGCTCCAGCTTGGTAATATGAAACTGAGTGATGTGGATGTGGGGGAGGAGTTATAGGAATTTAAAGAAATAGAAGAAGGTCCTGTGTCGGAGGCAGGGGCCTCATGAAGTAAGTACTGGGACGAGGAAGAGTGGACGTGGAGGTAATGTTTGCTATTAAACAAAATGGGGGTGTTCTGAGAACGCTGTTCGTGTTGTTCGTTGTCAGGCTGAAAGTGTTCTAAGAACCCTCCTTATGTCCGTTGACATTACAATTTCCTATGGCCCTTACCCGACTTTTTGTCCACTAACCAAATGATAAATCAGGCTGCTGTGCGTCGACATTATGTGATAATCCTATCACTTGCCCCATCAACCTGGCTGACCTGCTTTTGCGACACTAAATCATATCTCCCGCCCCTAAGCCTGACATTATCAAATCATTCATATTCCCCGTCTCGTAGCCAAACGCGCCCAGTCGTCTCCAGTCCTACGCGACTTTACACAGAACCCGGAAAACAACACAGATCATCTCACAACACAGCGCGCAACAATTCGGAATATGAAACTGTGATTTAAAAGCAAACAGCAAGATTGTACATTTCGTAAAGTACTTTTATTTTACATCAAATGTTTAGAGAATATTCAGCGATTTGTATTTGTCTTTGCTGTCGATCCGCAAAAGTTCATTTTGAGTCACAAGCTGTTCCTTTGCGGTACACAGGGTGTTGGTTTATGATAAAAGAAGCACTATGGTCGCACTCATAATCGGAAGGCTGTTCCAACAACGAGGCATTAGACCACCATAATGGTTGGTATGTTGCTTCTAGCAGCTAGTACCGCGTAAGGGCATATTGGTCCTTGGCGATTGTCCCATAAAATGGTGAGGGTCATGAAGTTGTTTAGAAGTAGCTGCACCTGGCAGTTAAAAAATCCGTCGGCCGGGGTCTGAAAATCGTGGCATCGACAGTACGGAAGGACATACCTGTTTTAAAAAACATAAATTAGTCTCACCAGCCGATCTTCATTAAAAATACTCATTTTATTTATTAGGGCGTGAAACTATTTGCTAGCGAGGATAGTGCAACAGAGTATTTTAACTTATTCCCATTAACCCACCCTCTGTCCTCTGCCTTTTTCAGAGCCTTCTAAGCGACAGGGGACCAATTCGGCGGTGATAGTGCGTGGTAGAAAACACTATGCCACATTGAACGAACAAGTACAACTTAACCGAGCTTTAACGCCACGCTATTGCTATTATAATAATCTAAAGGGTTACTTACATTATATTGGCATTTTCCATTGTCTAAGCGTAGTGCAGTCCCAAAATACGACTCTGTCTGTGCCAACTATCTTTCTCATAGTGATGTAATATATAAAAGTGGTTTCGTTTCAGAAATGTCATCCTTATCGTGTCGTACGTTTTTGCATCACTGCAATCCCTGTCTGTCAAGGTAAAAAAACAATAGAACCTTATAGTGCGAGTCGTGGGCCTCTCTGGCACACAATCAAAAATTGGAAGCAGCTGACCTTCACTGTAAACGACCATAAATTCTTAGTTTGCAACATTATGTGTACAGCCATCTCTGAGAAATTGCTTTTTACACTCCATCTTTGTATATTGTTTACGTGCTAATAAAAGAACTTTGTTAAAGGGACGCTATGGTTCCAAGTAAAACCATAACAACGTTCTTTTACTGAATATATATATATATATATATATATATATATATATATATATTCAATAAAACAACTTTGTAAAGGGGACACTATGGTTAAGTTGCACTAATAAAAACCTATGAAGTTCAATGAAAAAACGTTGTTAAAGGGACGTTATGGTTCCAAGTAAAACTGAAAAACCCATGAAATTCACCAGTTATGGTAAGCTAAGCAACCATAACTCGCGCCACCACGGTGCACTGCTAAGACTAACACCTAGGACATCAAAGATGACATCACCAATGTCATTGATGACATCACTGATAGCATCACATGTCTGGCTCACTCTTTTTTCCTTTACTGATATATCTAGGCCAGTAACAGTCAGGAACAAATAATTCACTATATTTGTAGACTTATACTTCAAATATGTTCTTACAGTAATTCACTTAGGGTCCTTACAGCATATGAAACATATAGAAAGGGCAAAATACAGACTTGGAAGAAAGCAATGCTTTCTATGTATGAAGATGATTAGTAAGGTTATCAACACTGTCTTATAGTTCTGTTATTTTTTTTATTACTGTACTTTCCCTGGATATGCTCATATTTGTAAACATTGCACGTACACTACTTTCCTTAGGGCCTAGTCACAATATGTGATAGTTATACATAGGGAAGTAGTAGCTTTGAAGCAGAGCAGTCATTTCTGTGCATGAAGATAATCAGTTAGGTTACTTCACTTTCCCTGTATATGCTCATATTTGTATGTGTAGTTGTCTGTTTGTGTTTTGTGTGCAGTAATGCAATAATGTAGTAAGTGGGTTTTATTAGGTACTTATTAAATGTTTCACAGTATGCAAAACTCTAATAAGAAAGCATTTATGATTTTAGTATTTAACATGGCAAGATTATTAATATTGCATCTCCATCATGTCTCCTGCAAACTATGCCTGTGTTACTACATGTGTACCTTAGTATATTGGAAATAAACTCATAATACAATGCTATTTGGATTAATTCATTGCTTAATGCACTACGTACCTCATGATATTTATTCCAATGATCCTTGACACTACTTTTAACATTACAATAAGAATCCCATGTACAGATTTTTCATGAAAGGTAAATGCACATGTGATGTCATCAGTGATGTCATCAATGACATTTGTGATGTCATCTTTGATGTCCTGGATGTTAGTCTTAGCAGTGCACCGTGGTGGCGCGAGTCATGGTTGCTTAGCTTACCATAACTGGCGAATTTCAGGTTTTTTTTTATTTTACTTGGAACCATAACATCACTTTAACAAAGTTTTTTCACTGAATTTCATAGGTTTTTAGTAGCGCAACTTAACCATAACGTCCCTTTAACAAAGTTTTTTCATTGAATATATATATATATATATATATATATATATATAGTTATTTTTCCTGATCTCTCTGCTACCTTTGATACTGTTGACTGTTCTGACCTTCTCTCTACGTTATATCTGCTTGGCATCAGAGATAAGTTCTGTGCCTGGATTACTTGAAATCTTGCCCCCAGACACTTTCAGGCATCCTGGACCAGCCCTACCTCTCCACTCACCCACCTTACTGTTGGAGTTCCTCAAGGGTCTGTCCTTGGTCCACTTCTCATCACTCGCAAAATGTCAGTTCTTGGTGCCCTGATCTACTCTTACGGTTGTTGAGCTTACGGGGCTATTACTAGTGTTCAACATCTTTTCAGGGAAGCAAAAAGCTTGTTTCTGTTAAAAGCAAGTCCGATGCATATTGCTGAAACCTTTCATCTAGTTTGACAGACCACTGTCATCTTGCACTGCAACTACAAGCTTCACAGGAAGTGCTGTAGTTGAATCTATGTGATCACTGCGCCGCCCTTAATGTCAACTATGAAAATGGTGACTTCCATTTTGGCCGCCTCACCTTCCTCTCCCTACTTACCTTTTGGTGGGACACCTTTGTGTGTGCCGCCTACTCCCATCTGTCCCTGCAGGGTCCATTACCTTCCACTAAGGTGACTTGAAACTGGAGCTGCAGGGTCCTTTTTATTTTTTTTATTTTTTACCTTTCCGTCTCCTGCAACCACTGACTCACATTACACTGAACAAGGGGAGTGGGGGACACCCCTGCAACCTCTGCTCCCTTTATTCGGTGCAATGTGGGTCCGAATGTTTGCTTAGTGCAAAGGTGCAGCAATAGTGAAGCCGGCATTATATCATCAACATTTTCGTATGATAAACTGTAGTGCCTGTAGTTCTTTCAATTATCGCTATTTCAGTTTTATTTACAATAACCGAGACACTAGGAACACTTGCCAGAAAGTCTGGAATACAGTGATTGACTTGGTTTATGCAATGTACCCACAGGTCTGTCGTGGAGCCCGGGAATCCAAACTGATGCATTTTCTGCATTTAATTGTGGATCTTACTTATTGCCTGAATATATCAAATGTATCAAATTAGGCACCCATGTTAAAGACCATATGTCTGGGAATCATGCTCAGACAGTACACCCCAAGCATGGTTAAAACTAAAAATAGTTGCCCTATTCCTCAAGGCTAGCCCTTCCTGTGACCCCACTGACCCACTGCCCACCTCACACTATGAATCACAGAGCTCCCAGTGTTGCTACACATCTTACTTCCCTCTTCAACTCCTCTCTTGTCAATACCACATTTCCCTCATCCTACAAGACAGCTACGGTCATCCCTCTCTTTAAGAAACCTGGTCTAGATCCTAACTGTCCTGGCAACTTTCGGCCTACTCACTTCTACCACACTATTCTAAAATCCTCATCTCTTTCTCTTGGCATGCAAACCTTACATATATTCTTATTCTTCCTGATCTCTCTGCTACCTTTGATACTGTTGACCATCCCGACCTTCTCTTTACATTATCTATGTTTGGAATCAGAGATAAGGTCCTCTCTTGGATTACTTGAAACCTTGCCCCCAGGCACTTTCAGGCATCCTGGAAAAGCCCTGCCTCCCCACTCACCCACCTTACTATTGGAGTTCCCCAAGGGTCTGTCCTTGGTCCACTTCTCATCACTCGCAAAAGTGTGCCTTGATCTACTCTTATGGCTTTTCTTATCAACATTTCACTGATGCCACTCAGATCTTCTCTTTACACTCCTTATAGGACGAGCTGTTGTCGAAAATGTCAAACTGTCTCTCCAGCATCAAATATTGGATGGCGTCTCATTCACTCATGTTAAAATCCACTAAGACTGAAGTTCTCTATTCCCCAGCCAAACAGGCTATCTGTTCCTCTCCCCCTCTTCTTCTCTTCCCTCCTGACTACCTTCCTCACTCTAGTAAGGTAATGATGCATATGTTGTACTAGCTCTCTCTAATGAATGTGATACAAGAGGTTTTAATTCTCTATGCTACCAAGTGTGGGATTACATTTTTAATTACCTAGTAGGTGAATACAGGTTGGCCTTTGACTGATTTTAATTATAGGACATCAACAAAGACAATTATATGTTTCATCCAAAAATGTTCTTCATATCCAGTCTTAAGTACATCCTGCATTCTGAGATGAATAAAAGCTAGTAGAGAATTAGAAACCAGGGTTACCTCATCTATTAGAACTTGCAGGAGACTTAGAGTTAGGCCTACTTGAAATGCTGCTTCAGCAGACACTTTGTGACAGCCTGTTTTGTTTTGATGGTTTCCTGGGTGTTGTAGGCATCAGTGTAAAGTTACACCTCCTGTCTTGTAAGCAGCTGTAACAGCACATGAAAGGTTGCTTTTATTTTTTCCTATAACTATTCATGGAGTGTTTGAATTAAGAAAGTTGTGCCACAACCAGTTTCACTACTAATATTCAAGAGGAAGAGGTACCAATTGTTACTGTTGAATGTTTAGTTCTCATGGTGTAATCCATGTTTTATCTGTTCAGTGACTTACAGGTAAATCTCAGTTGTTTTTCAGTTGACTGTGATAGAATTATGGATACATCTTTTTCTGATTGTTTGGATTTTACCATGGTATTCTCCACCTCACTCATTGCTATTCCCCTTTCTTCTTGAATAAGTGGCTCTCCGAGATGCTCCTCGCTTCCTACAAGGGAAGGCGGACTCTTGTCATGAGTTTCTTTACATATTTCTGTATCTATTTGCTATTCTTGATAAAGCTCATCTTTTACCATGTGTCCCTACTATTTAAATGCAATACTGGTAAAGCTGCAGTTAGTTGCCCCAAAATCAGCTTGAAATGTTCCATAATACCCTAATAATTCTTCTACTTTTTACCAACCCGGCAATAACTGTAGTAGAGTCACGAAATGGAATCCTTTCAGGTGTGCTGATTAGAATGATAGCTTTACATGGTTTGTTGAATTGGATTTTGAAAATCTCACTAGACAATCTTTACAATTTAAACATTATGTATCTGGCAGCTGTTTCATTTGTAGTAGACTTTTTTGTATGTTTAGTAGTGTGCTATCTAATACATATAAACACATTGACAGCAAGGGCTTTCAATTGGACAGTATGTGTAGATGCGATTTGTTTATAGGATACAATTACTGTTAGCATTTTCTTCAACTCATTTTGTTTTTTCTAGAATGATTTTAGTACTCACTTTCTAGATGAAGCTTGACCAAGGTTGAGCCAGAGAATGTTTTCAGATGTTTTATACAAGCTACACCTTGATTTGATGCTTCTTACAAGCCACATTCTCTATGAGTGAGCATTTTTATTCCATATATCCATAGTTTTTTAACACGTTTTTTTCAGATTAAATTTCATCCAAGAGATCCCAACTCAGATTTCTCAGTTTTGGTGAGATGGCTGTTATTTAGTATTGTAGTTATGCACGTGGTGACGTTCCAATCACTTTGGAATGTCATAATGTGTACAGATGACAATTGAAAAAAGTGCCTTGGTGGCCAGATGCATTGTGGCTGCTGGGGTTATATATGTCTAATAAACCTATCTGATTTACCAGTCGTTTCCTTACTGCATACTACAAGATTGGAAGAAAGAGAGAGAATGGACTGTAGGGCAAGAAGGCATGTGAGCAACAGGAATGGAAAGGAAATTGAAAATCGGTTTGCGTACAGGATATTGTGAGAGTGATGCAGCTATTCGGAGTACCAAAATGCTGCTCACGTTATTATGATCCTGTTGGTGTGAGTGAGTGAGGAAGATATATATCATGATGAGTGATGGGAAGAGATGGAGTAAAGATTGTGTGGCAGTTATGAGGAATATGCCAAACGTGCTACTGAGAAAATTAGTAACAGTATGGATGGGTATATGGATGACGAACGGCGGAAGAATGAAAGAGTAGTAATGAGCCAACAAGAACAAGCATTGGGTGGGAGTGTAAGTTAGCAGGGAACAGAAGGGAGAAGTGAGTCTGTGGGTCGGGTGAGGACAAGACTGGTCAAGATGATGAATGTGTAATGTATTGTTGTTGGAGTTCATGTGTTATGCAGTTGTGTTCGGACTGTAAAACACAGCTCAATGTATGTCTTGTTTATTTATATTAATTCAGAACTTGTTTGCTATTTAATGTTCGGATTTTAAACTTTACAGATGAACTATATCTTTTTTTGGAATATTATTATAGAACTTGTTTTCTATTTAACAAACGTTCAGAGTTAACCATGTTGTACCATATGCATAGCAAATGTATGCATAGATAAAGAGAAGCATGTAATGTGGTATTGCAGCTATGCACGTGATGACATTCTACTCCTTTTGGAATGACATCACATGCACAGATGACAGTTGGAAAAGAGTGCATTGGTGGCCAGATGTATTGTCACTGCTTAGGTCATATATGCCTAATAAACTTACCTGATTTACCAGCCGGTTACTTACTGGTAAAAGCATTATATTGTCTATGAAATCTTGAATGTCTGCATTAGCATTACACATGGATGCAGTGAAGGGAATTTAATATTTACTACACATGGAGCCATCATCTCTTTTCATATTATATGTGTTTTTGGGAGACTTGCATTTGGTTGTTGTGTTTAATAGCAGACGTAAAAGTATTTATCAGACCTTTGGTGCAGACAGGTATTGGGAACCGAAAATATATATATTTTTTACTATTTGCCTTTCTTGCTGTATATGGTACATTTTTACCCATGCTGATGCGCCCCATTGCACCCCTTTACCAATGGGGAAAGAAACAGCCAAAAATTGATGCACTAACCGCTGTGCACGCAAAATCTGTAAAATTGGGCATGGGGCACAATCACAAAAGGCTGTACACCCCTGCCACACACAGTCAAAGTTTGGGTGAAAACAGGAGAATGCCAGTAGGTGCTGTTACATATAACATGAAGCAAGGCCACAGAATTGGGCTAAAAACTGAAAATACCTTTTAAAAATGCAGCTTTGCAACCTTCAAAGTGCTGTTTTGGTGCTAGATTCATTCATTTTCCAGTGAACCATTGAAATTAAAAGTGTGCTGAATTCATAGATCCTCCAGGTGGCTCAGAGAAACTGGGCCTCACTGACAGCAGCTAAAAAATGTATTTAATGAAAAATCAGCCCAGCAACATTTCTTTCAGTTCCACAGGGGAAACACAGCTAAAAATGGCAAAACATGTAACAATGTCAGCTGTGCAGAGAGAACTCCAAGCTAAGGCTGGATACATATATCCAGACTGCAGACAAAGCCCAGCACTCAAGGACAGAAATAATGCTGAATTAAAAGTGTATGTACTGCCTAAGAAAAGTGGATGTAAAAAACTCAGTTCAAAAGTGCTTTTTCCATGAAGAAGTGCAAAATCGCCTGTTTGAAAGCATGTTTTTGTGAAAGGCTTAATTCTTTAACTGTCAAAATACACTGAAACTGTGTTCATTTATATATTTTAAATGAAAGATGTAGGCAAGTTAAAGTAACCCAGTGGGGAATTAAATAATTAATTTGGACTTGACAGTGCCCAGCCTGGGAAAGATGACACTTCAGGTTGACACTCCCCTGTTAGCAAGAAGGCTTAATTGATGCTGGAGGTTCTCATATATTTAGACAATGAACTTATTAGACATTCATCTCTGGCCCAGCCAAGGACAAAGGCAGGCTGAACACAGATCCCTGCAGGAGAGGGGCAGGAAACATCCCTCTGGACCCCCCACCCTGATCAAAGGAATTTGACAGCTGTTGCCTGTTGAAAGGAAAGAAAGAAACTGCTAAACGATATCTGTTGTTTAAAATGCCTATTCGTGATTAAGTTTTGAAAACCTTTAACTTTTCCCCATGAAAGAGGACAAATCTAAAAATTGGTAGTGGTAAATCTAATTTTATGCTGTTCTACATGAGGAACCAAAGTTACACCAGAAGAATAATTGTAGCAAAACTATTGATGCTGGAAATATAATATTGTATACCCGTGTTCCAGGGGCAATTGCCCAGATATGTACTGAATTAGGAATTGTTAGGCCAAACCATTATGATTAAAATGGACAAAATTCCACAGAATGACAAATCCAGCTCTCACATAGGTGGGAATTGGACATAAGGATAACCCACAAAATATGTAATGTATGTGTCTGATTTTTTAAGAGGTCATGATTATAGAAATGTGCATTTGTGGGAAAGTTAAACTGTGGTTCAAATCAATGTGGGAGTTCCCAAATCACATCATAAAATATGACAGCTCTTTATGACTTCCAACCAGAAGAAGGCAAGTGCCTTTGACCACTCACAGCCGTGGCAGTGTGGTTTGAAATTCTGCCCCTACTATAAACTTTGTGATGTCACTTGGCATGATAAATATAGGAACTTCACCACACACAGACACACACTGATTCCTGACTTCATCCTGATTTCCACGCAACTCTTTGTTCCTGAATTCTTCATCCTGTTTCAGAATTCTTCATCTTGTCCTGATCCAGACTACTTTGCAAAACCCAGGCCCAGCAATTGCTGAACTCTTTTCAGCTAGGCCCAAATCATGACAAACAATTTCAGGGAAATGATTCTGATCCAGTTTGGCTTGCTACCATTCATGCTTGCCTGCTGAAATTCCCCATACCGCTAACCTACAGTGTCCAGTGACAAGAAGGGCCAATCCATCTAATCCAGTTTAAGGTGCAGTTCAATTGACCAGAACCGCCCAGCTGATCCAATTCCACCAGAGGTGACCTGCTGCCAGTAGACCAGACCCATGATGACCAGAACCTGACGGTCCAATCTTAATTTTAAAGTGGACTGTAAGTATAAACAGGAATCATAGTAACCCAGAGTATATGTGCCTTATCCTATCCCAATCTCAACCTATCCGATCTTTAACTTCAGAACCTCTAATATTGTCAGAACCATTCTTGCAACCCTTTTGTAATTCTTAGTGTTCGCGCTGAGTTTTTTTTCATTTGTTTCATTAGACCATAAGCCATTAATGATTTGAGTGAAATAAAGTAATTCCCATACAGAAAACGTAGTATCCACCACATGAAGAGTTACAAGTGGTGGTGCGTAACTGTGGAGATGCCCGAGCCACATTCTATTTTTCTTAGTCATTAATATAGTTTAAATAAAACCAATCTGTCATTTTAAAACCAAATTTCTGCTTTTCTCTGTTCTAGTTTTTCAAAAACGCCTCTCATTAAAACGTGCATAACTTCTTCAATTTTATAGCTAGAGACCTAATTTGAACTCTCAGTTAAACCTAAGACATGTAGCTACATCCACAACTAAAAACTAAAAACCACATTGCGAAACAGTATATTTGACCCGTTTTTATTAAAAATCGCATAGTGAAATTTGGGCGCAAATTCGCATTTTGCAAATGTTTTACATGTGTACATGTGTAAATTCCCATTCAAAGTTTTTCTTAACTTCCATTCTGATTTAAAGTGTGTTCTGTTGTTCATCTTGTAGCTCATGTTGGTTAGAATCTGTTTAGTGTTGCTCTCATAAGAATTTCTATCAATTTAAGGATTTTTGCACATTTTTCATTCTTTCACAAAGCCATTTTCAACTGTCAGTTTAAAAAGTGTCAAATTCCAAAAGCGCTTTTCGCTCTTGTTTGATGAGAGAAGACTATCTTCAAACACTGTATTCTGTTAATTTATTCCTGAATAACTGATGCTTACTTAAACCTGTGTAGAGTTGCTCATTTGTGAATTTAGAACTTTGCAGGGGAAATCTTAACTTAAACTCCATCTTTTCACAACCCAAAACTGTCTTTTCCTATTGTTTTATCTTCTGTGCTGCTCAAAAGTTAATTCACTTGCCTTACTTATTTTCTGAATTGTTTTGTCACCACATTGGAGATTGCTGCCCACATATATATTAATTTGTGTTTGATTTGAATTTTAAATAATAAATAAATATTTGCCTCTACCAACTAGCCTGATTCGTGGTCCAGTGTGACCTGGGGGTTATTTTGAGAAGGGTGTGATATGAGTGGTATATCACTCAGAATATTGAACCTATAGACATAATAAATACGTATTTACATCTGTGCATTACATGCTAGGCGAGACCTGGGTGTGTGCCTGATTGAAATCCTTAACATGTATCAGCATCCACATTTTTGTCTACACTTATGTTATCGAAGACTCAAGATTTCGGTTTGTAGGTCTTTTCTTAAGTCCTATGTTTGGGTGACACATGTGATATGTTTTTCAAATATTCTAAGAAAGTCTCATCACTGTCATGCACAAATGTTAGTACATCTTTTATCGTGCTCCTCTTGACTGCTATTCCTTTCTCCAAAACAATTGTTCTACCTCCCCAAACGGAGGGCAATGCAAATGAAATGTAGCATGGCAATACAATAAAAAGAAACATGTACAGTATCTAATGACCAGAGCGCTCCTATTCTTTTTTAATGTATTATCTCCTTATTTTGATTGGCAGTACATGGGAAGTCCTGGAAGTCATCCCATTCATGTTCTGCACTAAAGACCAAGTGGGAGGAGTTAGATTTCTTTGCATTCAGCGATTGTCAGGGTGACAAGGGAACCAGTATACTTTTGTGCCAAAATGTGTACTTTACTCCAACATTTAATCTTTGTCTTTTATCTTTTGAAGTAGTTGACTAGCTGACATGTTGGTAAAATGGGTGCTGTTTTTAATGTATGAGTAACCCATAGCATAGAGTTGCCAGCTCACTTTAAAACAAAGGATGAACTCAAAGTTTTGTTGGACCCTTGGAACTTCAGAGTGCATTCTGAGAGAACAATAATCGGATGTACACATTTGCAAAGGGTTGTCATTATGGGGTCGATTCATGGAGCAAACGTGCGCCGAAAATCCAAGCGCAAGCAGGCGCAAGGTAGCGCAAGCGTGAGAAACGCAGCACACGCGCACGTGTGCGATGCAAGGAAGACGCTGCGCGTGTTTCCCGCTGTCCGTGCGCCAAATCCAGCCATGGCGCACGCAGGCATACACGGCGTGCGCTACGCGCACAGCAAAAGCGCAGCATAGCGCGGCGCACACAACCAAAGTGGGCGGAACAGTGGGCGTAACATGTGGAATGGGGAATAACGCGTGAAAAAGAAGGCGTAACTGGGGAAGTACTGCAGGGAACTACACGGAACGCCCACACGCACGCGAACAACCCGTATTCATGGATTCGAATACGGGAAACCGGAGCACGGCAAAAGACGCACACAGGCGTCAACGTGTCCGCCACACGAAGGCAGGCGGAAGCGTCCCCGCGCAGAGTATAAAAGTGCGCGCAAACAACAAACACGTATATACAGCTACGATGAATGCCCCATTTGTCGCAGCACTGATCGTGGGACACCGCAGGAGGAGGAGAATAGCCAGGGCACGCATTTTCGCACCACGGACAAGCCTTTTTGGGATGCCTGACGACCAGGTCTATGGCAGGTATAGGTTTCCACCCCACATCATCCTAGACCTGGTCAGGGAGTGGGAAGTTGACCTTACATCCCCCACCCTTTGCTCCCAAGCATTGAGCCCCTTGGAGAAGCTGCTCAATGTCCTGCATTTTTCGGCCACTGGGTCATTTCAGCGGACTACTGCCATAGTGGGGGGGGGTCTCACAGGCCACGCAGTCACGCTGCCTACACCAGGTCTTGGCAATCATGACAGCGCGCCCCTCAGTCCGCAGGCACATATACATGCCCAGAACACCCGCAGAAAGGCAGGCCGTTGTCCTGGATTTTTTCAGGGTGGCACACTTCCCCAAAGTGCTCGGTGCCATAGATTGCACCCATGTGGCCCTACGTCCACCTAGGGCCACTGAGCACATCTACCGAAACCGCAAGCACTGGCATTCCATCAATGTACAGGTGGTATGCGATGCAAAGGGAATCATCACCTCAGTCTATGCAAACTACCCTGGCTCCACCCATGACAGTTTCATCTACAGAATGTCCGCCCTGAGCCGGGCCCTGGAAGCTGGGCAGCATGGCTACACATGGCTCCTAGGTGAGTACAAATGCCCTTGCACATGCATGCATGTCAAACACACACACACAAATAAACAAACCCCAATAATCACAACCATTTACACCTCCCCAGGGGACAGTGCCTACCCTCTGAGCAACCACATGATGATGCCAATCCGGAACCCCACCACACCACCCCAGGTAAGATACAACGCCGCCCATATTGCAACCAGGGCCATAGTGGAGCACACATTCGGAGTGCTCAAGTCACGTTTCCGCTCCCTTGACCGCTCTATCGGGCAGCTACTCTATGCACCCCCAGTAGTGTGCATGTGTCCTGCACAATGTTGCAACACAGCAGGGCGTCCCGGTGGACATGGTGGTGCCCCCACATCCCCAACCACAGGCACAGGCGCTGCCCATGGGAGGGGACAGGGCACGTGGCGAGGAAGCCCGGCCCAGCTTGTGGCCACATTTTTCACCTAAACTCCCACCCCTGCGGAGTGCACACAGGCCTGGCACATACCAGGTGACAATCGATGATGACAAAGAGACAGTCAACTGTCACAACCCTACCACCCTGAGATAGTTGCCATGGAAGTGCCACATTGTCTGCATCCCTAGCTACTTAAAAACAAGCTATCCTGTGTGACCAAAAGGCACACATATGACATGACATGATATGGCCAATACACAAGTATTTCAAGGTGCGATGAGGCAGGGAGGGGGGAACAAGGGAAGACAGACAACGGTACTACTAGGCCAGGTGTCATTTAGATTGTGCAAGTGCAGGGGTAGGGGGAAGGGAAAAGTGCAAGGGGAAGGGGAGCAGGGGGAGTGCAGTACAGGGTAAGTAGACCAAAAAACAAATACATAGGCCAGCAGGTGGCAACTGCAAAGGTAAGTGCAGACAAGTGCTGGGAAGGGGGGGGCCTGTAGGGATACAGAGACAGTACCGCAGTGCAGGGGTTGCCAGGGAGGCAGTGCAAGTGGAGAGTGGCTGGGCCAGGGACCGAGGTCGGTGAGAGTGGCCCAGTTGCAGATCCAGTGCAGTTCCAGTGAAGAATTTTGCAAGGGAGAGGCAGAGAGAAAGCAGAAGCAAAGAGGAAGGTCTTGAGGTGCTTCCCGAACCGGAGATGGTTCACCTCAAGTTCCAGTGAGGCAGGAAGGCTGTTCCAGAGGGAGGGCCCTGCCGCGGAGAGAGATCTACCCCCAGCTAGTTGCTTTGAGAAGCGGATGACCCTGACATGCAAGGTGTGAATCACACACACCTGCAAAACAGGCCATGGCCATCACTGTTATGTCACTCAAACCCTCCCAAACCACAACATGACATGGCAAGCAATACCCATACACCAACAGTGTAACAATAAGGTACACATTGCCATGTCCAAAATGTACAGTGGCATCAGACAATGATGCCTGACCTGGAATCAGATGAAATGACTGACCAACAACCTCCCACCCAAAATAAGTCATTTCCAAATGCATTACAAGAGTTGTAGACGTAACATAACAATGAATGCCTGTCTACTTGCACATTGTGCATTGCAAAATCAACACTGCAGCTTCTGTGTGCTGTGTCCTACTCCTGCAACACACTGCTCAGCGCACAGCACAGTGAACAGCCATTGTGTGTGATGCACACCCTGAGCATCACATCTAAGCGACAGACCACTTCAAAAAGCAAATTAGGCATGTACAGGATCCATAATTGGTCACAGAACATGTGCTGCAGGGACACAGTGGGCACCAGAAGTCAAAAAGTGTACACGTGGATATGCAAGGGTGGTAGTACATGTAGTGCATCAGAGTGCAAGTGTGTGGGTCAGCAAGGACATGCACTCAACATATGCATGTGCAATCAAGTGACCATCAGTGTTCTCTACACATCACATGTGAACATTCACCATGTGTACACCCCAGCATGTCAAACCACAACTATCCACTCGCACCTGAAAGGTAAACACAACACATTAACAGGCATTGATCAGCAGAACACAACATGTACATAGGATACCACCATTACAATGTCAGGGTTCCCATCACACTGCAGGGCAAGGCAACTATCAACAACAACCCCCCCCTCCCTCACAAATGACCATGACCCACTGAACAACTGCACCTGGGTCATGGAGCCTTCAACCCTCAATTCCACCTGGCCACAGGATCACCTTTACTCTTCGTCACCATCTCCCACCTTGTGTGTAAAAAGGTGCCTGCACCCTCAGAATCCACACTCATTACCAAAATCACAAAATCCAAGGCATAAAAACGAACCAGAACACCCTCCAGTAGATGACTTGACGTAGCAGTACCTCACAAAGGCCAAGTACTACCACAATGATGCAACAACCAAGGCAGCACAGTAAAACAATGTCACAACAGGATGTGAACCATGTGTGGTACATGACATAGAATGATGCACCATAAACGGATGTGTACTGTCACAGGTCCTGTGTACAGGCGCGGGAGTGTCACGAAACAACCACCCCCACCGTGTCCCGGGTGCCTGCAAGGTCAAACTCACACAGGCCCCTGAAACCCTGGTGGGGAAGGAGGTTCAGGGATATGCAGTCGGGACAGGTGTTGGCACACTGGATAACTGGAATGAGTGGCAGGAGAGGGGAGGAGGAATGACACATGAAAGTAGGGAATGCACGAAAATGTACTACCTACATTAACACATATACAATTCAAACACACTTGGACATCATTGTCATGGCCTTCTGTAGTCCAGGCTTAGGAGTGGCACGAACCAACCATCCCCTCTAGGATTTTGGCGCCTGCAAGTTCGGGGCTTACACAGGCATCCGCAACCCCAGTGGGGAAAGAGGGTTAGGGAACGTTGGTTGGATAGGTACGGGAAGCGGGAACACCGGGTAGAGGGTACAGGGTTCAAAATTGCATAGGATTCCGGGTGATTAGGGGGAAAAAAAACATACCAAATTGAATTACACATACATCCATGCATTAGTGCACCCCCCAGCAAGCCTATGCAGAGCAGTTTGAAAGAAAAACAACGAGACACTTACCTCTGGTTTTGAGTGCTGGCCTCCTACCTGTGCACTCTCAGGTCCGGTTACAGGAGCACTGCAATGCTGCAAAGAGAGCCACAGTCAACAACCTGTACGTGCCAATTACACAAAAACACACCACCAAACATGCCCCATACGAACAAACTACTCTACAAACAGACAATCTGGTGTACATGCTTCGTACCCATATATAACATTACCCCTGTGATGGGTCATACACAGTCAATGCAGTAAGTCAGCTGCGGTGGGTACGTGGCAAATGGAACACCAATGTGTCACAATTCACACAACATGCAATGTTCCCTGGGTAAGCAGACATACCCATATAGCAAGCCATGACTTCAGAGCAAGTTGTGTACCACCATGACCGAAACAAAGTTGGCAGTGCATTTATCATAATGTACATGGAAATGAAATGCACTGCACCCGATGTCCCTTGCTGTATGTCCCTGTGAGCTGCCCCTTTCCATGTCTCGGAAGGCTACATGGTTGATACAAGTGCCTCGATGGACCTTGGTGTACCGGAGGGTATGTGCCATTGCCCGTGCAGGTGTCCCAAACAACCTTACAATCAACAGCCATCAGTACACCAACACATCTGAGTTGCATTGTGTGCTTCAACACCAATATTCGTCCAAGCTCACCCTCAGTGCTGTGACTAAGCCTTCATGTGCAATTCGCCTGGTGCAAGCTTTGCTGTGTTGTGGCCCCCCTGTGCTGCTCACCTTGCCTGGAGTTCCTTGGAAGACGTCAGCAGTTCTAGGATGTAGGGCTGCAATCCCTGTGCCTCTGCTTGTGCACACATGTGCATGTGGGCACCAACAAACGTGTCCAGAATTCAGACGTCCAATGGGCCATGTCTGCTGGCAAAGGTGCTCTGGAGGCTCATCCCCCTGCAGAAAGGGCATGAAACACATGATTAATGCTTCAAAGTCATCTGTGTGTGTCTCTTCAGACATCTCATTATTTGACCATGTCAGAGAGTCACATCATAAATCACACCATCAGTCAGTCTTTCACATCCAAAGTGTGGAACACTATCTACAGCATGAATTGCAACAAGCACGTGTACAGTAAAGATAAGAAACATACTACACAATGCATAGCAATGAATGTACACATTAATCATGAAACACCCCATCTAGCAAAAGCTGAACAGTGGACAATAACACCAAAATCATACCCACTAGGGGTGTAAACACAAGTCACACAGCACCAGACATGCCACAGATATGACAGTCCAAAGCCCTTGTGTAAAAGGTTGTGACACCGAACCATCCTTGCGAGCCCATGGATAAGGGAGGCAGGAGTGGCATATGTGAGTCAAGGACCCCAAGCAGCAAACACATACACAAGACAAGCCTGAAGGGCCCAGCTGGAACAGACAGTGGATGCCTTCAAAAGCCACAAAGCACCGCACCGTCACATGAAAGCACAATAGACAAGCAATTTTAAACTATATTAACTAATTACACTAACTATGGAAAACCTACATTACCTAATTAAACTAACTATCAAACAGAAACTTAACTAACTAAACTAAAAGAAAAATAAAAAATGGCCACATACGACCCAGGGGGGAGGGGAGGCACCCAGGAGGGGGGAGGTACAGGGTGCTGCTCAACATCCACATGCGATGATGCTGAGCCAAAAAAAAAAAACTCCATGGGCTCAACGCCTGCACAGCCCGACCTATGTGGGAGATAGATGGTCGTCCGAGTCTGGCTCATCCTGTAAAGGAGGACGTGGCACAGTAGCCTGGCCATGCCTAGCCGCAGCTTGCCCCTCGTCGGCAGAAAGTCTGCCGGATGGGTGAGCCTGGTTCTGTGTGGCGATGTGACGTAGGTCTGCATGCAGAACCTCACGTGATACACGTGCTTCCTCTTGCAAGGTAGCACGTGTAACACAGAGTTCCTCCTGCAAGGCCTGGCTGGACAACCTCTGCACCTCCCAGCAAGCCTGTAGCTCAGCCGAGAAGGTACGCTCAAGCTGTGCAAACCTCTCCTCTGCCTGCTGCCTCTGGGACATCATAAGGACACCCAGAGTGGATCTGAGGGAAGCATACTCCTCCCTCAGGGCATCAATGTGCGCCTCTGCGTGTGCAGCAATTGCTTGACGCAGAGACGACATTTCAGCCTGGCGTGCCCTGTCTGAGGCCGCCATGCCCAACCTGAGCGAGTGGGCCGTGGACCGTGCCGCCTGCTGCTGGAGAAGCACCTGCCTAGCAGGGGGGAGCACAGATCGGGCCACACGCTCCATGCTCTCAGCGATGTTCTCCATTGCTGCCCCCTGCCGTTCTGAATTGGCAGTCATGTCTTGCTCCCACTCAGTATACTGTGGTTGCGCGCGGCGACCGCGTTGCCGGGCTTGACCCCTGCGGGACCCAAGGACCGGGGGTCCTCGCTGTGTTGGCACCGCCCGGGGCTGCACGACTACATGCCCCGTCAACGTGATGTCCCAGGCACATCAGTGACTGGTGTGGAGGGTGAACCTGCGTCCCGTTCCACCACGGGCGGAGGAACCAAGACTGTCTGATCCCTCAGTGCAGGTGTCGCAGACAGAGGAGTGTCCACATCAGAATCACTCACCCCTGACACATGGACTTGATGCTCATCCAACTCAACATGGACGTCAGAGTCGTCATCAAGGCTGGACTCATAGGCAGCCAGAGACAAGATGGACTGTAGCACTTGGGGGTTTTCGTGGCCTACCACCCCACGACCCCCACTAGTGCCGGGTTGATGTAGTGGTAACAACCCTGTGTCTGGCATGACAACACCATCCTCCGCCTCCATTGCGTCATCACCTGACAAATAGAGAGAAAAAAGGTCACTACACATGTCAGAAGCACACAACACACACCAACAGCAAATGCATCAGGCAGACATGTGACACACAACATATAACCTGGCATGCATGCTGGGTCAACTTTGAATTGCTTCTGTGATCAGACCTGTTGAAAGGTGGCAGTTTCCAGGGAAGTGAGTCTATGCAGTGCAGAAAATGTGTACGCCACTCACTACCTACATGTACAAGGACTCCATGGTGTGTGCCAGGAAATGTGAAGGCAGTGCAATGTCAAATTCAGACATCACGTGCATTGTGCATTCATTGTGTACCATATCTAGAAGCCAAGCACCCCTCCACCCCAGTACCAAAGCAGGGATGCCTAGCATGGTATCAAAAGGCTGACCATACACCTGTGTATTGACAGGCAGTGTTGACTGGCATCAAGAGCTTAATGTGATTCAAGTGACAACACTGCAAATGATGCTGGGACAGTAAGCAGGACACATGATGAAAACTCTGGATTCCGCCCATGTGTGACGAAGACACAACAACAGTTGGACAGAGTCATTGGCCATTGAACAGGCTGAGGCCTGTGAGCCACACAGATTGTCAGACCCTAAACATGTGTGCAACGCAGGACTGAGCCACAGTTGACCTGTGAAGGCTGATGAGATGGCAGGTAATGTATGTAACCAAGGATTTGTATTACAGTGATCATCCAGTCAAGGACACATAGGGGCATGCGTGCAATGCACATGGAGCATGAATGGGCACTCATGTCCCTGCGGGACATCTGACCTATGCACAGTACAAGTGAGATACCCTGCATCAAGTACTAAGGCTGTACCACACGGCATATGTTTGGCAGATTCTACGCTGGAAGTTAGCATCTACACAGGACGCATGAACAAGAAAGTACACATTGGCAAGATTGAAGAACACCAGTGCAAAGGTGGAACTGGGGTGCAGAGTGGCGGAGGAGGGGCAAGGGAGCATGCCTACTTGGAGTCCCCGCATGCAGGCAGAGGAGACATGCATGATGGAAGCATTGCATTACTTACACATCAGAACCAGGTACACGTCACATGTAGTGGCAATCATGCACAACACATCCCACAAGTGAAACACACACGTCCTCAACAAACACGCATCAACACTCACTGGACTGGGCATCAAAGTCCAGCATCTCTCCCACTCCTTCGACCAATTCAGGTGGTATGAACTCCGCAACGAGTGCCTCATGCGGAGTGAGCTCTTCCTTCTCTGATGCAGGCCCACCGCCAGTCACCAGAGTCAAGTTGTAATTAGAGGCACGCTTAGCCTTAGTGCTGCGTTTGATGTCATTCCAACGCTTTTTGCACTCTCGCGCCGTGTGCACCTCATGGCCGAATGAACTGACATGTTCCGCAACATGCTTCCAGTGGGTGTCACGTTGGGCAGCCGTAGTCTGACTATTGGCACCGACTAGCATGTCACGGCTGTGGCCACGCACATAGTCCACGAGGAAGTCCAGTTTCTGCTTGCAGAAAGGCTTCTCCCTCGACGTGCAGGACGTCGTGGCTGTGTGTGGGGTCCCAGCCTGTGCTGCAGGTGCAAACTTCCTCCTCTTGGACTGTGGCGCAGACCTTGGCTGGCTAATGCCGCCCTGACCAGTATGGCCAGTGGGTTCGGTGGATTGAGCCAAGGGAGTAGCAGGTGGAGGGACGACCAAAGGCCTGACTTGTGTCAGTGGCAGCTGGGTGCCCACTAATGGACCCTGCGCAGCAACATCAGCTGTGGCAGGGTCATTGACCGCAACGGTCCTGGTTGGCAGACTCACAACCGGGGTGCTGTTGGGTGCATCTGCCCCTGCACTTGCCAACACCTGGCTTTTCGGGGCAGCAGATGACATGACTGCCCCAGGGACACGTGTCTTGGTCTGAGCAGCCCGGCCTGCCCCTATGGTTTCCCTCCTGGCCTGTTGGAGATCCACCAAGGGCTCCTCAAGTGCCCTTGGTGGATCTGCCAGGTCACACGGGCGCCAGATGCAGAAGCTGCATCCCCCGGAACCACAGGGGGTGGTGGCATGACTGCACCGACGCATGGCACAACATTGTGCTCAAGTGGAGCACCCCTGCCTCTTCCCCCTCTGTGGCCGCCCTGGACACCCTGGAGTCCCCCTACTCCCTGGTCACCACTGCCACGTCCCCGACCACGCCCGTCACGAGGAGGACGCCCAGCTGAGGTGCCCCTCACCTTTGGTGGCCTCCCAACCATGGCACAGATGTAGTAGTGCCGGCACAGATGGAGTGGTGCCAATGGGAGGTGTACACCACAATTGACCTGGGCAATTGGGGTGAAGAGGGTGGGAAGCAAGATGTTAACAGCCCCCCTGCACCTGCAAGGCTGTATGTGACCCCGGTGATGTAGTGATGGGTCATGCAACGCTCAGGCACCCCAAAACTGCAGTAAAACCATGCACGCAACCCTGCAGCCTACGTGCGTGGATTCAACCTCCCGCAGTACGCGGTGGCACCCAGTAACACGAATAACGCGTACGCGTGGGACACGCAGGCTACTATGACATCGAAAATGGGTGCGATACACAGGGGCACCAGCAGTGGGAAAAAGAGCGTGTGCGACTCACCGTCTGACTAGCACGATGCAGAAAAACACGCGTAGCCAATATCCCCGCCAAATGAAGAGATACGTCCTTGATAGCTGTGAAGTTGTGATGGCGCGCGAAACAGGAAGCAGCAACACACGTCGGTCTCCACGAAAGGCACGTACAGCGAACTGCTGGGCCCGCTCACCTTTAACCCGTGCTGACGGAAATGCCCGTGCGCGTCACGTCACTTACGCGCATGGGCCCTTTCCTTGGATTACACGCGGACGTGCAGTTTTTCACGCGCGCTGAAATGCCCATGCACGCCTGTGCGTGTCACGTCACACGGGCGCTTGCACTTGAGGGGCCTTCTGTCCAATGAAATTGCGTATGCGTGCAGACTCGCTTACGCGCTAAGGGCCTTTCCTCGAATTACACGCTGACGTGCAGAATTTTCACGTGCCAAATCACTCTGTATCAAGCTGGCCACGCGTAAGCACACGGAAGACCACGCTCCTGCCCAGAAGGCCGAATTACTGCCCCCCAGAGCCCCTAGCATGCTCCCACCTGCCATCTGCTGCTGCCTGACTGCCTGCTGCCCACGTGCCCTGCCATTTGCTGCCTGCACATCAGCCAGGGGTGCTGTTGCTGTGACCACCCCTGCTGGAACCGAAGACTCCCGACTGGGATTCCATCGCTCCACAGCCCAGCCCCAGGACCCAGTTGCCCACCCACTCCTGCCTCTGGGGTTGTCATGTCGGGCACTGCAACATCTGACACCACTGACAACCCCCGGCTAGAGAGGCAGAGGGGCACCAGCTTCAGTGCCAGGGAAGTTGGTGTCCTGGTCGAGCAAGTCCTGGGGCAGTATGATGCCCTCTTCGGAAGTTCCCGCGCCGACAAGGAAGGACGGACTCGGATCTGGACTGACATCGTGACTGCCATCAACGCGGAGGGGGTGGCAGTCCGTGATTTACAACATGTCAAGAAGCGCTGGGAGGACTTCAGGTCCAGGACCCTGAACAAGGCCCGGCGCCTCTTGAAGGCAGCAGATGCTAAGGGGCGCCGGGGCCACTTGTCGGAAGATCAGGTGAGGGTCCTGGAACGCATATCCCCAGCGCTCCAAGTCCAGGTCCTTGAGAGGCAGACCTGTCTGGAGTCGAGCGGTAAGTGTACATGCATCATGATTGTGAGCTGTGCGTGTGGTGATGTTTCAGTAGTGTGCAGGTTGCACATCTGTTTGTATGGGGTTCAGTATGGGTGGGGGTGTACAGGGCCGTGAGGCTAACATGCAGTTGTGTGGGCACACATGTTTGGATGAATGTGTATGTAAGTAGACATGTTCGTGATGTCACACATGTATGTTGTTTTCAGCTGCATGTATCAGCACGTGTACATGTGCATTTGTGTGTATTTGACAAGGGTGCAACAGTGATGCAACATGGATGCATGTGACAGCGGGATGTGGAAGCCTGATTGGCAGATGTGACATGGATGCCCATCTGAACACTGCGACACTTGGCAGAGGTGTACACATGCATGCAATTGTGGTGGTGTGTGTACATGTGTAGTGCACTTCCTGTGTTGCATGTGATGTCTGGCTCAGCTTTGCCTGCTCATGCTGTTGTATGTGTATGGATGGTGCTGGCAGTTGCGATATGGCTGTGGTATAGCTCATGTGTGCGAGTTGAAATGACATGTGTGTTGGGGATTGTGATGGCATGTCTGAGGTTTGCCAATGCCACTCATGTACAACTGTCATGTGTGTATGTGTCCATTGTACAGTGCCCTGATGCCTGTGTTTTATTTCTCCCTGTCTGCAGCGTCAACTGATGAAGAGGGCGGAGAAGGTGCTGTAGAGCACAGCGGCGGGGATCCCACCGCCAGCCGGAGACGCAAGGCCCGGCTCCCCTCCCATGTTGTGATCTCGTCGGGGAGTGAGGAGTCCGGAGCCGCGTCCCAGGCCGCAGCTGCCGGGGGGAGGTCCAAGAGGTGGAGGTTGGAGTTGGACTCCTCGGCAGCAGAAGGGGCAGCTGGGACCCCACAGGGCCCAAAGGGGGAAGATGGCACGGAGTCATTCAGGTTGGTGGGGGGTTTGGTGGAGGAGGAGGCCGTGCAAGCAACAGAGACGGGGTCTGGAGGTGGGGATCCCACTGGTGCTAGTGGTGCAGTGCAGGACCAGGGACAGGAGGCAGCACAGGCCGCTGCGGAGGTGCCTGTGTGCAATCCTGTCCCTGATCCTGTCCCTGCATCATCTTGCACCAGCAGGGATGCCTACGTCCAGACCCGTTTTCAGGCAGGGGATGAGCTCACGAAAACTGGCCTTCCTCTGCCTGCGGACGTGGCTATCTGGATCCGGGTTGAGCCTGTCCTGACTGGTGTGGCGTTGTGTCAACGGGCCATGCGAGGTGACCTGCAGTCTTTTCATGAGGAGACTGCACGTCATCTCGAATGGCTCGTTGACTGCGTCGGCCTACTGGGACAGGTCACCCAGGCCGGATTCCTCCATTTGATGGGGCTTGCTGCGACCCCCTCCTCAACTGAACCCCCTATGCGCCAGTCGTCCTCCGTGCCATCTTCCCACCCATCAGTCACCTGGGTGCCCTGTGGAGCTGCCTCTGATGGTGCGGCCAGGCTGGTGGAGGAGGCATCCCTGCCACAGTCGGGAGTCGGACGTCCAGCAGGGGTGGACACATCAACGACTGCACCCCAGCCAGCGGAAGATATGAGGCAGCAGGAGGCAGTGCACGGGCAGAGGCATAGCAGCAGCAGCAACGTGGTGGGAGCCATGAAGGCTCGGGGCCTTCGACATCGGAGGGGCAGGCATCGGCCGGAGGGCAGGAGGACCCAGGACAGAAAGTGTCTTCCGTGTGGCAGCGGTTGGGCCACGCCATAGATGCGGAGCGGCAGCGGGCGGAAGAGGCACGGCTCACGATTCACAATGGCCAGGGTGGAGAACTCCATGCGGAGGGCCCTGAGGCGGGCCGAGTGCCTCGAGGCAATCCGCAGGGGGTTGGAGGTGGACACGTCGACGGCCCTGCGGACCCTCGGGGCCATGGAGGAGGACCGCCTCCGGGACGTTGAGCAGGAGTTTGATGATGCCCTGACCCGGGACATCCAAAAGTGAGCTGTCGGACTAGCCCGCTGCCCTTGTATGTAGTTAGTGTTAGGTTTCCTTTGTTTTTGAATTTTTTTTGGACCTTTTGGACAATAGGCCACATTTTTGTATATAGATTTTTTATTAGTTAGTGTTGTTAGATAGGTTTCATTTCTTTTGTTGGGATTATGGACCCTGGCTTGTTTATCTGTACATAGTTCACTGTTGGATTTTCTTTTTATTTTACAATTTACCCATGGAGCAATGGCTTTCAATTATAATTTTCCATTGGATTTTCTTTTGTGGACTGTGACTTTGGACACCATTCCTTTGGATTATGATTTTTGGTTTTGCTTTTTTTCACGGACATGCTTCTTTTCATTTTTTTACATTCCCATTTCTGTTTGTTTATTTTTGATTCAATTTATGTTTCCTTTAATACATATTTTTTGATCAAACTTCAATGTGTAGCATCATCTCATTGGTTTCATGCATATCATGATATGGGTTTTGAGATTCACTGACACCCATTGGGTGTATGTGAGGGACATGTGTTTGTTTCCAAACTTGCAATTGGTGTTCTATCATGTTATTGCTATTTCTAAGTGGGTGGATGCAATACTCGGGTGGGTGTTTTGCATTTGGAGGCTGACCATAGGGACCAGGGATCCAGATTGTGATGACATGTTGGCTGGGGAACATGCGTTGGGGCCTGCTGGCAGGTGCCCCACAGTGCTGGGAGTGGGAGTGCAGGGGAACATGAGTTGGACATGAGTGGGGGCCTGCTAGCAGGTGCCCCACAGTGCTGGGGGGTGGGGGTGGTGGTAGACATGGGTGGGGGCCTTGTGAAGGCTGCCCCTGCACTGCTGGGGGGTGGGGGTGGTGGGAGACATGGGTGGGGGCCTGGTGGAGGCTGCCCCTGCACTGCTGGGGGTGGGGGTGATGGGAGACATGAGTGGGGTCCTGGTGGAGGGTGCACCACAGTGCTGGGGGGTGGGGGTGCAGGGGAACATGAGTTGGACATGGGTTGGGACCTGCTGGCAGGTGCCCCACAGTGCTGGGGGGTGGTGTGCAGGGGAACATGAGTTGGACATGAGTGGGGGCCTGCTGGCAGGTGCCCCACAGTGCTGGGGGGTGGGGGTGGTGGGAGACATGGGTGGGGGACTGGTGGAGGCTGCCCCTGCACTGCTGGGGGGTGCGGGTGGTGGGAGACATGGGTGGGGGCCTGGTGGAGGCTGCCCCTGCACTGCTGGGGGGTGGGGGTGATAGGGGACATGGGTGGGGGCCTGGTGGAGGCTGCCCCTGGTGGCTGGGGGGTGGGGGTGATGGGAGACATGAGTGGGGGCCTGGTGGAGGCTGCCCCTGCACTGCTGGGGGGTGGGGGGGGTGGGAGACATGGGTGGGGGCCTGGTGGAGGCTGCCCCTGCACTGCTGGGGGTTGGGGGTGATGGGAGACATGGGTGGGGGCCTGGTGGAGGCTGCCCCTGCACTGCTGGGGGGTGGGGTGATGGGAGACATGGGTGGGGGCCTGGTGGAGGCTGCCCCTGCACTGCTGGGGGGTGGGGGTGGTGGGAGACATGGGTAGGGGCCAGGGGGAGGGTGCACCACAGTGCTGGGGGGTGGGGGTGCAGGGGAACATGGGTTGGACATGAGTTGGGGCCTGCTGGCAGGTGCCCCACAGTGCTGGGGGGTGGGGGTGCAGGGGAACATGAGTTGGACATGAGTTGGGGCCTGCTGGCAGGTGCCCCACAGTGCTGGGGGGTGGGGGTGCAGGGGAACATCAGTTGGACATGAGTGGGGGCCTGCTGGCAGGTGCCCCACAGTGCTGGGGGGTGGGGTGCAGGGGAACATGAGTTGGACATGAGTGGGGGCCTGCTGGCAGGTGCCCCACAGTGCTGGGGGGTGGGGGTGGTGGGAGACATGGGTGGGGGCCTGGTGGAGGCTGCCCCTGCACTGCTGGGGGGTGAGGGTGGTGGGAGACATGGGTGGGGGCCTGGTGGAGGCTGCCCCTGCACTGCTGGGGGGTGAGGGTGGTGGGAGACATGGGTGGGGGCCTGGTGGAGGCTGCCCCTGCACTGCTGGGGGGTGGGGTGATGGGAGACATGAGTGGGGGCCTGGTGGAGGCTGCCCCTGCACTCCTGGGGCGTGGGGGTGGTAGGAGACATGGGTGGGGGCCTGGTGGAGGCTGCCCTGCACTGCTGGGGGTTGGGGGTGATGGGAGACATGGGTGGTTGCCTGGTGGAGGGTGCCCCTGCACTGCTGGGGGGTGGGGGTGCAGGGGAACATGAGTTGGACATGAGTTGGGGCCTGCTGACAGGTGCCCCACAGTGCTGGGCGGTGGGGGTGCAGGGGAACATGAGTTGGACATGAGTGGGTCCTGCTGGCAGGTGCCCCACAGTGCTGGGGGGTGGGGGTGCAGGGGAACATGAGTTGGACATGAGTGGGGGCCTGCTGGCAGGTGCCCCACAGTGCTGGGGGGTGGGGCTGGTGGGAGACATGGGTCGGGGCCTGGTGGAGGCTGCCCCTGCACTGCTGGGGGGTGGGGGTGATGGGAGACATAAGTGGGGGCCTGGTGGAGGCTGCCCCTGCACTGCTGGGGGGTGGGGGTGGTGGGAGACATGGGTGGGGGCCTGGTGGAGGCTGCCCCTGCACTGCTGGGGGGTGGGGGTGATGGGAGACATGGGTGGGGGCCGGAGGCTGCCCCTGCACTGCTGGGGGGTGGGGGTGATGGGAGACATGGGTGGGGGCATATACGCATTCATTCATAATGTAATATTATTCATTGGGTTTTCCACATATGTAGTACCTTCTAGTTGTTATTTAAGGTTGGATTTATCGTAAGTTCTTAATTGCATTAAAATGTTTAGGGGGGGATGATGTAGTATTCTAATCATGGCTCTATCTCGTCAAAACTCGTGGCTCCTTTAGCTCGCAGCTTCCAGCCATTGTGTGTGAGAGAATGCAGAGAGGTATGACGTGAGATAGGAGACGGTTGAGAAGGGATGTCGAGTGAGGGTGGAGGCTGCTGTGCGGGGCGCCGGTTACATTGATGAAGATAATTGTATGCGAGTAAATAAAGAGCAAGTTATAACTTTTATTGTGTAGTCGCATACCTCAACAATCTTTAAAGAAACTTAAGGAGGATACTTCACTCATCATAAAACAAGCTCATGAAAGGGGCAATGTGGTTGTTATGGAAAGGTCCGACTATACAACTATGGCAGAACAACATTTGAATGTACCAGGGTGTTACATTAAGGTGAAATCAGAAAGCATTGCAGAAATCATGAGAGGATCCAGGTAACTCATTCTTAAATGGGTGAGAACTGGTCTCCTCACAGAGGATGATAACATATTCTTGATTACACCGAAACCAAGAACCCCTATGATCTATTCCCTGACAAAAGTGCACAATGCCTTTGATACAATACCAGAAGGGAGACCAATTGTAAGTGGAATTGGTTGGGTAACCGGAAAATATTCCAGATACGTAGACAGTATCATTAGTAAGGAAGTACCAAAACTCTTGGCCTATATGAGAGATGTGATGCAATTCTTACACATTTTGGAGAATTTTGAATGGATGGATGATTGTATTTTGCTGACTTTAGATGTCAAGTCACGGTATACATGTATTAAGCATGATCTGGCCATTAAGACCATTGAATACGTGTATGCAACTAGATCAGCATCATATTTTCTACACACCATCATGTTGCTGTTAGCTTTTACATTGCGCAGTAATTATTTTCTGTTTAATAACAGTCTGTATAAGCAAACCAGGGGGGTGGCGAACTATGCCCCATCCCTGGCTAATCTGTTTGTGGGGTATTTTGAAGATGTATATGTTTATTCTGAGATGGAATTTAGATGTAGGATTAAATTGTAGGTCAGATATATTGATGATGTCTTCATTGTATGGCAGGAGAATTTGAGCAGGCTCAATGAGTTTGTTCATTACCTAAATTCTAACAGCTTCGGAATTGAGTTTGCAATTCAATCTCATGTTGGAGAGATTGACTTTTTGGATGTACACTGTTATGTTAAAGTCAATAGAATTTTGTCAAGTCCATTCCGCAAGCCAACAGTGGTGAACTCAGTACTTTTGGTTCAAGTTAACACAAGTCCAGTGTTATTCAAAATATACCCGTGGGTGAGGTTGTCTGGGCTCATCGTAATTCTAAAGAGATTCCAGAGTTTGAACAACGAATTTGATATTTTGAATATGGGATTTCAAGAGAGGGACTGTTCCAGTGCCTGCTTAGCACAAGCAAAGAGACGTAGTTTGCAAATGAACAGAAAGGATTTGCTGCAACCAAAGGGGGTGGGGGACTATAGATGTGAGTCCAATGAGGATGGTGACCCAGTACTCATGTGAGAATGCTAAACGTTTCAAAATTCTACAGAAGCATTGGGGAATGCTGCTGTTGGATACTGAGTTGAAAGGGTATACATCCAATACACTACATGTGGTCTTTACAGGAGCACCAACTCTAAAAAAGGAGCTATGCTCTTCTTTCCTTAAACCATTTCAGAAACCTGAAATGTGGCTTAAGCCTAAACGAAAAGGGTTTTTTAAATGTGGCACATGTCGGATGTGCAAATACACTCAAGAATGTAAGAAGGTTACTATTAACATCAAGCAATCCTTGGTGATTCAGGACTTTATTAATTGTAGAAGCAGATTTGTGGTATATGCAACTGTTTGTCCATGTGCTCTCTACTATATTGGGAGTACAATTCTAAAACTTAGGGTCCAGATTGGCGAACATCTGTTAGCCTTAAATTAAGAAGATCCAAGATTGGCATTATCGGTCCATTGGGTTTGGAAGCATCAGTTGGACAGGAAGGAGGATCTTAGTTTATTAGACTGTCAACTGTCTTGAGTAATCCAAGAGGAGGTGATAGAGAGAGGGAATTGCGTGTTTGATTTGTAAGCATATAACAGTCATGCATGGACTTAATACATAGCATGAGATGGGGCATTTCTGTAGAGTGATCTTAAGCTGCTAGTACTGCGGAGACCTTCAGGTTTAGGAGTTGACACTCAGAAGTAACAGAGTCTAGGCTATTCGAAATAAATGCATGGCTGATCATCACATGGGGCCCAGTATGTGCAAGTATGTAGTTGTATAAGCTTTCCCATATGGGGTATGCTGTTTGTTTCAAGAAGAGGATTGTGTTTGAAAAGCTTGCATGAGAGTTCCAGCCGACCAGTACTTGGGGTTGGTGAACTAAGCATCTTTGGGGATCTATAGGATTAGGCTTGGCCCATTTGGGCAGGAGGTCGGACACGCAGTGTTGTGGTCTGTGTCTTTTGCACAACATAGACATAAGACACATTGGCGTAATACTATCAAGAGTGGCGTAATTAATTATACAGGTTTGGAGATGAGTGTGAGGTTATGGGATACAGTGGCATATAGGTGATTTCATGATTAAGAATAGGAACTGGATTCAATCCAATTTACTTAGCAGTGTTATTGACAACAGTCGCCACAGTAAAGAGCATGAGAGGGAGTTGTCATGGTTGTCAGGTATACAAAGTATGTTCATTGAGATGAACGCTGTGGTTGCCAGTTGGGTTTGTTTCATTTTGCAGATCACCGCAACAGTGACCAAAGGGCTCTCGTGATAGCGACCGCTCATGAGTAAAGGTAAAAGCCTGCGTTCTGATAGTCAACTCTTAATAGTAAGCTAGATTGTTTTAACTAAATGTTTGATTGTATGACTTGTTCTGTAGATTTGGGAGTGCGTGCAAAGGAATGAAAGAATCTTAAGTTGGCATGTCCGTTGAACAACACTACACAACTAGTGGTTGCAATAGGGTAAATAGGCATGAGTATGGTGGTTGGGTGGTGTGGTGAAGGTATATGATGATAGCTGGATATCTTGGTATTCTGAAAACATTGCATGTTTACTGTTTTTTCTTTTATCTTTTGTCTTTGTGGAAAGAGATGCTAACGTGGTAGTTCCAGAGTTAGTCCTGTATTGATACAGCAACGGTGAACACCTATGCTATTTGTACTGCCAAGATTGGGTTTTGGGCACGGTGATGGGTTTGTTAGTGTGGAGGCACAAGGTAGCAGGAGTCACAAGCCGTGCACACTTGTTGAGCCTTTTGTGGTTATCAGAAATGTAAGTTGGTGGTCAAAGGGAGTTGGAAGTTTGTAAGGAGATAATTATGGGTAATGGCTTAACAGTAGGGTAGGTGCTCTGGAAATATGGCCCGTGTCAAACATAGGGGGGGTACATAAATACATGATATTGTGAATACTAAGTCTCCCTCCTTTTCTTATTTTTCTCCCTTATAACTCATGAAAATGATGTTCCTCTTATGTGCTGGTGAAACTTGTATACAAATGTTGGTAATGTATTACTCCGAAATAGACAATTTCTGGTGGAACGTGCATAACTATGGATATCAAAATATATATTGATTGCAATTGTTGAAATGTAATTGTAACATATTTGTGTGGTTATGTTAGCCCTAAAGAGGACCCAGTAGTAGGGTCTAAACACGTGTTGGCACCCTACTGTTGGATTGCAATTAAAAAATGACAAATTGAAAATGTATGGACCTTTGTTTGCTATTGCCCATTGAGATATAAGGATATTTTTAACACATATATTGGGGCATATGCACAAGCAGCCAAGGACATTAATGTGATCTGTTTTCATTGTGTGCCTGGGAGCTCCAGTCACATCCTTTTGACCGCTGCAGCTGCTCATAGGCTTAGTTTTGGGTGTCAGCTTGGTGGGGCTGAGCCCAACACTTACTAAACGCTAAGTGCTAAGATATACACTTTCAAACTGGTGTCCACTTAAAACCCTTTTGCTAGGTCATTGAGGTAGTGACCAAAGGTAGCGTTAAGAGAGTCAAGAGAGATGTGGAGCTCTGGACAGCCTTAACAACCAGCGGCCATATTCCCCCTACAAATGTCATTCTTGCACTATACTATTGTTAGAAATGCTGTTGGAAAAACCTTCTTACACCAGTGTAAAATTGCTAGGAACTGGTGCAAAATTACCCAACGCTGGTACTCTTCTGGTGAACTGGCTCCATTTATTATGTGTACCTCGTAGGGCCATATTGAATGAAAGTCTGTATAATTTCACTCTGGTGGTGCTACTGCGTTCAGGAAAATATTGCTGATGGAGATGGTAAATGGTTCTGCGTGTTGTATAATGAGAAGTTCATGTGACATGAATGGAAATTTAAAAAGGAAAAATGTGCATACAAAATTAAACAAATCAACCAGTTAAACCACCACCGAATGCGATAAATTCTCGTGTGATTTAGCACGACTATTAATGGCAGTGCTAATGTTGAAAATACAGTTATTTCTTTTAATGGTATTGTTAAAAAATATGTCTATTGTGCTCACAATCCAAAGGCAGAAGAGTGCACCGAGTGGGGGAGGGAGAGAAACGAATCAAATTTTTTGTTATTGCGGCTGGTCATTAGTCAAAATGCAGACGAAACAGAAAAGTGAGATGGTATTATTTAAATCTAAGGAAAACAGGTTGCAACCTGGGAGATTGGAGGATCCCACTCTAGATCTTTGCTTCTTGTATGGCAGTACCCCTTCCGCCTACAGCTGTCCGATTCAGCCTGGGCGGCACACGACAGAGGACATTGCTGGAATGCAGAGGGGATTTTTGCTCATAGATTTACAGTCAGCTGGATAAATGTGACGCATTTTCGAAGGAGCATCTGTGCACTTTTTTAAACTTAATTGCACCACCTATGGGAATCCATTGCAACCGGTGCAGGATCTGAGTAGTATGAGTTCTAAAAAAGCATTCATGGCGATCCTTGCAGTACTATTTTGGAGTGTTTGTAACTTTTGGTAAGACACCTTCGGGAGTCCAACACAGATGTCAGTGCAACAACCGATCTTAACTTCCGCTACAGTTCTCTCATTGGTGCTACGGTTGTCCTGGCTCAAGTAGGGGCGAATTTGTTCCTGCAAATATAGTAGGAAGTGCTTCTCACAACCCAATTGATTTGGCGAGAAAAACCAAGGTAGGATTCAAAGTAGAAGTGAAACAACTCAGAAATGCAGTTTTGCCCAAAGTTCTTAAATTGCACCACACACAGCAGGTTATGTAATTCCTCTTGGTGCTGGGCAGTTTTGCCCCAATACCTGCCCTGGTGCAGAAAAACTTTGAACTGAGGCTTGCACTGACCAACCAGCATAGCAAAGAATAGTGACAAGTGTAAAGATACAATTTTTCACCAGTCAGTCGGTACAACTGTCAGAGCAAAATTGTCTGACACCACTGCACAATTGCCCAGCACCAACCGATTTCCTGTAATCTCGCCCCCAAATTGTATCTTCGGACATCCAATTAATTGAAACAAAATTTTGAAAACAATTATTTTGGCTTATTTGGTGTAACTATTAAACTAATCTGTGGAGTAATATTTTTATTTGAAATGTCATTGATTTAAGCAGCCCTACAATCAGTGGTCGAAGTGGGAGGAGAGGTTGATAGCAGTGCCCCTCTACTTTTTTAATTAAGTTTTACAGTTACTATACTTATTATTAAAAAAGGACCTGTTCTGGAATGGTTTCGTTTTAAAATAAAGTGTAGGAAGAAGTTGAAACTTGACCTTTCAATTCACTGTACCGAACGTTCACTTAAACAACTGGCGCGTGTGTTTGGGTTTGGATTGCGCGTGGGAGGGGGGCGTCGTGACGGGTTTTGTGGGTAGCGATAGCAGGCCCGTAAGGAACACAGTACACTTCGAGTACTGCCTACAATATCCCTTAAATGTTCTGTCCAACGTCCCTGCCCTCTCTGTGCGTCTTCTACCAGCATTTAGACAGGAGGCTGAAAGGAAGCAACATACGAATCATCAATGGGGGATCGATATGGTGCTGGCCAGGCGCGTTCCATACAAATAGAAATTGAGAGCAATTCTGCGACCACAAAACATGCTCGAAAAAGGAAAAAAAAATGCTGCTCATTAGCCAAACATGAAAAGACTATGCCGGCCGCTGGGCATGATTATCATAAATGTTTATTGTGGACAATTACGGAAACCATAGGACAAATCTAAGAAGCGCAGATATCTGTATAATGTGGGGAAGAGGTGCGCGATACGAACGAGGACGAGGGTTCACGTTTTCCAACCAGGGGTCTTTCATATTTGTGGTTACAAAAAAGATGCGGGCCTGCTTGCAACTGCTGTCTTAATGATTTCCACTTCTTGATGCGCAGCAAATTCAAGCTGTGTTGCTTTATTGAGGCACTGCATTGTGCTTCAAATGCCTCAAAAGCGTGATCGTCATTTTTTTTTAATATTGCAATGACAAGAGTTGCCTATTATAGCTAGGTTATTTTAAATGCAGTCAATTCGGTGAGACGTGTTAGTGCTCTGTAGCACTGTGTGATAAAATGTTAAGCAGCGAATACATGTGCGAATGCGACAGTCATGTGCACTATAGGCTGTCCTGGTTTTAAAGAGATGCTTCAGAGAGCAACATTGCACAGTACAAACACGTTCACTTATATGTAGTGTGAACACTGTCTTTGCTTTGTACCATCTTAGCAAACTGACTGTATTAAACAATATTTAGCAAAGCGCTAGCACTCATAAGATTCTATAGCCCTGAAGTCAAACATTTATGAGTGACTTCTGCCATGATGGTGTGTAGTGCTGTGCGCGAGATTAGGGAATGAGTCTGGGATGAGAATCGGCGCTATGTAGTGTCCTGTTCCTGGTTTGCCTGTGCATATTGGTGCAGCTCAGAGAATGTTGGGTGGTTGTTGAGCGAATGCTCCATGTGTACGTCAGTTCGGGCTGTGCTGGTGTGAATGAGGTGGCTAGAAGGTGTCACCCATGTCTACATTAGTAAACGAGACTGCTTGAAGTCTGAATGAAGCTGCATTCCTAATTTACAAACTGCCTACAGAGCCTCCGCAGGTGTGACCTGTGTAGCCATAAGAAACAACACATTTGGCTACAGATGAGGCTGGGTAGGAGAGCTCCACTGGGAGGAAGTTGGGGGCGGGGGGAGTAGAGATGATGTGCCCCTCTACTTCTGCGCTTAGTGTGAGTAGGAACAAGTGTTCTGTGTGGAAACTAAGGGATTAATGCAGGAATGTTGCTGATGTGCTTCATTGTGTCCTGAGTCAAACACAATGGGCCCGATTGACTACAGGCTGATTTTGTTTTAAGGTAAACCGGGTTGGAGCTCCTCTGATTCCCCTCTTTGCTGCAATGCAACTGGCACAACACTATAAGGGTTGTCGAGGTGTGCATCTCCAACCCTACAACACCACACCTGTGAGCACAACATCCTCTGAAATATGATGGAAACTAAATCTTCAAATAACGATATATCTTCCATGCTAGTGACTGGGGGAAAAGGAAGTCAGATCACCCCTTCAACCAAGGATATTCCTTGAGCCAACCATGAGTAAGCTCATGGCTGAGCTCATGTTATCAAAACGCGTTATGGCCCAGATCAATTCTGCCATAGATTCCATCTAGAAAGATTGTCTGAGAAGTCAACCTAGGCCGGGGCGATAAATCTACTCACTGAGTAATCTATCTACTCACCAGGAGTAGTTGGAATGGTGTGTGAGCTCTGCGGATGACGTACATTGAATCACCAAACTGGAGAAGGAGGTGGCTTCCCCTAAAAAAACAGCTGGATGAACTTGAAAATAGAAACAATTGTAAAAATGTGCTTATAAACAGCATCACGGAATGTCAGAAAAGAGAAGATATATTTTTACGTATAACACGGAGGATACAGCTGATACTTAAGCTGCAGTCACTGCATGCTCTGAATACCCTGTTAATCAGCAGACACAGCACCAAGTGCCGCAATAACTAGATTGCCCAACCAAGAGCTACATCTTTTATCAATTTAGATTCACGCATGTCATGGATATTGTGAACACTGGCAAGAAAATCTTCCCCATCAAATGGTGTGGACACACACTCTACATTAACCCAGACTTACTAGCCGCCAATACAGAGAATAGGAAACAATTCCATGTCCTTAGACCCGGCCTGAGGAATATAAATATCAATCATAGGCTTTAATGCCCAGAAGAAATGCACGTGATGGTGGATGACAGATCTATGTGCTTGAAGACTCCGAAGAGCTTCAGGTTTATATTAATGCCCTGTCTCACACACCAATGGAGACAGCCACACTAGTGAGGAAACACAGCGTGAGTAGCCTGCAACAGCATCTGTGCATAACAGTAACTATCTCACTCTGAGCAGGTGCAGCAACTCATCTTCAGCTAACAGCTCATGTACCCCTCTCCATGATGCCAGGAACCATGTCATATTTCTCAAGAATGTTGGGATACCAACAGCTCAATGTTTTTTCTTCCTGTAGGAAATTGGCTGCAGAAGGTATGTTGTTTAGGATAATATGGGCTATACAGATTACATGTCTCTTTCATATTTAACCACCACTGTGCACAACAAATGGAGACACAGGGTCAGCTTGTCAGTACATAAACCCTTACAGAACACTGTAATGGATTAAGGGGAGATGGGAGTGGAAGGAGGGAGGTCATGTGATTGAAGACTGACAATAAAGCATATTTGATTCTTAATATATGTGCTGTGCCATGAAGCCGAGAAGGATCCACAGCAGGAAGGTATGGATAAGATTATACCTGTTTTCATCAAAGCAATCTTTGTGTACAGCATTGCGAAAACATACAAGAGCATAGATGGATGGGCCCAAGAGATTGGGATTCTCCACAGGTCAACAATGAACTAAAAAAAGAAGGCGGTTAACCACTGTTTTTCTATGCAGAGTTTTCAAAGTATCAACAGAATTAACTCTCCTTAATGTTGTCTCACAGTCTGAGATTTTGTAAAATTGAATGCTTGCTTGCCCCTTTAGCCTTTTCTGCATCCGCAATGATGTGCATTGGTCTTGTGCCCAGATGGATTTTCATCTCTTTCACTCTGTCTCTCCTGCACTTCTCCTTGTGCCTTCTCGAGTCTGTGCTATGTTCCCCACCCCATCTCAACTTACATCTCACAGAACTTCGGCTCATATTCTTGGACTGTTCAACCCCTCTCCTCCATCTTCTTCTCCTCCACCCTCAACTCTGGTGATTTTCCTCTATTCTACACCAACCTCTCCTCCTGCTTCCGGGATATCTCCTCCGCCTCCTTCGTATTACTCCCATCTTCCCCTTTAATATCTGTGTCTACAATATCACAGAAGGTACCGCCAGCCAACTTTCTAAAATCCTTCATCACTTCTCTTCTGATATTAACTCCAACCTCCTTATTAGTATCTGCCTTACCCGCTCCCCTGTTACCTGCAAGCTCCTCTCCAACTCCCCTTCTTCCTCCAGTTGCATCTATTCAGTCTCCCTCCTCCACTTTCTCCTCTCTACCATTTTTACTTTCTTCAGCCACCACTCTCCACTATCCCTCCTCCCTATGTTCTTATCTGCCTTCAACAATACAACTTGCATCCATCTCCAACCAGCTCTCACTTGCCAACTCCAAACTACCCTTGGGCTGGACTCTTTTCTATCGAGATCTCCTGTGGGCAGCTATTCTGTCTTTTGTGTGATTTGGGTCATATGATTTCCTTTTTGGAATCCCTGTGGACACTGCAGTTTTACTACAGAGCGTAAGTTGTGGGGCTTTGTCTCCATTTTGTTTCCATAGTGTTCTGTTTTTCACTCTGCTGCGTCTCCTGTAACTCTGCTGGGGCAGGAGTAGACACACTTGGTGCAGCTCCTGATGAGCTTTCATTTGGCATTTTCGGTTTCTGATTCTTATTGACATCTTAGACTTTTAGCAGCACTGAAGACAATTAAGTGATACGCTTGTGTGGTGGTCCCCTGCCAGATGCCCAGAGTACGGTGGGGTACTCTAGGGCATCCTCAGCACACCTCTCCCAGGCCCAGCTCACATAGCATGTGACAGCCTCTGTGGCTACTCTACCCTCTAGCACAAGAAAATAAATAAGTGGGGGAAACAGCTAGCCAGTTACCTTAAAGGAATGGTTCGGTCAGAAATATTATTGGCCAAAAAGATGGCCAATAATAAAACAAATATCTAAAATATATTTTTTTTTAAGTCCCTATGGAAAGTTTCGAGCAAATGAAGCTCGAACTTTAAAATTGCAAGCACTAAGGGGCATCCATTTTGTGAAATGGATGCCGCCTGTGCTTGCATTTGCGGCACTAATGAAGCAAAAGCCAGCCAGCTGTAGTAAACAAAAGCTTCCACTGGGTAGCTTTTGCTTCATTGGTGCCGGACTCGGAGGACGGAGACCAGTGACTACAGGCAGGAAAGCTGCAGCTGCATCTCAGTAAGTGCTATTTTTTTTTTAAATAAGCACTAGCTGCGTTTTTTTTCTAAGTTTTCCAGGCTGGAGGAGCCCGGAAAATTTCGAAATACAACCACAGCTTTTAAAACCTTGTATTTATGTTTGCGGTTGCTTCAAGCGACCGCAAACATAAATACAACATAATTGTGTTTCAAAAACGTGGCGGTTTTTCTTTCTAAGTTTCTCACGCTCCTCCACGCCGGAGGAGCACGAGAAACTTAGAAAGAAACACTGCAGCCTTTTTGAAACACAACCACATTGTGTTTCTGCCTGCCGTGGCTATCACTTTGGGTCTCCGCTGCTAACCCGGGAGAGCACCGGAGACCCAAAGTGAAAGCCGCTGCAGGCAGAAACACAACGCGGTTGTGTTTTGATGCCGCAGTGTTTCTGCCTACAGCAGCATTCACTTTGGAGCTCTCAGGCCACAGCGCGGGTGTTTAGAAATGCCACAGTGCTTCTCACTGCGGCAGCTTTCGCGTGGAGTCTCCTAAGCTCCCCCAACCCTGTGGGAGTCTAGGAGACTCCAAGCGAAAGCTGCCGCAGTGAGAAATACAAAGTTTTTGGATTTGTAAATGCCGCAGTATTTACAAATCCAAAAAACGTTGTTATTCTGAATGCGTCAGCTTTCGCTGGGAGTCTCCTGGACTCCCTCAGGGTTGGGGGAGTCCAGGAGACTCCACGCGAAAGCTGCCGCTGTCAGAATAACAACGTTGTTTGTGATTGCCGTGGTTTTCCAACCATGGCAATCACAAGTACAACAACGTTATATATTTTTTATTGGTGCGCCTCTGCTTTTTGCCTTCATTTTACGTTTTCTTTGCTTCCCTGGGCTTGGGGAGCACAGAAAATGTAAAATGAAAGTGAAGGCAGCCTCCTCAGCTCTGCTCAGGCTGCAGTAAGCAAAAGCTCCCAGTAGGGGGCTTTTGCTGCTTGTTTAGTGCTGCAAGGGCAGAGCTGAGGATGCTGCCTGCAATCACAAAATGGATGCCGCCTAGTTCTTGCAATTTTAAAGTTTGCGCTTCATTTGCTCGAATCTTTCCATAGGGACTTAAAAAAATATATATTTTAGATATTCGTTTTATTATTGGCCATCTTTTTGGCCAATAATATTTCTGACCGAACCATTCCTTTAAAGCAAGGCGGGTAAGCACAGAATGCCAACATTACAGATGGACAGTGTACTGTGCGGTTTTGTACGATCGGACTAAATAAAAAAGGTCAGACCGTACTAAACAACCGGAAAATGCTAACACCAAAGGTTTGAACACCAAAAGTTCGAACCTTTGGTGGTAGCATTCAAGGTAAGTAAAAAAAATAAAAAAAGACTGTGGGGGCTGTGGCGGTGTCCCTTGCAACACCCCGCTCACTATACTGTGTGGCATAGTGAGCAGGGTATTGCGGAGGACACCCCTGCAGCACACCCACAATAAAAAAGAAAAAAAATGGGAGCTGCAGGGGTTTCCCCCGCAACACCCCGCTCACTATACTCTACAGTATAGTGAGCGGGGGTTGTGGGGGAAACCCCTGCAGCCCCCGTAGTATGTAAGTGTGTTTGCATGAGAAAGGTGCAAACTTTTGGTAGTTCGCACCTTTCTCATGTGAACTTTCCGGCCACGGCAAAATCAGCCATTCGGCCAGGCTCCACCTCACATCCATGTAAGAGCATTTGAGTTAACAACATTGGGTTTACATTTTTTGAAGGCACTTGTCGTGTTTTCCCTGGGTTTATCATGCAGTGAGTATGCTTCATTTGGCCTTCTTTCAAAGTCCACTTCTTGATGACGGGCAGCTGCTTTGAAGTCTCAGTCAGTAGGAAAGTGTCTATAAGACAGGGCTGAACAATTGCAGCCAGCAGCAGTGCATTAGGTGCAGGCATCATCGGCTTTGTTTGGGTATCTTTTTAAGGGAATTCCGCTGACACGTTTCTCAACATTGATTAAAAAGTAGAAAGTGAAACTAGTCAGGACATAATGCGGTTGTTGTTGGAAGAGGCTGGAGATATCGGCAATGGTGTTTGGCTGTGCACACTCTGTATTTTAACACAATAAGGGGCCACTGTAAACTGTGATGTCACATTCTGGACATAGGTTGCACAACATCGGGTGTGAAAGTTAAGGTGGCTTTAGCTGAATTTCAGGCGTTTTGTTCCGTTAAGTTCTCGCCTTAACTGATCACCAAATGTCACAATTTCAACAAAATTGGTTCGCTCATGGTAGTGTGTTAGCAATGTAATGTGTACCCTTTTGACTACTGCACATGGTCATAGGATTGACTTTTGTAAGTACATTACTGCAGTGTGTAAATTCATAGAAATGCTACTATACACGTGCCACACGGTTGCAAGTTGGAAACAGTGTTCTCGTCCAGGACTGAGCATTTATGGGGAACCAGGTTTCAGAAAGTGGGTTATCAGTGATTAAATCAACTGGGGCACACCGACTTCAGAAAAAGCCTGTTGGAGAACATTTGTTCAAACTTAAGTCATCAGAGAAGACACATTTTACATGTCAAAATCCAGACTGAGAAACCCTAAAGACATGCAGTTCACAGAGATCCCCAGATCTCAACAAAAACAAGCCACCCTCTCAAACCGACTTTCAAGCATGTGTCTCTCTAGCATAGGTATTCTAGTGATTACTTATACCTGAACAGGACTGTTTGTATTGTTTTTCCAGGCTTCTTTTGGAATCCTTCAAATCAGCAACGTTCTCACAGTATTTACTAGGTTCTTTATTATTTAATTAAAGATGCTGACCCCAAAACGTCCTTATTTGTTGTTGGCATACAGCTCTTATTAGAAATGGCTTTAAAATGAGAGAAATGCCAGAATACATAGGCTTTTTTTTTTTACTGGTTCGAGGTCTTTATTTTATTATATGCATGTTTCTTCCTATCTAATATATGGTGTGATTTGCTCTGTTCACTGTTAGCTTTGCCCATGTGTTCAGTATTGTATATTGCTCAAGAAGAATACATTTAAGAAGGTAACTGATGACATGCTTAATATCAGACAAATCTGCCTCTTTTCACCTACCTCTTTACCAAAACTCTTTTCTTCACCGTTGCACTTAGTTGAATTTTCTACTGCTACAACCTCTACCTGCCCATCCAACTTTTCACATTTTCTCGTTAACATAATTCTCAAATTTGGAACCCGTACCATCTACAACATTCTCTGCCCCTCAGCGACCTCTACACACCATCTTCATACTGGAATTCATTGTGCCCATCCTTAAACCTATACCGGCTCTACCCCCTAGCCTGGCCAATTCCATCACACAACACACTTCACTTTAGCTGGCACATATATCAATTTGTTTCTGACACCCCATGTCTTGTATTCCACTTGCCTCCCTTGTAATCCTATTCCCCTAAAACAGAAACTCCCTCCGTCTTGACATTGAAAATGCAACTATAACCACCCACTACTCAGCACATCATTGCTCCTACTTCACACTTTCCTCTCCCTCACTAAAAATAATGTATATTCAATCATTGAAATATATTCTATCAGAACCCTGGTGTGGGGGAGCCAGCCAATCAGGTGTCTAGGAAAGCGGGCTGGTTTAGCCAATGTTCCATATCGCCTGATGGCCGGTTCCCCTACCACCGTTTTACCCCCATGCTTCCATCCCTCTTTTTTTCCCCCATCTTCCCAACCCCACTTACTTTATTTTTGCTGTGGCGAGTGCCGCCGCCGCTCCTTCTTCTCAGCTCCCACATGCCACCATGGAAAGAGAAGAGGGGCTCTGTATGGAGCCCCGCATACGGAGCCCCTCTTCCCTTTCCATGGTGGTGCAGAGATTGGATTGTGCCCGTAAGCCCTTCAAACAGGCGCACTCCACATAAATCACTGTCATGCTCTCCGAGGATGCCCAGGTCCACTTGAGAATAGCAGTGGAGCCTGGGCGTCCTCTTTTGGCGCAGTGAATCATGCTGTTTAGCACCTTCACTGCGCCAAGATGAGAATATGGTCCTCAGAGCCCGATTCTCAACCTGGTTTTACGTACCGAAAACAACCTTTTCGGTACTAAAGACCTATTCTGAAGGTGGCGCATTCTTCCGAAATCAGTAGGAATGTGCCACTTTCGAAATACATGTGGCGGTTGCTAGGATGGGTTGGAAACCAAGCTAGCAACCGCCACATTTGTTACCTGGCTTTTTAGAAGAGTATTCTTGTGGCACTCCTTCAGATTTATATGTGCGCTAAAATCGTGCACATATACAGTACCATATTGGTGACGTTATACTGGAGGAGTGCCACAAGAAGCCTTGTTTGGTATATATGAAAGTGTTCATACACACCTGTGTATATGAACACTTTCATATACACGAAAGCAAGCAGCTTCAACGTTGCATTCTGTAATTTTGAAGCTGCTTACTTTGGTATAAATTAATGAACACTTTCATTTACACAGGTATATATGAGCACTTTCATTTACACCAAAGCAAGCCGCTTCAACGTTGTAGTCTGCAACGTTGAAGCTGTTTACTTTGGTATAAATGAATGAACACTTTCATTTATACCAAAGTGTTCATATACACTGCACAGGTGTATATAAACACTTTCATTTACACCAAAGCGAGCAGCTTCAATGTTGCATCCTGCAACGTTGAAGCTGCTTACTTTGGTGTAAATGAATGAACACTTTCATTTACACGGGTGTGTATATGAACACATTCCTATACACCTGTGTTCTCGACAGCATTTTTGTAAAATAACAATATGTCATTATTTTACAAAAATGCTGCAGAGATTTCAGGATTGAGTCGTTATAACTAAAATAGACTCAATCCTGAAGGTGCACTGTCATGCACTACAAGGACGCCCAGGCCCACTTGAGAATACTGGTGGAGCCTGGGCGTCCTCATTTGGCGCAGTGATTCTTGCTCTTTAGCATGTTCACTGCGCCAAGTTATGAATGGCACCCTCAGAATTCACATCACTGGTGGAGGGCTTTAGAAAGGCGATTCTCCAAACAGGGGTCCAATTCATTCTTTCTCAGGTTGGTGTTCAAAAGTGAATCATTGAAGAAGTGGGAGAATCCTTCTGTTAAAGACAAATATCTACAGGTGATTGGACTAATGTAAGCCTGCTTTAAAGGTCAATTCCCATCATTAAACAGGACTCCCAGCACAGCGCCCCGCGGCACCACAGCAGACGATCACCTTTTACAGACAGCACCACCACCATCGTTCATCCTGATGAAGGCCACTACCACCTAGGGCTCTTACCCAGCCCGTTTTGGCTTAAACACTTCCGTGTCGATGTTTTGTGGCACAACCCTTGTATATATGTGTTTATAGATAGTGTTGTGCACACTATATTTTTTTAGTACCCCCGGACCAACCACAGTCCTGGGTCGCACCTTGTAAAAATTCTATGTCACCACTTACCTGTATTATACACTCGTGCATCACTGTGGAAATTGTCTCTCAACAATCAAAGAGGACGATACTCACCTGTATTTCCCTTGTAAAAACAACTGTCTGTCCAAAAAAAACTTTCATGCTTATCGAAAGTCTTGTAAATGTTTAAATCCCTTCATCTGTGCAAAATCATTTTGGAGGCGAAATAAAATAGCTTCAAAACTTGACAGCTGTCTACGGATCTTTTCACCCTGATTTGACCAGAATACACATACACCTTGGACAGCTGATCTCACCGGGCTGACACATGTGTGATATCAATTTGATGTGACTGCTGTAATAATGAGAGATACCAGCCTAAATACCTTAAACTCAGATATGGCTTATCTTTAATGTTTACAACTGTAACAAGGATAGTAACTCTCATAGTTATGTGGTTTTGGGAACAAGGGTGCCTATCTTAAATTCAGCTCCTGCACTTGGCTGTCAGTGCACCTGTCAAAGGGCACCTGTGCTCACTAAACTTGCTCTCTCTCACAGGGGAGCAGGCACTTCAGATCAAGATACTGATTCAGCAGGGCACAGGTGTACACTCTGTGTTTGGCATTGAGTTTGGTCAGAGGCGGGACTGGTCAGCAGACCACCCTCTCTGAAAGAGAATTATCATTTTATTTTTAATAAAAAACAGAAAAGCCAGATGGCAATCCTTCAGATATATCTATTACCAAACAGTCCAGGTGGACAGTGACTGTGGAAAAATCAGAAATCAAGCATGGAATACAAAGGCATAGGAAACAATTACATTGGATGTTGCACTCAACCATATCATGTAGTTTGTCATTGAGAGGTCTCATTCCTAAACAATGCACACTTGCTTTGTCTTATGAATGGCACAATGTGGAACTAATATAGTGTGAAGGTCAAATCTGTCATACATTTTGGAATGGGAAAGAAGCCTGAAATGTGACTGTAAAGGCCAAGCTGTCTGGAGCTTTATGCAGAATATAGTCTTTAATAAACAATAAATGGGACCAAGAAGAAATGAAATCTAGAACACTAGAATAATGACAGATGTTAAACATTTTGGGGCCGATTCATGGAACAAACGTGCGCCGAAAATCGTTGCGCAAGCAGGCGCAAGCGCAAAGAAACAGGCGCACGCGCACGCGTGCGATTCATGGAAGTCCCTGCGCGTGTTCACCTCGGGATGTGCGCCAAACCCGTGCATGGCGCACAAGTCACTGCAACATCCCGAAAGGCGTGCTCGACGCGCACAGTGAAAGCGCACAACCTCGGCGCATACACCAGAAAGTGGGCGGGACACGGGGCGTAACGCGCGGAATGGGGAACAGCACGCGAAAATAAGGGCGTAACTGGGGATGTACTGCAGGGAAGCAGACGGAACTCCCACACGCACTCGAACCACACGTATTCATGGAATCGAATAGGGCAAAGCCACGCACAGCCAAAGACACGCACAAGCTGAAACACGTCCGCCACACGAAGGCAGGCCGTAGAGTCCCAGCGCATCACAAAAGTGGCAACATACAGCAATTGGGCCTGTGCGAGCGGGGCACGTGTATTGCGGGGATGCGCGGGAAGCAACACACGCGATCGAGCGGGTTACGTGTATTTCGGGGGCGCGTGGGAAGTGACACACGCGATTGAGCGGGGTACGTGTATATCGGGGGTGCGCGGGTAGTTACACACGCGATTGAGCGGGGTACGTGTATTTCGGGGGTGCGCGGGAAGATACACACGCGATTGAGCGGGGTACGTGTATTTCGGGGGTGCGCGGGAAGTTACACATGCGATTGAGCGGGGTACGTGTATATCGGGGGTGCGCGGGTAGTTACACACGCGATTGAGCGGGGTACGTGTATTTCGGGGGTGCGCGGGAAGTTACACACGCGATTGAGCGGGGTACGTGTATTTCTGGGGTGCGCGGGAAGTCACACACGCGATCTCATCAGGGTACGTGTATTTCGGGGTGCGGGGGAAGTATCCCACGCAACATCAGCAGGGTACGTGTATTACAGGGGTGCGCGGGAAGTTCCACACGCAATATCATCAGGGTACGTGTATTACAGGGGTGCGCGGGGAGCAGCACACGTGAATTGCACGTGTGGGTCCTCCCAGGTGTTCCCTCTACACCCTCCACGGCCCCTGTAGGTGGCTCACACCACAGGGGCCTACCCAGCACATGTCATGCAGGCACCCCATCCACCATGGCCATGCCCACCAGCCAACCTACATGTCAACTTGCACTACTGCCCACCAACGTATGTCCCCCTGCACCCCCAGCCACCAGGGGCACCCTCCACCAGGCCCCCACCCATGTCTCCCACCACCCCCACCCCCACCCCCCAGCAGTGCAGGGGCAGCCTCCACCAGGCCCCCACCCATGTCTCCCACCACCCCCACCCCCCAGCAGTGCAGGGGCAGCCTCCACCAGGCCCCCACTCATGTCTCCCTGCACCCCCACCCCCGAGGAGTGCAGGGGCAGCCTCCACCAGGCCCCCACCCATGTCTCCCACCACCCCCACCCCCCAGGAGTGCAGGGGCAGCCTCCACCAGGCCCCCACTCATGTCTCCCATCACCCCCACCCCCCAGCCACCAGGGGCATCCTCCACCAGGCCCCCACTCATGTCTCCCACCACCCCCACACCCCAGCAGTGCAGGGGCAGCCTCCACCAGGCCCCCACTCATGTCTCCCATCACCCCCACCCCCCAGCCACCAAGGGCAGCCTCCACCAGGCCCCCACTCATGTCTCCCTGCACCCCACCCCCCAGCAGTGCAGGGGCAGCCTCCACCAGTCCCCCACCACCCCCACCCCCCAGCCACCAGGGGCAGCCTCCACCAGGCCCCCACCCATGTCTCCCACCACCCCCACCCCCCAGCACTGTGGGTCACCTGCCAGCAGGCAACCACCCATGTCCAACCATGTTCCCCACCACCCCCACCCCCCAGCACTGTGGGGCACCTGCCAGCAGGCCCCACCCATGACTCCCACCACCCCCACCCCCCAGCCACCAGGGGCAGCCTCCACCAGGCCCCCACCCATGTCTCCCACCACCCCCACCCCCAGCCACCAGGGGCAGCCTCCACCAGGCCCCCACCCATGTTCCCCACCACCCCCACCCCCCAGCACTGTGGGGCACCTGCCAGCAGGCCCCACCCATGTCTCCCACCACCCCCACCCCCAGCCACCAGGGGCATCCTCCACCAGGCCCCCACTCATTTCCCCTATCACCCCCACCCCACAGCAGTGCAGGGGCAGCCTCCACCAGGCCCCCACTCATGTCTCCCTGCACCCCCACCCCCGAGGAGTGCAGGGGCAGCCTCCACCAGGCCCCCACCCATGTCTCCCACCACCCCCACCCCCCAGCAGTGCAGGGACAGCCTCCACCAGGCCCCCACTCATGTCTCCCATCACCCCCACCCCCCCCGCAGTGCAGGGGCAGCCTCCACCAGGCCCCCACCCATGTCTCCCACCACCCCCACCCCCCCAGTCACCAGGGGCAGCCTCCACCAGGTCCCCACCCATGTCTCCCACCACCCCCACCCCCCAGCAGTGCAGGGGCACCCACCACCAGGCCCCCACCCATGTCTCCCACCACCCCCACCCCCCAGCAGTGCAGGGGCAGCCTCCACCAGGCCCCCACCCATGTCTCCCACCACCCCCACCCCCCAGCCACCAGGGGCAGCCTCCACCAGTCCCCCACTCATGTCTCCCTGCACCCCCACCCCCCAGCAGTGCAGGGGCAGCCTCCACCAGGCCCCCACACATGTCCAACTCATGTCTCCCATCACCCCCACCCCAGCAGTGCAGGGGCAGCCTCCACCAGGCCCCCACTCATGTCCAACTCATGTCTCCCATCACCCCCACCCCCAGCAGTGCAGGGGCAGCCTCCACCAGGCCCCCACTCATGTCTCCCTGCACCCCCACCCCCCAGCAGTGCAGGGGCAGCCTCCACCAGGCCCCCACTCATGTCCAACTCATGTCTCCCATCACCCCCACCCCCAGCAGTGCAGGGGCAGCCTCCACCAGGCCCCCACTCATGTCCAACTCATGTCTCCCATCACCCCCACCCCCAGCAGTGCAGGGGCAGCCTCCACCAGCCCCCCACTCATGTCCAACTCATGTCTCCCATCACCCCCACCCCCAGCAGTGCAGGGGCAGCCTCCACCAGGCCCCCACTCATGTCCAACTCATGTCTCCCATCACCCCCACCCCCAGCAGTGCAGGGGCAGCCTCCACCAGGCCCCCACTCATGTCCAACTCATGTTCCCCACCACCCCCACCCCCACCCCCCAGCACTGTGGGGCACCTGCCAGCAGGCCCCCACCCATGTCCAACTCATGTTCCCCACCACCCCCACCCCCCAGCCACCAGGGGCAGCCTCCACCAGGCCCCCACCCATACCTCCCACCACCCCCACCCCCCCAGTCACCAGGGGCAGCCTCCACCAGGCCCCCACCCATGTCTCCCACCACCCCCACCCCCCAGCACTGTGGGGCACCTGCCAGCAGGCCCCACCCATGTCTCCCACCACCCCCACCCCCCAGCCACCAGGGGCATCCTCCACCAGGCCCCCACTCATTTCCCCTATCACCCCCACCCCACAGCAGTGCAGGGGCAGCCTCCACCAGGCCCCCACTCATGTCTCCCTGCCCCCCCACCCCCGAGGAGTGCAGGGGCAGCCTCCACCAGGCCCCCACCCATGTCTCCCACCACCCCCACCCCCCAGCAGTGCAGGGACAGCCTCCACCAGGCCCCCACTCATGTCTCCCATCACCCCCACCCCCCCCGCAGTGCAGGGGCAGCCTCCACCAGGCCCCCACCCATGTCTCCCACCACCCCCACCCCCCCAGTCACCAGGGGCAGCCTCCACCAGGTCCCCACCCATGTCTCCCACCACCCCCACCCCCCAGCAGTGCAGGGGCACCCACCACCAGGCCCCCACCCATGTCTCCCACCACCCCCACCCCCCAGCAGTGCAGGGGCAGCCTCCACCAGGCCCCCACCCATGTCTCCCACCACCCCCACCCCCCAGCCACCAGGGGCAGCCTCCACCAGTCCCCCACTCATGTCTCCCTGCACCCCCACCCCCCAGCAGTGCAGGGGCAGCCTCCACCAGGCCCCCACACATGTCCAACTCATGTCTCCCATCACCCCCACCCCAGCAGTGCAGGGGCAGCCTCCACCAGGCCCCCACTCATGTCCAACTCATGTCTCCCATCACCCCCACCCCCAGCAGTGCAGGGGCAGCCTCCACCAGGCCCCCACTCATGTCTCCCTGCACCCCCACCCCCCAGCAGTGCAGGGGCAGCCTCCACCAGGCCCCCACTCATGTCCAACTCATGTCTCCCATCACCCCCACCCCCAGCAGTGCAGGGGCAGCCTCCACCAGGCCCCCACTCATGTCCAACTCATGTCTCCCATCACCCCCACCCCCAGCAGTGCAGGGGCAGCCTCCACCAGCCCCCCACTCATGTCCAACTCATGTCTCCCATCACCCCCACCCCCAGCAGTGCAGGGGCAGCCTCCACCAGGCCCCCACTCATGTCCAACTCATGTCTCCCATCACCCCCACCCCCAGCAGTGCAGGGGCAGCCTCCACCAGGCCCCCACTCATGTCCAACTCATGTTCCCCACCACCCCCACCCCCACCCCCCAGCACTGTGGGGCACCTGCCAGCAGGCCCCCACCCATGTCCAACTCATGTTCCCCACCACCCCCACCCCCCAGCCACCAGGGGCAGCCTCCACCAGGCCCCCACCCATACCTCCCACCACCCCCACCCCCCCAGTCACCAGGGGCAGCCTCCACCAGGCCCCCACCCATGTCTCCCACCACCCCGACCCTCCAGCAGTGCAGGGGCAGCCTCCACCAGGCCCCCACCCATGTCTCCCACCACCCCCACCCCCCAGCAGTGCAGGGGCAGCCTCCACCAGGCCCCCACTCATGTCTCCCTGCACCCCCACCCCCAAGGAGTGCAGGGGCAGCTTCCACCAGGCCCCCACCCATGTCTCCCACCACCCCCACCCCCCAGCAGTGTAGGGGCAGCATCCACCAGGCCCCCACTCATGTCTCCCATCACCCCCACTCCCCAGCCACCAGGGGCATCCTCCACCAGGCCCCCACTCATGTCTCCCACCACCCCCACACCCCAGCAGGGCAGGGGCAGCCTCCACCAGGCCCCCACTCATGTCTCCCATCACCCCCACCCCCCAGCCACCAGGGGCAGCCTCCACCAGGCCCCCACTCATGTCTCCCTGCACCCCCAGCCACCAGCAGTGCAGGGGCAGCCTCCACCAGTCCCCCACTCATATCTCCCACCACCCCCACCCCCCAGCCACCAGGGGCAGCCTCCACCAGGCCCCCACCCATGTCTCCCACCACCCCCACCCCCCAGCACTGTGGGTCACCTGCCAGCAGGCCCCCACCCATGTCCAACCATGTTCCCCACCACCCCCACCCCCCAGCACTGTGGGGCACCTGCCTGCAGGCCCCACCCATGTCTCCCACCACCCCCACCCCCCAGCCACCAGGGGCAGCCTCCACCAGGCCCCCACCCATGTCTCCCACCACCCCCACCCCCCAGCAGTGCAGGGGCAGCCTCCAACAGGCCCCCACCCATGTCTCACACCACCCCCACCCCCCAGCAGTGCAGGGGCAGCCTCCACCAGGCCCCCACCCATGTCTCACACCACCCCCAGCCACCAGGGGCATCCTCTACCAGGCCCCCACTCATTTCCCCTATCACCCCCACCCCCCAGCAGTGCAGGGGCAGCCTCCACCAGGCCCCCACCCATGTCTCACACCACCCCCACCCCCCAGCCACCAGGGGCATCCTCCCCCAGTCCCCACTCATTTCCCCTATCACCCCAACCCCCCTGCAGTGCAGGGGCAGCCTCCAGCAGGCCCCCACTCATGTCTCCCTGCACCCCCACCCCCGAGGAGTGCAGGGGCAGCCTCCACCAGGCCCCCACCCATGTCTCCCACCACCCCCACCCCCCAGCAGTGCAGGGGCAGCCTCCACCAGGCCCCCACTCATGTCTCCCATCACCCCCACCCCCCAGCAGTGCAGGGGCAGCCTCCACCAGGCCCCCACCCATGTCTCCCACCACCCCACCCCCCCAGTCACCAGGGTCAGCCTCCACCAGGCCCCCACCCATGTCTCCCACCACCCCCACACCCCAGCAGTGCAGGGGCAGCCTCCACCAGGCCCCCACTCATGTCTCCCATCACCCCCACCCCCCAGCCACCAGGGGCAGCCTCCACCAGGCCCCCACTCATGTCTCCCTGCACCCCCACCCCCCAGCAGTGCAGGGGCAGCCTCCACCAGTCCCCCACCCATGTCTCCCACCACCCCCACCCCCCAGCACTGTGGGTATCCTGCCAGCAGGCCCCCACCCATGTCCAACCATGTTCCCCACCACCCCCACCCCCCAGCACTGTGGGGCACCTGCCAGCAGGCCCCACCCATGTCTCCCACCACCCCCACCCCCCAGCCACCAGGGGCAGCCTCCACCAGGCCCCCACCCATGTCTCCCACCACCCCCACCCCCCAGCAGTGCAGGGGCAGCCTCCACCAGGCCCCCACCCATGTCTCCCACCACCCCCACCCCCCAGCCACCAGGGGCAGCCTCCACCAGGCCCCCACTCATGTCTCCCTGCACCCCCACTCCCCAGCAGTGCAGGGGCAGCCTCCACCAGGCCCCCACCCATTACCAACTCATGTCTCCCATCACCCCCACCCCCAGCACTGCAGGGGCAGCCTCCACCAGGCCCCCACCCATGTCTCCCTGTACCCCCACCCCCCAGCAGTGCAGGGGCAGCCTCCACCAGGCCCCCACTCATGTCCAACTCATGTCTCCCATCACCCCCACCCCCAGCAGTGCAGGGGGAGCCTCCACCAGGCCCCCACTCATGTCTCCCTGCACCCCCACCCCCCAGCAGTGCAGGGACAGCCTCCACCAGGCCCCCACTCATGTCCAACTCATGTCTCCCATCACCCCCACCCCCAGCAGTGCAGGGGCAGCCTCCACCAGGCCCCCACTCATGTCTCCCATCACCCCCACCCCCAGCAGTGTAGGGGCAGCCTCCACCAGGCCCCCACTCATGTCCAACTCATGTCTCCCATCACCCCCACCCCCAGCAGTGCAGGGGCAGCCTCCACCATACCCCCACTCATGTCCAACTCATGTTCCCCACCACCCCCACCCCCCAGCACTGTGGGGCACCTGCCAGCAGGCCCCCACCCATGTCCAACTCATGTTCCCCACCACCCCCACCCCCCAGCCACCAGGGGCAGCCTCCACCAGGCCCCCACCCATGTCTCCCACCACCCCCACCCCCCAGTCACCAGGGGCAGCCTCCACCAGACCCCCACCCATGTCTCCCACCACCCCCACCCCCCAGCAGTGAAGGGGCAGCCTCCACCAGGCCCCCACCCATGTCTCCCACCACCCCCACCCCCCAGCAGTGCAGGGGCAGCCTCCACCAGGCCCCCATTCATGTCTCCCTGCATCCCCACCCCCGAGGAGTGCAGGGGCAGCCTCCACCAGGCCCCCACTCATGTCTCCCTGCACCCCCACCCCCCAGCAGTGCAGGGGCAGCCTCCACCAGTCCCCCACTCATATCTCCCACCACCCCCACCCCCCAGCCACCAGGGGCAGCCTCCACCAGGCCCCCACCCATGTCTCCCACCACCCCCACCCCCCAGCACTGTGGGTCACCTGCCAGCAGGCCCCCACCCATGTCCAACCATGTTCCCCACCACCCCCATCCCCAGCACTGTGGGGCACCTGCCAGCAGGCCCCACCCATGTCTCCCACCACCCCCACCCCCCAGCCACCAGGGGCAGCCTCCACCAGGCCCCCACCCATGTCTCCCACCACCCCCACCCCCCAGCAGTGCAGGGGCAGCCTCCACCAGGCCCCCACCCATGTCTCACACCACCCCCACCCCCCAGCAGTGCAGGGGCAGCCTCCACCAGGCCCCCACCCATGTCTCACACCACCCCCACCCCCCAGCCACCAGGGGCATCCTCCACCAGGCCCCCACTCATTTCCCCTATCACCCCCACACCCCAGCAGTGCAGGGGCAGCCTCCACCAGGCCCCCACCCATGTCTCACACCACCCCCACCCCCCAGCCACCAGGGGCATCCTCCACCAGTCCCCACTCATTTCCCCTATCACCCCCACCCCCCAGCAGTGCAGGGGCAGCCTCCACCAGGCCCCCACTCATGTCTCCCTGCACCCCCACCCCCGAGGAGTGCAGGGGCAGCCTCCACCAGGCCCCCACCCATGTCTCCCACCACCCCCACCTCCCAGCAGTGCAGGGGCAGCCTCCACCAGGCCCCCACTTATGTCTCCCATCACCCCCACCCCCCAGCAGTGCAGGGGCAGCCTCCACCAGGCCCCCACCCATGTCTCCCACCACCCCACCCCCCCAGTCCCCAGGGGCAGCCTCCACCAGGCCCCCACCCATGTCTCCCACCACCCCCACACCCCAGCAGTGCAGGGGCAGCCTCCACCAGGCCCCCACTCATGTCTCCCATCACCCCCACCCCCCAGCCACCAGGGGCAGCCTCCACCAGGACCCCACTCATGTCTCCCTGCACCCCCACCCCCCAGCAGTGCAGGGGCAGCCCCCACCAGTCCCCCACTCATATCTCCCACCACCCCCACCCCCCAGCCACCAGGGGCAGCCTCCACCAGGCCCCCACCCATGTCTCCCACCACCCCCACCCCCCAGCACTCTGGGTCACCTGCCAGAAGGCCCCCACCCATGTCCAACCATGTTCCCCACCACCCCCACCCCCCAGCATTGTGGGGCACCTGCCAGCAGGCCCCACCCATGTCTCCCACCACTCCCAACCCCCACCCACCAGGGGCAGGCTCCACCAGGCCCCCACCCATGTCTCCCACCACCCCCACCCCCCAGCAGTGCAGGGGCAGCCTCCACCAGGCCCCCACCCATGTCTCCTACCACCCCCACCCCCCAGCCACCAGGGGCAGCCTCCACCAGGCCCCCACTCATGTCTCCCTGCACCCCCACCCCCCAGCAGTGCAGGGGCAGCCTCCACCAGGCCCCCACTCATGTCCAACTCATGTCTCCCATCACCCCAACCCCCAGCAGTGCAGGGGCAGCCTCCACCAGGCCCCCACTCATGTCCAACTCATGTCTCCCATCACCCCCACCCCCAGCAGTGCAGGGGCAGCCTCCACCAGGCCCCCACCCATGTCTCCCACCACCCCCACCCCCCAGCAGTGCAGGGGCAGCCTCCACCAGGCCCCCACCCATGTCTCCCACCACCCCCCAGCAGTGCAGGGGCAGCCTCCACCAGGCCCCCACTCATGTCTCCCTGCACCCCCACCCCCCAGCAGTGCAGGGGCAGCCTCCACAGTCCCCCACTCATATCTCCCACCACCCCCATCCCCCAGCCACCAGGGGCAGCCTCCACCAGGCCCCAACCCATGTCTCCCACCACCCCCACCCCCCAGCACTGTGGGGCACCTGCCAGCAGGCCCCCACCCATGTCCAACTCATGTTCCCCACCACCCCCACCCCCCAGCAGTGCAGGGGCAGCCTCCACCAGGCCCCCACCCATGTCTCCCACCACCCCCAACCCCCAGCACTGTGGGGCACCTGCCAGCAGGCCCCCACCCATGTGCAACTCATGTTCCCCAGCCAACATGTCATCACAATCTAGATCCCTGGTCCCTATGGTCAGCCTCCAAATGCAAAACACCCACCCGAGTATTGCATCCACCCACTCATAATTTGCAATTACATCACAGAACACCAATTGCAAGTTCCGAAACAAACACATTTCCCTCACATACACCCAATGGGTGTCAGTGAATCTCAAAACACATATCATGAAATGCATAAAACCAATGAGATACCACACATTGAAGTTCACCAAAAATAATATGTATTAAAGGAAACATCAATAGAATAAAAAATGAAGAAACAGAAACGTGAATGTACAAAAATGAAAAGAAGCACGTCCGTCAAAAAAAGCAAAACCAAAAATAAAAATCCAAAGTAATGTCCAAAGTCAATGTCCACAAAACAAAATCCAATGGGAAATAAAAAAGAAAGCCATTGCTCCATGGTTAAAAATAGAAAAAAAAATACAATTCAACTGTCAACTATGTACATGGGAACAATCCAGGGTCCATTATCCCAACAAAATAAAGGAAACCTATCTAACTACACTAACTAATAAAATAAACTATATACAAAAATGTGGCCAATGTCCGAAAGGTCCAAATAATATAAAAACAAAAATGAAACCTAACACTACCTAGAAACTATGTACAAGGGCAGCGGGCTAGTTTCACGGCTCACTTGTGGATGTTCCGGGCCAGGGCATCATCAAACTCCTCAATGTCCCGGAGGCGGTCCTCCTCCATGGCCCCGAGGGTCCGCAGGACCGCCGACGTCTCCACCTCCAAACCCCTGCGGATTGCCTCAAGGCACTCGGCCCGCCTCAGGGCCCTCCGCATGGAGTTCTCCGCCCTGACCATTGTGAGCCGTGCCTCTTCCGCCCACTGCCGCTCCGCATCTATGGCGTGGCCCAACCGCTGCCACACGGAAGACACTCTCTGTCCTGGGTCCTCCTGTCCTCCGGCCGATGCCTGCCCCTCCGATGTCGAAGACCCTGAGCCTTCATGGCTCCCACCACGTTGCTGCTGCTGCTGTGCCTCTGCCCGTGCACTGCCTCCTGCTGCCTGCACATCCTCCGCCGGCTGGGGTGCAGTTGTTGATGTGGCCACCCCTTCCGGCCGTCCGACTCCCGACTGTGGCAGGGATGCCTCCTACACCAGCCTGGCCGCACCGTCAGGGGCAGCTCCACAGGGCACCCAGGTGACTGATGGGTGGGAAGATGGCACAGAGGACGACTGGCGCGTAGGGGGTCCACTTGAGGAGGGGGTCGGAGCAAGCCCCATCAGACGGAGGAATCCGGCCTGGGTGACCTGTCCCAGCAGGCTGACGTGGCCAACGAGCCATTCGAGATGACTCGCAGTGTCTTCATGAAAAGACTGCAGGTCACCTCGCATGGCCCGTTGACGCAACGCCACACCAGCCAGGACAGGCTCAACCCGGACCTGGATAGCCACGTCCGCAGGCAGAGGAAGGCCAGTTGACGTGAGCTCATCCCCTGCCTGAAAACGGGTCTGGACGTAGGCATCCCTGCTGGTGCAAGATGATGCAGGGACAGGATCGGGGACAGGATTGCACACAGGCACCTCCGCGGCGGCCTGTGCTGCCTCCTGTCCCTGGTCCTGCACTGCACCACTAGCACCAGTGGGATCCCCACCTCCAGACCCCGTCTCTGGTGCTTGCACGGCCTCCTCCTCCACCAAACTCCCCACCAACCTGGATGACTCCGTGCAATCTTCCCCTGTTGGGCCCTGTGGGGTCCCAGCTGCCCCTTCTGCTGCCGAGGAGTCCAACTCCAACCTCCGCCTCTTGGACCTCCCCCCGGCAGCTGCGGCCTGGGACGCAGCACCGGACTCCTCACTCCCCGACGAGATGACAACCTGGGAGGGGAGCCGGGCCTTGCGTCTCCGGCTGGCGGTCGGATCCCCGCCGCTGTGCTCCACAGCACCTTCTCCGCCCTCTTCATCAGTTGACGCTGCAGACAGGGAGAAACAAAACACAGGCATCAGGGCACTGTACAATGGACACATACACACATGACAGTTGTCCATGAGTGGCATTGGCAAACCTCAGACATGTCATCACAATCCCCAACACACATGTCATTACAACTCGCACACATGAGCCATACCACAGCCATATCGCAACTGCCACCACCATACACAGCCAAAGGTGAGCCAGACATCACATGCAACACAGGAAGTGCACCACACATGTACACACACCACCACACTTGCATGCATGTGTACACCTCTGCCAAGTGTCGCACTGTTCAGACGGGCATCCATGTCACATCTGCCAATCAGGCTTCCACATACCGCTGTCACATGCATCCATGTTGCATCACTGTTGCACCCTTGTCAAATACACACACATGCACATGTGCACAGTGCTGATACATGCAGCTGAAAACAACATACATGCGTGACATCACGGACATATCTACTTACATACACATTCATCCAAACATGTGTGCCCACACAACTGCATTTGGCATGCAAGCCTACACACAAGCACCATCCATGTCTCACACATTACAGCCCTCGCATGTGTCAGCCCCACGGCCCTGTACACCCCACCCATACTCGACCCCATACAAACAGATGTGCAACCTGCACACTACTGAATAATCACCACACGCACTGCTCACAATCAGGATGCATGTACACTCACCGCTCGACTCCAGACGGGTCTGCTTCTCAAGGACCTGGACGTGCAGCGCTGGGGATATGCGTTCCAGGACCCTCATCTGTTCTTCCGACAAGTGGCCCCGGCGCCCCTTGGCATCGGTGCCTTCAAGAGGCGCCGGGCCTTGTTCAGGGTCCTGGACCTGAAGTCCTCCCAGCGCTTCCTGACATGTTGTAAGTCGCGGACTGCCACCCCCTCCGCGTTGATGGCAGTCATGATGTCAGTCCAGATCCGAGTAAGTCCTTCCTTGTCGGCGTGGGAACTTCCGAAGAGGGCATCATACTGCCTCAGGACTTGCTCCACCAGGACACCAACTTCGGTGGCACTGAAGCTGGTGCCCCTCTGACTCTCTGGCCGGGCGTTGTCAGTGGTCACAGATGGTGTTTGCCCCGACATGACAGCCCCAGAGGCAGGAGTGGGTGGGCAACTGGGTCCTGGGGCTGGGCTGTGGAGCGATGGAATCCCAGTCGGGAGTCTTCGGTTCCAGCAGGGGTGGTCACAGCAACAGCACCCCTGGCTGATGTGCAGGCAGCAAATGGCAGTGCACGTGGGCGTCAGGCAGCAGCAGATGGCAGGTGGGAGCGTGCTCGGGGCTCTGGGGGGCAGTAGTTCGGCCTTCTGAGCAGGAGCGTGGTCTTCCGTGTGCTTACGCGTGGCCAGCTTGATACGGAGTGATTTGGCATGTGAAAAATCTGCACGTCAGCGTGTAATTCGAGGAAAGGCCCTTAGCTCGTAAGCGCGTCTGCACGCATACGCATTTTCATTGGACAGAAGGCCCCTCAAGCGCAATCGCCCCTGTGACGTGACGCATACAGACGTGCATGGGCATTTCAGCGGCAGCACGCATATGCGATTTCATTGGACCAAAGGCCCTTAGCGCGTGAGCGCGTCTGTGACGTGACGCGCGCAGGTGTTTCCCTCATTGCACGTGATGACAGAACACACGTGGATTTCCACCAATCGCGTGTGAAAGTTCCCGGCACCCCGGAACACACGTACCCAGGCTAATCGCGTGTGGAACTTCCCGCGCACCCCGAAACACACGTACCCAGGCCAGTTGCGTGTACGCTCACTCCTCTCCGATCACACGCGATGACACTCGGACAGTATCCGAATACGGGAAACCCGCGCACGGCAAAAGACGTGCACAGGCGTTAACGCGTCTGCCACACGAAGGCAGGCGGAAGCGTCCCCACGCACAGCATAAAAGTGCGCGCAAACAACAAACGCGTATATACAGCTACGATGAATGCCCCATTTGTCGCTGCACTGATTGTGGGACACCGCAGGAGGAGGAGAATAGCCAGGGCACGCATTTTCGCACCACGGACAAGCCTTTTTGGGATGCCTGACGACCAGGTCTATGGCAGGTATAGGTTTCCACCCCATATCATCCTATACCTGGTCAGGGAGTGGGAAGATGACCTCACATCCCCCACCTTTTGCTCCCAAGCATTGAGCCCATTGGAGAAGCTGCTCAATGTCCTGCATTTTTTGGCCACTGGGTCATTTCAGCAGACCACTGCCATAGTGGGGGGGGTCTCACAGGCCACGCAGTCACGCTGCCTACACCAGGTACTGGCAATCATGACAGCGCGCCCCTCAGTCTGCAGGCACATATACATGCCCAGAACACCCGCAGAAAGGCAGGCCGTTGTCCTGGATTTTTTCAGGGTGGCACACTTCCCCAAAGTGCTCGGTCCCATAGATTGCACCCATGTGGCCCTACGTCCACCTAGGGCCATTGAGCACATCTACCGAAACCGCAAGCACTGGCATTCCATCAATGTACAGGTGGTATGTGATGCAAAGGGAATCATCACCTCTGTCTATGCAAACTACCCTGGCTCCACCCATGACAGTTTCATATACAGAATGTCCGCCCTGAGCCGGGCCCTGGAAGCTGGGCAGCATGGCGACACATGGCTCCTAGGTCAGTACAAATGCCCTTGCACATGCATGCAAGTCACACACAGACAAATATCCAAACCCTAATAATCTCAACTATTATCACCTCCCCAGGGGACAGTGCCTACCCTCTGAGCAACCACATGATGACGCCAATCCGGAACCCCACCACACCACCCCAGGTAAGATACAATGCCGCCCATATTGCAACCAGGGGCATAGTGGAGCGCACATTCGGAGTGCTCAAGTCACGTTTCCGCTCCCTTGACCGCTCTGGTGGGCAACTACTCTATGCACCACCAGTAGTGTGCAGGATCATTGTGGCAGCATGTGTCCTGCACAATGTTGCAACACGGCAGGGCGTCCCGGTGGACATGGTGGTGCCCCCACATCCCCAACCACAGGCACAGGCGCTGCCCATGGGAGGGGACAGGGCACGTGGCGAGGAAGCCCGGACCCAGCTTGTGGCCACATTTTTCACCTAAACTCCCACCCCTGCGGAGTGCACACAGGCCTGGCACATACCAGGTGACAATCGATGATGACAAAGAGACAGTTAACTGTCACAACCCTACCACCCTGAGAAAGTTGCCATGGAAGTGCCACATAGTCTGAGTTTCTCAATGTGGGTGTTTTTGTTTTTGAATGCAAAGAGAAATGTGCATGTTCATATGTTTTGACTATAAATTTATATGCCACCCCGCTATATCAATGGTGGGGGAGAAATGTCCATGAATAGGTATTGCCGCTCTTCCTTTGTCGTCCTAGGAGAAAGAAAACCTGGAGACGGGCCAAGGAGGACGATCCGGAGACCGGGAGCAGAGACGTGGGGGGGCCCAGGGTACCGCCCAATATTCCCATCAGGACCGGCGAGGAAAACCGATCGATCAGTACCGGATGGAGGAAAAGATGCTGAACTGTGCCATCTATTGGAAGAAGATGAGGAAACATCCCAGGTCTTGCGAGTTCCATCAGTGAAACAGAATGGCCATCGCAAGAGGGGGGCTTGTGGGATGTTTTTACCCATGCATCCGAGCCCTACCTCAAAAACTGTGCAGTACTGGCATTGAAAACATCATGATGGCCAGAGCATCCCAGAAAATGCCCAGGGAAGTGCATGAAGAATAGGCTGCCACCCATTTTGCCGATGTTATGGGCACAGAAGGGCACTGCCTAAAACTACCATTGGACTACCCACACAGTAGCCTGAAACCATTGGGAATGGCAATGCTGATTGCCAAAAGCAACCTAGAATTGTGGGGAATTCATTTTCTTAAATCCCAAAAATGGGTGCATTACCAGTACTCACCACTATCAGAAAGCCGGCGGTTTAAAACAACACCAGATTTTTTTTTGTGTGTAAAACTGAATAGATGAACCCAAAGCAGGCCAAAGAAAGACTTACTGAGAGGTGGATCCAATGTAAAGTTATATTCTGAAGTGACTTGAAGGTTTATAACAAGACTGGCTGAGCTGTGGATTTCAGCAGTTTAAGTAAATTTGGACTGAAAGACACTAAAAATCTAAATGTTTAAAAGAAATGAGTGACCTACTTTGAGTGTCACATAGGTTGCAATTGTTTAAATGTCATAGTTTAAACTTAGAATCAGCATTTTAGCTGCATATGTAAAAATTGGTAGTTTTATTAGAATGCAGAAAACTGGGTAACTAAAAGTGACATTAGCTGGGGCCTGGCTTAAGGAACTGAATTCTGCCCACCAGCTACCCCCGACAGGAGTTGAGACTTGCACAACAGCTGTGTTCCCAGGCCGAGCTGCCTTTTGCTCTTCCCACCCAAAAGGGATATGACACTTCTCTGATTGAATTACCAAGGGACTGCTAGAGATTAAACATAGGACCCAGGCAGAGGGTTTATTGAAGTGGCCATGAATGGCTTCCTCTTGAACAATGGGCTTTCCAGGGCCCAGGTAGATGGTTTATTGCAGGGGTAATAAAAATGGCTTCCTCTTGGCAGAAACTGGGAGGGGGAGAAACTGGAGACAGAGGCTGAGCTTGAAGAAAGTGGAAAGACTGGTTTCTGTACCATGTGACCTGAAAAGACACACCCCTGTAGCCAGAATATGGTTTTAGAAAAAGATGAATAACTCATAGTTCGGACTTGTCATAATTATGTAAATGATACCATAATTCTTGTGATTTTTCTGCCCACATTTTAAGAGGTTTTTAGAACCGGTGGCATGATCTGGGGGCAAACTAGCAGTTAAGAGGGTATTACTTAAAATGTATGCATGTTAAAAATCTGACACTTCATCAAGTAATGTCCATACTCCTTGCGCACATGTGTATAAATTTGGGGTAATGTCCGATATTACGAAACCAGTTAAAAAGTGCAAATGTTGCCATTTCTGAATGCAAGCTCCCAGGAAGAGCAGATTTGGACAGGGTATACCTCCTGTGATATGTGATGGGTGCATGTAATTTTAAACAAATGTGTACCTGTGCAAATATGTCTTTTGGGTCAAAATATAGATTGTGTGTAATTTGACAGGGGTGGGTTCTCTGTACCATAAACAGACCTCATCATGATGACACTTCATTTCATTCCCCCAATCAAGGGGAAGAGGAGGAAGTGGCCAATGACAAGTGGAGAGGGGTAGGGCCTAGGAAGCTAGCCTTTCCACCCATTTTCAAAACACATAAAAGCAGACAGTCAGGACAGATAGGGACATTCTATTCCATCTGCTGCGGGACGCTCTGCCGGGAAAATCCATACTTTACCTCCATCAACCACCAGAGAGCCAACATAGAGACTTCAATCTATCCACCTTCAGAGATCAAGACTTTACTTCAGAATTTGTAGCAGAGAGGTCAACTACAAGCTAAATCCCTCTTTAGCAGGCCTCAAATCATTGCCATTGTCACAGCCAGGTGAGCTGTTTGAATTCTTTGCAAGAACTCTTGCCATTTGCCAGAGAGCAGTGTTGTATCCAGAGAGAGACCAGCTGAACCGGAGACCGCTGTATCCGGACCCACAGACCTGATCAGAACCAGAGACCCAGACCAGACCAGCAGAGTAGAGCTGACCCAGACGCTGTGCGCAGAGACCGTCCGTGGCGAGTGAAGAGAACCTGACCAGATCCGTGGCGAGGCCCATTCTATTTCTAAATATATTGTGAGTACCTAGTAGAACTGTGCAGAACCAATCTCTTAGTTAAAATAATATAATTCAATCTATTTTAATCTAAGTAGAACTGCCTCCTAACTGTCACCTGTCATTTGCAAAGCTGTCACCTGTCATTTCTAGTTGCTAGCTGTCACTTGTCACTTTGAACTTTAAAATTTCAAATCTGAAAAACGACCTTTACCATATCGCTCATATCTCCGTTACCGTTTGTCTTAGAAACTTGCAGTAACTTTCCTCTGAAAGCTGGGAATCTTGGCTTTTCAACGAACCTAGAACCGCATTCCTATTCCATACACTTTTGCCGCAATCGCGAAAAACGCACTCGCGAATTTGCCGCGATTTGCACATTTCTCCACGTGTGAAAACAGCAGTTTCCTTGCTTTCCTTGCTAAAAATTCATTTGCCTCTTAAGAACCACCCCTGAATCATTGCTAGAGTGAGCCTGGACTAATATTAACCAGATACCACTCACACTGAACCTTTAGGGGGAATTAAAAGCATTTTAGCATATTTTTCACTTCATTGCCAGCACATATAAAAGCATTTTGGGCCTGTGTTTCAAACTTCTGTAGTCTAAGCTTGCTGGGGTGAACTGAATTACATTTGATTGCATTTCTGAGAACTGTGTGCTTTCCTTCCATTTCCTTGCATTGCATAAAGGGGGGAGTGGATTGCCAGAGAAAAGTGATTACATTGTTTTGGTGAAATCATATTGAGTATTTTCTGTATTGCATTTTCATTCAACATTACATCCATCTGAACTTATATAAAGCATTCTCTACCACCTTATTCTTATGTTCCTATTCACAAGTGTGCCAGTGCCAGACTATCCATTATTGATTACTGCTCATATTAAGTGTCATATTCAATTATTAATTTATTATAAAGCGTGATATATATATATATATTGTTTAAATTATCAAATAAACCTTTAAACTTGCAAAACAGAACTACTTCTTGGCTCAGTGGGGTCAGGGGGATTCCAAGAGAGGGGTGTTATATAGGGGTAGTCATCCAGAACGCACGAACTGGACATAAAGATATATCAATAAGGGTTTCCATTCAGTATCCCAGACTAGGCATTGACTTAGCTGTAGTGTTGAATTGAATCCTCTTACAAATTGGGGGCTGGTCCGGGACGTTTGGGTTAGATCTATCACTTGTGCAGATTAATACAGTGTGCCAGCTGACCAGATACACATATCCGGTCGGATCACCAAGCTGTGTTACGCTGTAAAGCACTCCTCAAAGGAACGCTCTAAGGAAAAGGTCTGTTTTGCAAAAATAAAATACTAATTTCTGTAAGTCAGGACAGAGACCAATCTCTAGAATGACGACCTTAGTAGACATGAAAATAGCCAGAGAGCACTTCTTACATAAGTTATTTGTGAGAGGTGAGTGGACTCACCAGGACCGCATGGTCTGGTTGCAGGCCATCACGCAACAGGTCACTGAAACAGGGTCAGATATATGGGGAGATCAGGGTTCCCTACATGTGGCCCTGAGTGAACTATACATGGCTCCTAAAGCTAAGGATGAACAAGACAAGATGGTTAGGATAGCGGCATACCTGTACCTATATATGGGAGACATGCAGGATAAATGTACGGAAAGCCAAGATCTGGCGAACAAGCGACAGATGGCGTTAGAGAAGGTACAATCTGACCTGGTCTCTTCTGAGCAGAGGCTGCAGGGGAGCCAGGAGTCAGAAAATGATAGTAGGCAGTATATCATTAAAATAAAAGAGGACATGGATATACTGCAACAGGAAAAGACAGACCAGGATACCAGAATTCTGGCTTTGCAGAAGGAACGCCAAGACAGTTTGGACTCCCTATTGCAGAGCCAGAAAAAGCTGGAGCAACAGATCAATTTCAACAGGGCATGCACAGAGCAGGTAGCCACCCTGCAAATCCAACTAGACAGAGAGAAAGAGGAGAGCAATAAACTGATCCGGAAAGACCTGGATACCCAGGCAGAGTTTGATCAGGAGCGCCAGAAAGCTGGTGCCTTCCAAAGGCAAAGGGACGACCTCGCGTCACAAATTCAAGCTCTTGGTCAGGAAAGGGACACCTTAGGCCAGGAAGTCTGCCACTTAAGGAGAAAAATGGAAGAAAATCACCTGGCCCACCAGGGACTGGGTGACCTCCAAAAAGAACACCAGGACTTGCTAGAGCACACCAGGAGGGTGGAGGAGGCTCTGGCAAGACAGGAGCAGGCCAATAGGGACACAGCTCAGGAGGTAACCCTCCTGCAGAAAAGACTGGCCCAGTGCTCCAGGACCAATCAGGAAACGCAGAGAGAGAATGAGGCTCTCTGCCAGCACAATGATAGGCTCCAACAACAGGTAGCGATGCAGGAGAGACTGATAGAGTCTAGTAAGGCCTTAACTGAGGAACTGAAGGCGCAGGCTCTTGCATTGCAACAGGGAGCAGGGGCGGATAGAGATGAGGTTCGCTGGGAAAGAGAAACTCTTGAGCATAACCCCAGGAGCCCTAGTACCAGAGGCCTTTATTTCTCTCAGTCCCTGGACTCTGCCACCCCCATGTCCCCTGGCGCACATGAGCACAGGGCCACAGGGATGCCAGATTACTATCCAGCCAGAAGCATGGGGCTCATAGGCCAGTACCACCCAGGAATGGAGGGGCGGGCATCCGGGTATGGGCACCCAAGCACAGTGCAATTTAATGGGGAACCCCAGGAGAGCAGGCCCATTAAGGGCATCCTGAAAACCTCTGCCCAGTTAGGTCAGTGGGGGGGGGGTACCCATCAAATCCTGGCAGCAAGGAGGGATCTGAAGACTCCTCTGAGTGGTACAGGACACAGGAGACCAGGTCCCCACATTCTGCCAGCCATTCCCAGGCTCGCAGAATCCGGGAAAACCTGGAAGAACAGACGGGAACCTCTGGGAGCAGTGCCTCTGAGTCAGAAGATGAATGGACCAGGGTTACCCGGACCAAAAGGGCCAATAAGACAAAAAGGGCCTTGCTTAAGGACCCCTTAAAGCAGATTAAGGCAATCAGGAGCGTCATCACGCCTTATCATAAGAACGCCAAGTATTCTGTTTGGGAGCACTTAGAGTTGTTTGAGCAAATGATGGAGACTTTCCATTTGAAAGACAGCCAAAGCTGTATTCAATATGTAAAGTGGACCTTCTCCCGGGAATACTCCAGTTTCTTTGCGGGGCTGGAGGACCAAAATCATTTAAGATGGTCCACCTATAAGGCGGCCATCTTGAAACATTTTTCTACTCATAGAAATCCTCAAGAGGCTCGAAAGGCAGCCTACAATTTACAATGTGGGGAGGATCAGGCCCCACAAGAATTTGTGCAGGAGTTAAAGCGTGCTTTTGCACAGACCACAAGAAGGGTGCGCACGGATAGCAGAGAATTTATTAATACGTTTTTCCATGCCTTGCCCAAATACATAATGACCCAGCTCGTGAGGGATTTTCACGAGAAAATATCTTTAGACTGGGTCATTGAACAGGCGACCCAGATCTATGAGGTGCAGAAGCCAATAGAAAATAAAAATAATGCGCCCAAAAACCCCAAAGCCAACAACACCCCTGCTGCTGCCAAGGTGGCAGAGGTAAAGGTCACCCCCGTTTTAGATTTGGAGATGGGGGGGCCTAAAAACCTACCTGCACCTAATAATGCTAGGCCCAGAAGGTCCTCGGGCCAGTCACAGACAGGGAGCCAGGGAGGCAGCCCCACAAATGGGGTCCCTCGCTCTCCTGATTATGTAAGCCCCCGTTACAAGGGAAACAGACCCATCCTGGGTTATGTGTGGACTCCTCCAGCTCAAGGGGGGGATCCGGCCAAGCACCTAACCCAGGGAACTTTCCTCCTAACTTCCCCCAGGAGGGCAGAAATTCTCCAAATCCTGGGCAGAACTTTTTCCCCAGGTATCCACCCAACTTCCAGCCCCAAAATCCTCCACCCTTCTTTCCCCAATTCCCTGAGCCCAGACAACCGAATCCGGGAGAGGGGAGGCCAAGGGTGGAGGGGTATCCAAATCTTCCCAACCAGGGGTACTACCAAAGAAGGGATAGCTACCCTTCCCGGGATCAGCCCAGGGGAGAAAACAGGGCCCCGTATCAGCCTGAGCGGGTTTCCCAGTTAGAGCGCCAGGTTCAAAACATGGCGCGGGATCGGGGTCACATACTGAGGGCTCAGCAGAACCCTCAGATCGGCATGCCGGCACAGAACGCACCCAACTCTGGACCTGGTGCTCCAGAACAATGACGGGGGCAGCACCCCGATAACTCACCGGTTCCCAGGGAGGAGGCACAAAGGGAAGGGGGGTGTAAAGCCTTGGAGGAAGCTTCCTTCCTCACTTGTAAACAGCCCCTGGAAACCCAGGAACCGGAAACAAAATCTCTTGCCCCTGAAAGTCTGCCTCCTAAGGAGCAGAGGGGGGGTAGGAGAAACAAAAGACCCAAACAGACACAGTTTGAGGAGGAGGTACAGATCTTCCAATTTGAGGGAGAGGGATCCTCAGAGGATCCTGGGAAAAGGATCTTCTCCTTCAGAGAGGGGGGGAACTCCTCCCCAAAAAAAATGGGTCCCTAGGGATGCAAATCCAGACTGGGGAGATATGGAGACTGAGCTACCGCCGCCCATCATCTCATCCCAGAACCCACAATACCAAAAACCCCCTGGTTCAAACCCGTCCTGATGACTGCCTCCAAAAAGGGGGGGGGCGGCCCAGAACCGGAGCCAGGGGAACCCACAATGGCTCTGATCTCCAGTTGCCAACTTTTTCTTTCAGATTCCCAAGGCTCTCCACAGAAGGCTGCCCAAATCTCTTCGCTAGCGATGTCCAAAACCAGAAAGTTAGCCCACCAGTTGTCCAAAAATGTGCATTATCTGTGCCCCCTTGAGGAGAAGGAGGGAAGAGACTATGCCCCGGTACAAGTACAGGGGCAGGGTACAATTTTGGCACTGGTGGACACTGGATCTCAAGCTACCCTTCTGTCCAGAAGGGCCTTTGACGAACTGAATGCAGGAAGGGGAGAGAATTACCAAATTCCTCTCACCTCTCTTCCTGGACAACTGCAGAACTTTGACGGGAAGTTAATTCCCGTTGAGGGGACTGCAGACTTGGACATTAAGATCGGGTGACACAAGGTGAAACACCCGGTCATAGTAGTGACTCCAGAGGGCACCCCTTGTTTACTGGGGAATGACCTCCTGAGAAGGTTGTCACCACTAATAGATTGTGTAAACAAGGTCCTCTGGACCCAGACTAGCCGACCAATAAAATTAAAACAGAGTGTCAACCATGTTAGTTTAAACGGCACCTGCCACATGGTTGAACAAAAATCTGACCAAGTAGAATTTCACTTCCAGAATAACCAAATTCCAGACGTGACAGTAATAGCAGTAGGACAACAGACTGGTGATGGGGGGTCCTCTCTATTTCTGAAAATCAACCTTCCTTCCAGTTTAAGGTGGTATTCCACACTGGAAGGAAACACCCTGAAATTCTTCACTAATCCACAATCAGAAACTCTCACTCCTATAGTCCAGAAAGAGGTGAAATCAGCTCAGAACCTGGCTGATATTCAGCAAATTGGAGAGCAGTTGTTCATCCCTGTCAAATTAAATGATGGGAAGGACTCTGTTCTCGCTCGAGTGTGCGTGAACAATGGTAAGAGCTTCATCAGCGAAGCCATGTTTCGCCAACTCCCAAAAGATCCAGCCATTCCCACATTCAAACTGATAGACAAATGGGAAATGGACCTGGAAGCACCTAATTCCAAACAGCTCCTGCCAAGTAGGTGTATGCTCAAAATCTCCATTGGCAACAAGAGCATAGTCCATAATTGTTGGGTCGTGCGAGACGTCACGGCCGCCTTTTACTTAGGCAGTGACATTCTCAATCGCTTTGCCATTAGTTTGGACCTAATAAACCTCAAAGCTTGGTCCCGATTAGCGGATAATCCCATGGGCTTTGATGATCCAGAAAAAGCATTTAGGTCAGCTCAATTGCTACCTTATGCAGTTGAAATTCAGATCAAAGAGGAAGTCACCATCCCAGAAAGGACCCGACAATTCTCCCTGGAAGTGAAAGTTAAAAGAGGACAACATTTGAAAAACCCTGATGCTTACATACATCTAAATGCTTCTCCCCAACAGCAAGGGTTGGGGGTAAACCCAACTCCATTAGTCAACATAGAACATGATACTATTCTAATAGAGGTGGATAACAGCGACTTAAAGAGTATTACTCTAGCCGCAGGCACCATTATTGGAATGGCGGTTGATGACCGACATTTTTCCATAGATTTAGGTAATGAACTGTTAGGGCCAATCCCCAAGGACTGCTTTGACAGTGACAGTGATGACAATACAACACCAGACAGGATTTTTACCCGGCATGGGGGGAACTTCCTGGTGTACACTTCTTGCCCTTATGGTAAGGAAGATGTGACTTGTGACTTCAGGAGGGATGAGGTGATTTTCCAGGTCCATGTGGGCGGCCTTTCCCACCTGAAGCCTCCGGTCCAAATCAGCACTCTGACCAGGGACTTCTCCACCCAGCTGGAGGAGGCTGCTGAAATAGCCAAACCAGAAGTCTTTCCAGGCTTCAGGCAGATGGTGGAAGAGAGAGTCAACCTAGCTGATGCCTGTGTGACTCTGGAACAAAAGCAAAAGTTGAAACAAGTTTTCTTGGATTTCCAAGATCTCTTTGCGGTAGACTCATATGACTGTGGTCGCACTGACATCCACACAACAACAATCCCCACGGACCCTGGAATGACTCCTGTGTTTGTGAAGCAATATCGTTTGCCTCTCGCATCAATGGAGTCCCTTACTGAAATAATTAAGAACCTTGAGTCCCGGGGAATAATCCGTCCAGTCCACAGCACCTTCAATAATCCGGTGCTGGGAATATTGAAGCCAAACGGCCAGTGAAGACTCTGTGCCGACCTCAGGGAACTCAACAAACGGGTCCATACTTCCCGATGGCCTCTTCCCTACATTGACCAAGGGCTGGCCCAGATTCAGGGGTCACAGGTATTCACTGCAATAGACCTGACCAATGGATACTGGACCGTGCCTGTCAGCTGGGAGGACCAATACAAACTGGCTTTTACCTTTGGGGGCCAGCAGTACACATAGACCCGGACTCCCTTCGGATACCTTAACTCCGGTAATGAGTTCAATATTTTCCTACATAAGGCCATGCCCGACCTGGGGGCGAGGGGTAACCTGGCTTATGTAGATGATGTCCTCATCAAAAGTTCATCTGTGGAGGAACACATAGCGGAGATCCGTTATGTTCTGATGCAGTTGAGGGCCGCCGGAGCAAAACTTTCCTTTCAGAAAGCACAGTGGTGTAGAACCCGTGTTAATTTCTTGGGGCATGAGATTACTCCTCAGGGTCTCTGTCCCCAGGAAAGGAAAGTGGAAGCACTTCAGAAACTGAAAGACCCCACAACTCTGCGGGAACTAAGGAGCCTCCTTGGACTGACTAATTACAGCAGAAAGTTCATTGAGGGCTACGCAGAGATCACCAGACCCCTGATTCATCTCCTGAAGGGGGGGGTCAAGTGGGAATGGGGTCCAGAACAAGCCGAGGCAGTAAAACAACTCAAGAGAAGCCTCTCACAAGCGCCTTGCCTAGCTTACCCTGTCAGAAACAAGGAGTTCTTCCTGGAGACAGGGTTCTCTAATACGTGCTTGACAGCAGTATTATACCAAAAGCATGACAAGGTCAATAAAGTAATCTCCTATGCGAGCAAAACTTTATCCTCTGTGGAGGAAAAATTCAACGATTGTGAGAAGGCACTCCTGGCAACGGTGTGGGCATTGAAGAATTACCGCCCGTTTATCCAGGGGGAACACATCATAGTGGAGACTCCACACCAGCCTCTGCAATATCTCCAAAGTGACAGAATCCGGGCCGGAAATGTGAGTAATTCCCGAATTACTTCCTGGATTCTGTCAATGCAAGGCTTTCCTGTGGAGGTCAGATATGGCCAAAACAAGAAGAGTCCCCTCACGCAAGGTCTGGCTGACTTGCATGATTGTGCCCGAGAAAACTGTCTCGAGGACGAAAGTCTAAAAATAAAGGACAACACGGAGGCATACCTTAATTCCCCACACAAAGTCTTTGAAGAGGACAAGTGTGAGGGAATGCCCACTGTCTATGTGGATGGATGCTCTTACCATGTTGACAACGACGGGGAGAAAGAACTGGTGGCCGGCGTAGGGAATGCATGGGTGAATGAGTCCCCAGAACCCTCCGCTGGATACAAGATTGGTCCCCGAAGTAGTCAGGTGGCAGAATTGATGGCTGTGCATCAGGCCATCCTCACTGCTGTCCAGCATCAACTCCACGAACTGGTCATAATCACAGATTCGGATTATGTACGGAACGGGTTCGTGGAGCACCTGGTTAATTGGAAAACCAGAGGCATGTTATGTGCTAACAACAAACCCTTGAAACACGGGAAGTTGATCCAAAACATTGATGATCTGGTCACCTCGAATGAGATGACCATCTATTGGAAAAAGATCAAGGGTCATTCCAAAGTAGAGGGACCAGACAAAACTGGAAATGACTTAGCTGATCAGCTGGCCAAAACCGGAGCCATCCAAGGGGATCTAATTGAGATTGAGTCCCTGTTGGGGGAAATCCAGGTCACTGCTATCACTAGGTCCCAGACAAATGCTCACAACGACCTTTCAATTGCACAATGGAGTAAGGAGACCCCTGATGCTGATTTGATTACCGCTCAGAAGGGGGATCCAATCATTGGTAAGTTTTACCAACACCTTGAGGACCCTGAGAACTTTCCCCTGACGGATACCGATTATATTGGGAAAGAGGACCTAAGAGTGTTGATGAAATGTCCAAAAATGTTCCGAATCCAAGACGGTTTGCTGGTAAGGAAATACAAAGCTGGCCACGATCAGTGGGTGGTTCCTACCTCATTCCGAAGCCTGATGTTAAGTCACGCCCATGATGCGGCCACCGCCGGGCATAGGGGGTTTCACACAACACTGGAAATCTTAAGAGAGGTTGCATACTGGCCACACATGGGGCAGGACCTTGACCAATACTTGAAGGGGTGTCTTGTGTGTGCGCAATTTCAGCCGACGTCCCTCACACACCGCGCGCCTCTCCAAAAGCGGGGGATGACACTGCCATGGTCAGATTTACAAATCGACTTCGTAGGCCCTGTGATTCGCTCGTCTAGGGGGAATAAGTACATGTTGACTGTGACATGCTTGTTTACCAAGTGGGTGGAATGTCTCCCAGCCCCAAATTGCAAGGCAGAAACTGCAGCTGCCCTGATGATTAACCACATCTTTTCCCGTTTCGGTCTACCTCAAAGGATTGAGTCAGACAGGGGTAGCCACTTCACCAGTGAAGTAATGACAAAGATGTGGGAGATACTGGGGGTCAAAAGGAAGTTGCATATTGCTTACCGGCCAGCTTCTTCTGGGGCAGTAGAGAGATATAACCGAACCATTGTGAGCATATTAAAGAAGTTTGTGGCAGATTCTGGGCCAAGTTGGGATATCCGATTACCTCTGGTCCTAATGGCCATCAGATCTACCCCTTCATCTGCAACCAAAATGTCACCATTTGAGTTGATGACTGGGCGCAAGATGGTGCTTCCTCAGCATTTGCTCTACAGGACCCAAGAGCAGACACTGATAAATGCCTCCACAACTCATGAATATGTGGAGAATTTAAGGAAACACCTTCAACATGCTTTTGCTTATGCTCAGCGGAATCTAGAAAGATCAGCTGATAGCATGAAGACCCACTATGACCTGAAAACTTCCAGGAAGGAATATCAGGTGGGGGACCGGGTCTATCTATACAACTTCCAAAGAAACCAGGCAAAACAGCGAAAATGTTTGCCTACATGGAAGGGACCCTTTGAGATTATAGACAAGATCTCCCCTGTGGCCTACAAGATCCGCATCCCCAAAGGCGGTTTGGGTGAGGGGGAAGACAAGTGGGTCCACATTAACCAGTTGAAGTGTTGCCATCCCAGGCACACTCTGCAACAACTGGAGGAATCCTCTGGAATCCTAGAGGGTACTGTCTCAGATTAATTCAGTTCTAACTTAAAATATCCTACATATCGCCTATCAAATTCTGAGTTTCTCAATGTGGGTGTTTTTGTTTTTGAATGCAAAGAGAAATGTGCATGTTCATATGTTTTGACTATAAATTTATATGCCACCCCGCTATATCAATGGTGGGGGAGAAATGTCCATGAATAGGTATTGCCGCTCTTCCTTTGTCGTCCTAGGAGAAAGAAAACCTGGAGACGGGCCAAGGAGGACGATCCGGAGACCGGGAGCAGAGACGCGGGGGGGCCCAGGGTACCGCCCAATATTCCCATCAGGACCGGCGAGGAAAACCGATCGATCAGTACCGGATGGAGGAAAAGATGCTGAACTGTGCCATCTATTGGAAGAAGATGAGGAAACATCCCAGGTCTTGCGAGTTCCATCAGTGAAACAGAATGGCCATCGCAAGAGGGGGGCTTGTGGGATGTTTTTACCCATGCATCCGAGCCCTACCTCAAAAACTGTGCAGTACTGGCATTGAAAACATCATGATGGCCAGAGCATCCCAGAAAATGCCCAGGGAAGTGCATGAAGAATAGGCTGCCACCCATTTTGCTGATGTTATGGGCACAGAAGGGCACTGCCTAAAACTACCATTGGACTACCCACACAGTAGCCTGAAACCATTGGGAATGGCAATTCTGATTGCCAAAAGCAACCTAGAATTGTGGGGAATTCATTTTCTTAAATCCCAAAAATGGGTGCATTACCAGTACTCACCACTATCAGAAAGCCGGCGGTTTAAAACAACACCAGATTTTTTTTTTTGTGTAAAACTGAATAGATGAACCCAAAGCAGGCCAAAGAAAGACTTACTGAGAGGTGGATCCAATGTAAAGTTATATTCTGAAGTGACTTGAAGGTTTATAACAAGACTGGCTGAGCTGTGGATTTCAGCAGTTTAAGTAAATTTGGACTGAAAGACACTAAAAATCTAAATGTTTAAAAGAAATGAGTGACCTACTTTGAGTGTCACATAAGTTGCAATTGTTTAAATGTCATAGTTTAAACTTAGAATCAGCATTTTAGCTGCATATGTAAAAATTGGTAGTTTTATTTGAATGCAGAAAACTGGGTAACTAAAAGTGACATTAGCTGGGGCCTGGCTTAAGGAACTGAATTCTGCCCACCAGCTACCCCCGACAGGAGTTGAGACTTGCACAACAGCTGTGTTCCCAGGCCGAGCTGCCTTTTGCTCTTCCCACCCAAAAGGGATATGACACTTCTCTGATTGAATTACCAAGGGACTGCTAGAGATTAAACATAGGACCCAGGCAGAGGGTTTATTGAAGTGGCCATAAATGGCTTCCTCTTGAACAATGGGCCTTCCAGGGCCCAGGCAGATATTTTATTGCAGGGGTAATAAAAATGGCTTCCTCTTGGCAGAAACTGGGAGGGGGAGAAACTGGAGACAGAGGCTGAGCTTGAAGAAAGTGGAAAGACTGGTTTCTGTACCATGTGACCTGAAAAGACACACCCCTGTAGTCAGAATATGGTTTTAGAAAAAGATGAATAACTCATAGTACGGACTTGTCATAATTATGTAAATGATACCATAATCCTTGTGATTTTTCTGCCCACATTTTAAGAGGTTTTTAGAACCGGTGGCATGATCTGGGGGCAAACTAGCAGTTAAGAGGGTATTACTTAAAATGTATGCATGTTAAAAATCTGACACTTTATCAAGTAATGTCCATACTCCTTGCGCACATGTGTATAAATTTGGGGTAATGTCCGATATTACGAAACCAGTTAAAAAGTGCCATTTCTGAATGCAAGCTCCCAGGAAGAGCAGGTTTGGACAGGGTATACCTCCTGTGATATGTGATGGGTGCATGTAATTTTAAACAAATGTGTACCTGTGCAAATATGTCTTTTGGGTCAAAATATAGATTGTGTGTAATTTGACAGGGGTGGGTTCTCTGTACCATAAACAGACCTCATCATGATGACACTTCATTTCATTCCCCCAATCAAGGGGAAGAGGAGGAAGTGGCCAATGACAAGTGGAGAGGGGTAGGGCCTAGGAAGCTAGCCTTTCCACCCATTTTCAAAACACATAAAAGCAGACAGTCAGGACAGATAGGGACATTCTATTCCATCTGCTGCGGGACGCTCTGCCGGGAAAATCCATACTTTACCTCCATCAACCACCAGAGAGCCAACATAGAGACTTCAATCTATCCACCTTCAGAGATCAAGACTTGACTTCAGAATTTGTAGCAGAGAGGTCAACTACAAGCTAAATCCCTCTTTAGCAGGCCTCAAATCATTGCCATTGTCACAGCCAGGCGAGCTGTTTGAATTCTTTGCAAGAACTCTTGCCATTTGCCAGAGAGCAGTGTTGTATCCAGAGAGAGACCAGCTGAACCGGAGACCGCTGTATCCGGACCCACAGACCTGATCAGAACCAGAGACCCAGACCAGACCAGCAGAGTAGAGCTGACCCAGACGCTGTGCGCAGAGACCGTCCGTGGCGAGTGAAGAGAACCTGACCAGATCCGTGGCGAGGCCCATTCTATTTCTAAATATATTGTGAGTACCTAGTAGAACTGTGCAGAACCAATCTCTTAGTTAAAATAATATAATTCAATCTATTTTAATCTAAGTAGAACTGCCTCCTAACTGTCACCTGTCATTTGCAAAGCTGTCACCTGTCATTTCTAGTTGCTAGCTGTCACTTGTCACTTTGAACTTTAAAATTTCAAATCTGAAAAACGACCTTTACCATATCGCTCATATCTCCGTTACCGTTTGTCTTAGAAACTTGCAGTAACTTTCCTCTGAAAGCTGGGAATCTTGGCTTTTCAACGAACCTAGAACCGCATTCCTATTCCATACACTTTTGCCGCAATCGCGAAAAACGCACTCGCGAATTTGCCGCGATTTGCACATTTCTCCACGTGTGAAAACAGCAGTTTCCTTGCTTTCCTTGCTAAAAATTCATTTGCCTCTTAAGAACCATCCCTGAATCATTGCTAGAGTGAGCCTGGACTAATATTAACTAGATACCACTCACCCTGAACCTCTAGGGGGAATTAAAAGCATTTTAGCATATTTTTCACTTCATTGCCAGCACATATAAAAGCATTTTGGGCCTGTGTTTCAAACTTCTGTAGTCTAAGCTTGCTGGGGTGAACTGAATTACATTTGATTGCATTTCTGAGAACTGTGTGCTTTCCTTCCATTTCCTTGCATTGCATAAAGGGGGGAGTGGATTGCCAGAGAAAAGTGATTACATTGTTTTGGTGAAATCATATTGAGTATTTTCTGTATTGCATCTTCATTCAACATTACATCCATCTGAACTTATATAAAGCATTCTCTACCACCTTATTCTTCTATTCCTATTCACAAGTGTGCCAGTGCCAGACTATCCATTATTGATTACTGCTCATATTAAGTGTCATATTCAATTATTAATTTATTATAAAGCGTGATATATATATATATTGTTTAAATTATCAAATAAACCTTTAAACTTGCAAAACAGAACTACTTCTTGGCTCAGTGGGGTCAGGGGGATTCCAAGAGAGAGGTGTTATATAGGGGTAGTCATCCAGAACGCATGAACTGGACACAAAGATATATCAATAAGGGTTTCCATTCAGTATCCCAGACTAGGCATTGACTTAGCTGTAGTGTTGAATTGAATCCTCTTACACTGCATCCCTAGCTACTTAAACACAAGCTATCCTGTGTGACCAAAAGGCACACATATGACATATGACATGATATGGGCCATACACAAGCATTCCAAGGTGCAATGAGGCAGGGAGGGGGGAACAAGGGAACACAGAGAACTGTACTACTAGGCCAGGTGTCATTGGGATCGTGCAAGTGCAGGGGTAGGGGGAAAGGGAAAAGTGCAAGGGGAAGGGTGGGGGGGAGTCCAGTACAGGGGAAGTAGCCCAAAAAAATAATACATAGGTCGCCTGGTGGCAACTACAAAGGTAAGTGCAGACAAGTGCTGGGAAGGGAGAGCTGTAGGGATAGAGAGACAGTACTGCAGTGCAGGGGTTGCCAGGGAGGCAGTGCAAGTGGAGAGTGGCTGGGCCAGGGACCGAGGTCGGTGAGAGTGGCCCAGTTGCAGCTCCTGTGCAGTTCCAGTGAAGAATTCTGCAAGGGAGAGGCAGACAGTAAGCAGAAGCAAAGAGGAAGGTCTTGAGGTGCTTCCAGAACTGGAGATGATTCCCCTCAAGTTCAAGTCAGGCCGGAAGTCTGTTCCAGGGGGAGGGCCCTGCTGCGGAGAGAAATCTACCCCCAGCTAGTTGCTCTGAGAAGCGGATGACACGGACATGCAAGGTGTGCATCACACACACCTGCAAACCAGGCCATGGCCATCACTGTCATGTCACTCAAACCCTCCCAAACATCAACATGACATGGCACGCAATACCCATACACCAACGCAGTAACGATAAGGTACACATTGCCATGTCCTAAATGCACAGTGGCATCGGACACTGCTGCCTGACCCGGAATCAGATGAAATGACAGACCAACAACCTCCCACCCAAAATAAGTCATTTCCAAATGCATTACAACAGTCGTAGACGTAACATCACAATGAATGCCTGTCTACATGCACATTATGGATTGCAAAATCAACACTGCAGCTCATGTGTGCAGTGTCCTACTCCTGCATCACACTGCTCAGCGCACAGCACAGTGAACAGCCATTGTGTGTGATGCACACCCTGAGCATCACATCTAAGTGACAGACCACGACAAACATCAAATTAGGCATGTACTGGATCCATGATCGGTCACAGAACATGTGCTGCCGGGACACAGTGGGCACCAGAAGGCAAACAGTGTACACGTGGATATGCAAGGGTGGGAGTACATGTAGTGCATCAGAGTGCAAGTGTGTGGTTCTGCAAGGACATGCACTCCACATATGCATGTGCACTCAAGTGACCATCAGTGTTCCCTACACATCACATGTGAACATCCACCATGTGTACACCCCAGCATGTCAAACCACAACTATCCCCTCGCACCTGAAAGGAAAACACAACACATGAACAGGCATTTATCAGCAGAACACAACATGTACATAGGATACCACCATTACTATGTCAGAGTTCCCATCACACTGCAGGGCAAGGCAACTATCAACAACAACCCCCCCCCTCCCTCACAAATGACCATGACCCACTGAACAACTGCACCTGGGTCATGGAGCCTCCAAACCTCAATTCCACCTGGCCACAAGATCACCTTTACCCTTCTTCACCATCTCCCACCTTGTGTGTAAAAAGATGCCTGAACCCTCAGAATCCACACTCATTTCCAAAATCACAAAATCGAAGGCATAAAAACGAACCCGAACACCCTCCAGTAGATGACTTGACGTAGCAGTACCTCACAAAGGCCAAGTACTACCACAATGATGCAACAACCAAGGTAGCACAGCAAAACAATGTCACGACAGGATGTGAGACATGTGTGGTACATGACATAGGATGATGCACCATGAATGGATGTGTACTGTCACAGGTCCCCTGTACAGGCGCGGGAGTGTCACGAAACAACCACCCCCACCATGTCCCGGGTGCCTGCAAGGTCAAACTCACACAGGCCCCTGAGACCCTGGTGGGGAATGAGGTTCAGGGATATGCAGTCGGGACAGGTGTTGACACACTGGATGACTGGAATGAGCGGCAGGAGAGGGGAGGAGGAATGACACATGAAACTAGGGAATGCACGAAAATGTACAACCTGCATGAACACATACACAATCCAAACAAACTTGGACATCATTGTCATGGCCTTCTGTAGTCCAGGCTCAGGAGTGGTACGAACCAACCACCCCCTCTAGGGTTTTGGCGCCTGCAAGTTCGGGGCTTACACAGGCATCCGCAACCCCAGTGGGGAAAGAGGGTCAGGGAACGTTGCTTGGATAGGCACGGGAAGCAGGAACACCGGGTAGAGGGTACAGGTTTCAAAATTGCATAGGATCACGGGTGATTAGGGAGAAAAAAACATACCAAATTGAGCCACACATACATCCATGCATCAGTACACTCCCCAGCAAGCCTATGCAGAGCAGTTCGTAAGAAAAACAACAAGACACTTAGCTCTGGTTTTGAGTGCTGGCCTCCTGCCTGCGCACTCTCAGGTCCGCTTACAGGAGCACTGCAATGCTGCAAAGAGAGACACAGTCAACAACCTGTACGTGCCAATTGCACAAAAACACAACACCAAACATGCCCCATAGCAACAGACTACTCTACAAACAGACAATCTGTGGTTGATGCTTCGTACCCATATATAACATCACCCCTGTGACGGGTCATACACAGTCAATGCAGTAAGGCAGCCGCTGCTGGGTGCGTGGCAAATGGAACACCAATGTGTCACAATTCACACAACATGCAATGTTCCCTGGGTAAGCAGACAGACCCATATAGCAAGCCATGACTACAGAGCAAGTTGCGTACCACCATGACCGAAACAAAGTTGGCAGTGCATTTATCATGAAGTACGTGGAAAAGACATGCACTGCACCCGAGTATGTCCCTTGCTGTATGTCCCTGTGAGCTGCCCCTTTCCATGTCTCGGAAGGCTACATGGTTGATACAAGTGCCTCAATGGACCTTGGTGTACCGGAGGGTATGTGCCACTGCCCCTGCATGTGTCCCAGACAACCCTACTATCAGCAGCCATCAGTCCACAAACACATCTGAGCTGCATTGTGTGCTTCAACACCAATATTCGTCTAAGCTCACCCTCAGTGCTGTGACTAAGCCTGCATGTGCAACTCACCTGGTGCAAGCTTTGCTGTGTCGTGGCCCCCCTGTGATGCTCACCTTGCCTGGAGTTCCTTGGAACATGTCAGCAGTTCTTGGATGTGGGTCTGCAACCACTGTGCCTCTGCTTCTGCACACATGTGCATGTGGGCACCAACAAACGGGTCCAGAATTCCGTCGTCCAATAGGCCATGTCTGCTGGCAAAGGTGCTCTGGAGGCTCATCCCCCTGCAGAAAGGGCATGAAACACATGATTAATGCTTCAAAGTCATCTGTGTGTGTCTCATCAGGCATCTCATTACTTGACCATGTCAGAGAGTCACATCACAAATCACACCATCAGTCCGTCTTTCACCTCCAAAGTGTGGAACACTATCTACAGCATGAATTGCAACAAGCACATGTACAGGAAAGATATGAAACATACTACACAATGCATAGCAATCAATGTCCACATTAATCATGACACACCCATCTAGCAAAAGCTGAACATTGGACAATGACACCTAAATCATCCCCACTAGGGGTGTCAACACAAGTCACACAGCACCAGACATGCCACAGATATGACAGTCCAAAGCCCTTGTGTAAAATGCTGTAACACCGAACCATCCTTGCGAGCCCATGGATAAGGGAGGCAGGAGTGGCATATGTGAGTCAAGGAACCCAAGCAGCAAACACATACACAAGACAACCATGAAGGGCCCAGCTGGAACAGACAGTGGATGCCTTCAAAAGCCACAAAGCACCGCACCGTCACATGAAAGCACAATAGACTAGCAATTTTAAACTAAATCAACTATTAACTAATTACACTAACTATGGAAAACCTACATTACCTATTTAAACTAACTATCAAAGAGAAACTTAACTAACTAAACTAAAAGAAAAATCAAAAATGGCCACATACGACCCGGGTGGGAGGGGAGGCACCCAGGAGGGGGGAGGTACAGGGTGCTGCTCAACATCCACATGCGATGATGCTGAGCCAAAAAAAAATCCTCCATGGGCTCAACGCCTGCACAGCACGACCTATGTGGGAGATAGATGGTCGTCCGAGTCTGGCTCATCCTGGAAAGGAGGACGTGGCACAGTAGCCTGGCCACGCCTAGCCGCAGCTTGCCCCTCGTCGGTAGCAAGTCTGCCGGACGGGTGAGCCTGGTTCTGTGTGGCGATGTGACGTAGGTCTGCATGCAGAACCTCCCGTGATACACGTGCTTCCTCTTGCAAGGTAGCACGTGTAACACGGAGTTCCTCCTGCAAGGCCTGGCTGGACAACCGCTGCACCTCCCGGCAAGCCTGTAGCTCAGCCGAGATGGTACGCTCAAGCTGTGCAAACCTCTCCTCTGCCTGCTGCCTCTGGGACATCATAAGGACACCCAGAGTGGATCTGAGGGAAGCATACTCCTCCCTCAGGGCATCCATGTGCGCCTCTGCGTGAGCAGCAATTGCTTGACGCAGAGACGACATTTCAGCCTGGCGTGCCCTGTCTGAGGCCGCCATGCCCAACCTGAGCGAGCGGGCCGTGGACCGTGCCGCCTGCTGCTGGAGAAGCACCTGCCTAGCAGTGGGGAGCACAGATTGGGCCACACGCTCCATGCTCTCAGCGATGTTCTCCATTGCTGCCCCCTGCCGTTCGGAATTGGCAGTCATGTCTTGCTCCCACTCAGTATACAGTGGTTGCGCGCGGCGACCGCGTTGCCGGGCTTGACCCCTGCGGGACCCAAGGACCGGGGGTCCTCGCTGTGTTGGCACCGCCTGCGGCTGCACGACTACATGCCCCCGTCGACGTGATGTCCCAGGCACATCAGTGACTGGTGTGGAGGGTGACCCTGCGTCCCGATCCACCACGGGCGGAGGAACCAAGACTGTCTGATCCCTCAGTGCAGGTGTCGCAGACAGAGGAGTGTCCACATCAGAATCACTCACCCCTGACACATGGACTTGATGCTCATCCAACTCAACATGGACGTCAGAGTCGTCATCAAGGCTGGACTCATAGGCAGCCAGAGACAAGATGGACTGCAGCACTTGGGGGTTTTCGTGGCCTACCACCCCACGACCCCCACTAGTGCTAGGTTGATGTGGCGTTACCAACCATGTGTCTGGCATGACAATACCATCCTCTGCCTAAATTGCGTCATCACCTGAAAAATAGAGAGAAAAAGGTCAATACACATGTCAGAAGCACACAACACACACACACACCGACAGCAAAGGCATCCGGCAGACATGTGACACACAACATATGACCTGGCATGCATGCTGGGTATACTTTGAATAGCTTCTGTGATCAGACCTGTTGAAAGGTGGCAGTTTCCATGGAAGTGGGTCTATGCAGTGCAGAAAATGTGTATGCCACTCACTACCTACATGTACAAGCACTACATGGTGTGTGCCAGGAAATGTGAAGGCAGTGCAATGTCAAATTCAGACATCACGTGCATTGTGCATTCAATGTGTACCATGTCTAGAAGCCAAGCACCCCGCCACCCCAGTACCAAAGCAGGGATGCCTAGCATGGTATCAAAAGGCTGACCATACACCTGTGTATTGACAGGCAGTGTTGACTGGCATCAACAGCTTAATGTGATTCAAATTACAACACTGCAAATGATGCTGGGACAGTGGGCAGGACACATGATGGAAACTCCGGAGGCCGCCCACGTGTGAAGAAGACACAACAAGAGTTGGACAGAGTCATTGGCCATTGAACAGGCTGAGGCCTGTGAGCCACACAGATTGTCAGAGCCTAAACATGTGTGCAACGCAGGACTGAGCCACAGTTGACATGGGAAGGCTGATGAGATGGCAGGCAATGTATGTAACCAAGGACTTATATTACAGTGATCATCCAGTCAAGGACACATAGGGGCATGCGTGCAATGCACATGGAGCATGAATGGGCACTCATGTCCCTGAGGGACATCTGACCCATGCACAGTACAAGTGAGATACCCTGCATCGAGTACTAAGGCTGTACCACATGGCATATGTCTGGCAGATTCTACGCTGGAAGTTAGCATCTTCACAGGACACATGAACAAGAAAGTACACATTGGCAAGATTGAAGCAGACCAGTGCAAAGGTGGAACTGGGGTGCAGAGTGGCGGAGGAGGGGCAAGGGAGCATGCCTACATGGAGTCCCGCATGCAGGCAGAGGAGACATGCATGAGGGTAGCATTGCATTACTTACACATCAGAACCATGTACACGTCACATGTAGCAGCAATCATGCACAACACATCCCACAAGTGAAACACACACATCCTCAACAAACACGCATCAACACTCACTGGACTGGGCATCAAAGTCCAGCTTCTCTCCCACTCCTTCAACCAATTCAGGTGGTATGAACTCCGCAACGAGAGCCTCATGCGGAGTGAGTTCTTCCTCCTCTGATGCAGGCCCACCGCCAGTCACCAGAGTCAAGTTGTAATTTGAGGCACGCTTGGCCTTAGTGCTGCGCTTGATGTCATTCCAACGCTTTTTGCACTCCTGCGCCATGCGCACCTCATGGCCGAATGAACTGACATGTTCCGCAACATGCTTCCAGTGGGTGTCACGTTGGGCAGCCGTGGTCTGACTATTGGCACCCACTAGCATGTCACGGCTGTGGCCCCGCACGTAGTCCACGAGGAAGTCCAGTTCCTGCTTACAGAAAGGCTTCTTCCTCGACGTGCAGGAGGTCGTGGCTGTGTGTGGGGTCCCAGCCTGTGCTGCAGGTGCAACCTTCCTCCTCTTGGACTGTGGCGCAGACCCTGGCTGGCTAATGCCGCCCTGACCAGTATGGCCAGTGGGTTCGGTGGATTGAGCCAAGGGAGTGGCAGGTGGAGGGATGACCAAAGGCCTGACTTGTGTCAGTGGCAGCTGGGTGCCCACTAATGGACCCTGCGCAGCAACATCAGCTGTGGCAGGGTCGTTGGCCGTAACAGTCCTGGTTGGCAGACTCACAAACGGGGTGCTGTTGGGTGCATCTGCCCCTACACTTGCCAACACCCGGCTGTTCGGGGCAGCAGATGACATGACTGCCCCAGGGACACGTGTCTTGGTCTGAGCAGCCCGGCCTGCCCCTATGGTTTCCCCCCTGGCCTGTTGGAGATCTACCAAGGGCTCTTCAAGTGCCAACCCAGCCTGCGTTGGCAGACCCTGAGCCTGGGTGGCGGTGTCCACAGCTGCACCTGCAGCTACCACTACCCTTGGGCCCGTGGCAGTCGATAGAACGGACTGCCGGGTCATATGGGTGCCAGTGCCAGATGCAGGAGCTGCATCCCCCGGATCCACAGGGGGTGGTGGCATGGCTGCACCGACACATGGCACAACATTGTGCTCAAGTGGCGCACCCCTGCCTCTTCCCCCTCTGTGGCTGCCCTGGACACCCTGGAGTCCCCCTACTCCCTGGTCACCACGTCCCCGACCACGCCCGCCACGAGGAGTACGCCCAGCTGAGGCGCCCCTCACCTTTGGTGGCCTCACAACCATGGCACAGATGTAGTAGTGCTGGCACAGAGGGAGTGGTGCCAATGGGAGGTGTACACCACAATTGACCTGGGCAATTGGGGTGAAGGGGGTGGGAAGCAAGATGTTAACAGCCTCCCTGCACCTGCAAGGCTGTATGTGACCCTGGTGATGTGGTGACGGGTCACGCAACGCTCAGGCACCCCAAAACTGCAGTAAAACCGTGCACGCAACCCTGCAGCCTACGTGCGTGGATTCAACCTCCCGCAGTACGCGGTGGCACCCAGTAACACGAATAACGCGTACGCGTGGGACACGCAGGCTACTATGACATCGAAAATGGGTGCGATACACAGGGGCACCCGCAGTGGGAAAAAGAGCGTGTGCGACTCACCGTCTGACTAGCGCGTTGCAGAAAAACACGCGTAGCCAATACCCCCGCCAAAAGAAGAGATACGTCCTTGATAGCTGTGAAATTGTGATGGCGCGCGAAACAACAGGAAGCAGCAACACACGTCGGTCTCCATGAAAGGCACGTACAGCGAACTGCTGGGCCCGCTCACCTTTAACCCGTGCTGAGGGAAACGCACGCTCCTGCCGAACTACTGCCCCCCAGAGCCCCGAGCATGCTCCCACCTGCCATCTGCTGCTGCCTGACTGCCTGCTGCCCATGTGCACTGCCATTTGCTGCCTGCACATCAGCCAGGGGTGCTGTTGCTGTGACCACCCCTGCTGGAACCGAAGACTCCCGACTGGGATTCCATCGCTCCACAGCCCAGCCCCAGGACCCAGTTGCCCACCCACTCCTGCCTCTGGGGTTGTCATGTCGGGGCAAACACCATCTGGGACCACTGACAACCCCCGGCCAGAGAGGCAGAGGGGCACCAGCTTCAGTGCCACCGAAGTTGGTGTCCTGGTGGAGCAAGTCCTGGGGCAGTATGATGCCCTCTTCGGAAGTTCCCGCGCCGACAAGGAAGGACGGACTCGGATCTGGACTGACATCGTGACTGCCATCAACACGGAGGGGGTGGCAGACCGCGACTTACAACATGTCAGGAAGCGCTGGGAGGACTTCAGGTCCAGGACCCTGAACAAGGCCCGGCGCCTCTTGAAGGATTTGGATGCCAAGGGGCGCCGGGGCCACTTGTCGGAAGAACAGATGAGGGTCCTGGAACGCATATCCCCAGCGCTCCACGTCCAGGTCCTTGAGAAGCAGACCCGTCTGGAGTCGAGCGGTGAGTGTACATGCATCTTGATTGTGAGCAGTGCGTGTGGTGATTATTCAGTAGTGTGCAGGTTGCACATCTGTTTGTATGGGGTCGAGTATGGGTGGGGGTGTACAGGGCCGTGGGGCTGACACATGCGAGGGCTGTAATGTGTGAGACATGGATGGTGCTTGTGTGTGTAGGCTTGCATGCCAAATGCAGTTGTGTGGGCACACATGTTTGGAATAATGTGTATGTAAGTAGACATGTCTGTGATGTCACGCATGTATGTTGTTTTCGGCTGCATGTATCAGCACTGTGTACATGTGCATGTGTGTGTATTTGACAAGGGTGCAACAGTGATGCAACATGGATGCATGTGACAGCGGTATGTGGAAGCCTGATTGGCAGATGTGACATGGATGCCCTTCTGAACAGTGCAACACTTGGCAGAGGTGTACACATGCATGCAAGTGTGGTGGTGTGTGTACATGTGTGGTGCACTTCCTGTGTTGCATGTGATGTCTGGCTCACCTTTGGCTGCTCATGCTGTTGTATGTGTATGGATGGTGGTGGCAGTTGCGATATGGCTGTGGTATGGCTAATGTGTGCGAGTTGTAATGACATGTGTGTTGGGGACTGTGATGACATGTCTGAGGTTTGCCAATGCCACTCATGTACAACTGTCATGTGTGTATGTGTCCATTGTACAGTGCCCTGATGCCTGTGTTTTGTTTCTCCCTGTCTGCAGCGTCAACTGATGAAGAGGGCGGAGAAGGTGCTGTGGAGCACAGCGGCGGGGATCCCACCGCCAGCCGGAGACGCAAGGCCCGGCTCCCCTCCCAGGTTGTCATCTCGTCGGGGAGTGAGGAGTCCGGTGCCGCGTCCCAGGCCGCAGCTGCCGGGGGGAGGTCCAAGAGTCGGAGGTTGGAGTTGGACTCCTCGGCAGCAGAAGGGGCAGCTGGGACCCCACAGGGCCCAACAGGGGAAGATTGCACGGAGTCATCCAGGTTGGTGGGGGGTTTGGTGGAGGAGGAGGCCGTGCAAGCACCAGAGACGGGGTCTGGAGGTGGGTATCCCACTGGTGCTAGTGGTGCAGTGCAGGACCAGGGACAGGAGGCAGCACAGGCCGCCGCGGAGGTGCCTGTGTGCAATCCTGTCCCCGATCCTGTCCCTGCATCATCTTGCACCAGCAGGGATGCCTACGTCCAGACCCGTTTTCAGACAGGGGATGAGCTCACGTCAACTGGCCTTCCTCTGCCTGCGGACTATGGCTATCCAGGTCCGGGTTGAGCCTGTCCTGGCTGGTGTGGCGTTGCGTCAACGGGCCATGCAAGGTGACCTGCAGTCTTTTCATGAAGAGACTGCACGTCATCTCGAATGGCTCGTTGACCACGTCAGCCTGCTGGGACAGGTCACCCAGGCCGGATTCCTCCGTCTGATGGGGCTTGCTCCGACCCCCTCCTCAACTGGACCCCCTACGTGCCAGTCGTCCTCTGTGCCATCTTCCCACCCATCAGTCACCTGGGTGCCCTGTGGAGCTGCCTCTGACGGTGCGGCCAGGCTGGTGGAGGAGGCATCCCTGCCACAGTCGGGAGTCGGACGTCCAGCAGGGGTGGCCACATCAACAACTGCACCCCAGCCGGCGGAGGATGTGCAGGCAGAAGGAGGCAGTGCACGGGCAGAGGCACAGCAGCAGCAGCAACATGGTGGGAGCCATGAAGGCTCGGGGCCTTCAACAGCGGAGGGGCAGGCATCGGCCGGAGGGCAGGTGGACCCAGGACGGGGTGTGTCTTCTGTGTGGCAGCGGTTGGGCCAGCAGATAGGTGCGGAGCGGCGGCGGGCGGAAGAGGCGCGGCTCACAATGGTCAGGGCGGAGAACTCCATGCGGAGGACCCTGAGGCGGGCCGAGTGCCTCGAGGCAATCCGCAGGGGTTTGGAGGAGGAGACGGCGTCGTCCCTGCGGACCCTCGGGGCCATGGAACAGGACCGCCTCCGGGACATCGAACAGGAGTTCGATGATGCCCTGGCCCAGAACACCACGGAGTGAGCCGCTGGACTTGCCCGCTGCCTTTGTATATAGTTATATAGTTAGTGTTAGGTTTCCTTGATTTTTTTTTTATTTGGTTGCGATTGGACAATGCGCCACGTTTTTGTATGTAGTTCAGTTTTTAGTTAGTTGTCATAGTTAGGTTTCATTTGGTTGGGCTCATGGACCCGGGATTATCTTGTAAATAGTTCTTCAATGGATTTTTCTTTTTTATGGAGTTTTTTCATCGCCATGGAGCAATGGTTTTTGTTTATCATTTACCCTTGGATTTCTTTTCTGACTGTGACTTTGGACACCATTTATTTTGATTGTGCTGCGTGTTTTTGATTTTTTTCATGGACATTCATCTTCTTTTGGTTGTTTTGCTTTGTGGTTTTTCTCATTTCATTTCCATTCAAGTTGATTTTAAATACATTTATATTTTCATCCTTCAATGTGTCGTATCATCTCATTGCTTTCATGCATGTCATGTTGGGTGTTTTAACATTCACTTGCAGCCATTGTGTGTGACAGACATGTGTTCATTTGCATTATTTACATTGGGTGTGTAACATGTAATTGCCTTTGATATGTGGGTGGATGTGATAGTTGGTTGGGCCTTTTGGCAGGGGAGGATGGCCATTACGGACATGATTGGGGATTGGTGGGACCCAGGTGCAGGGGGGCATGGATGGGACATGGGCGAGGGCCTGGTGGAGGGTGCCAATGCACTGCTGGGGGGTGGGGGTGGTGGGAGACATGGGTGGGGGCCTGCTGGCAGGTGCCCCACAGTGCTGGGGGTGGGGGTGCAGGGGTACATGAGTTGGACATGAGTGGGGGCCTGGTGGAGGCTGCCCCTGGTGGCTGGGGGATGAGGGTGGTGGGGAACATGAGTTGGACATGGGTGGGGGCCTGCTGGCAGGTGCCCCACAGTGCTGGGGGGTGGGGGTGCAGGGGTACATGAGTTGGACATGAGTGGGGGCCTGCTGGCAGGTGCCCCACAGTGCTTGGGGGTGGGGGTGGTGGGGAACATGAGTTGGACATGTGTGGGGGCCTGCTGGCAGGTGCCCCACAGTGCTGGGGGCTGGGGGTGCAGGGGTACCTGAGTTGCACATGGGTGGGGGCCTGCTGGCAGGTGCCCCACAGTGCTGGGGGGTGGGGGTGCTGGGAGACATGAGTTGGACATGAGTGGGGGCCTGCTGGCAGGTGCCCCACAGTGCTGGGGGGTGGGGGTGGTGGGGAACATGAGTTGGACATGGGTGGGGGCCTGCTGGCAGGTGCCCCACAGTGCTGGGGGGTGGGGGTGCTGGGAGACATGGGTGGGGGCCTGGTGGAGGCTGCCCCTGGTGGCTGGGGGTTGGGGGTGGTGGGAGACATGGGTGGGGGCCTGGTGGTGGGTGCCCCTGCACTGCTGGGGGGTTTGGGTGGTGGGAGACATGGGTGGGGGCCTGGTGGAGCCTGCCCCTGGTGGCTGGGGGGTGGGGTGGTGGGAGACATGGGTGGGGGCCTAGTGGTGGGTGCCCCTGCACTGCTGGGGGGTGGGGGTGGTGGGAGACGTGAGTGGGGGCCTGGTGGAGGCTGCCCCTGGTGGCTGGGGGATGAGGGTGGTGGGGAACATGAGTTGGACATGGGTGGGGGCCTGCTGGCAGGTGCCCCACAGTGCTGGGGGGTGGGGGTGGTGGGGAACATGAGTTGGACATGGGTGGGGGCCTGCTGGCAGGTGCCCCACAGTGCTGGGGGGTGGGGGTGCAGGGGTACATGAGTTGCACATGGGTGGGGGCCTGCTGGCAGGTGCCCCACAGTGCTGGGGGGTGGGGGTGCTGGGAGACATGGGTGGGGGCCTGGTGGAGGCTGCCCCTGGGGGGTGGGGGTCGTGGGGGACATGGGTGGGGGCCTGGTGGTGGGTGCCCCTGCACTGCTGGGGGGTGGGGGTGGTGGGAGACATGGGTGGGGGCCTGGTGGAGCCTGCCCCTGGTGGCTGGGGGGTGGGGGTGGTGGGAGACATGGGTGGGGGCCTGGTGGTGGGTGCCCCTGCACTGCTGGGGGGTGGGGGTGGTGGGAGACATGGGTGGGGGCCTGGTGGAGGCTGCCCCTGGTGGCTGGGGCGTGGGGGTGGTGTGAGACATGGGTGGGGGCCTGGTGGAGGCTGCCCCTGGTGGCTGGGGGATGGGGGTGGTGGGGAACATGAGTTGGACATGGGTGGGGGCCTGCTGGCAGGTGCCCCACAGTGCTGGGGGGTGGGGGTGGTGGGGAACATGAGTTGGACATGGGTGGGGGCCTGCTGGCAGGTGCCCCACAGTGCTGGGGGGTGGGGGTTCAGGGGTACATAAGTTGGACATGAGTGGGGGCCTGCTGGCAGGTGCCCCACAGTGCTGGGGGGTGGGGGTGGTGGGGAACATGAGTTGGACATGGGTGGGGGCCTGCTGGCAGGTGCCCCACAGTGCTGGGGGGTGGGGGTGCTGGGAGGCATGGGTGGGGGCCTGGTGGAGGCTGCCCCTGGTGGCTGGGGGTTGGGGGTGGTGGGAGACATGGGTGGGGCCTGGTGGTGGGTGCCCCTGCACTGCTGGGGGGTGGGGGTGGTGGGAGACATGGGTGGGGGCCTGGTGGAGCCTGCCCCTGGTGGCTGGGGGGTGGGGTGGTGGGAGACATGGGTGGGGGCCTAGTGGTGGGTGCCCCTGCACTGCTGGGGGGTGGGGGTGGTGGGAGACATGGGTGGGGGTCTGGTGGAGGCTGCCCCTGGTGACTGGGGCGTGGGGGTGGTGTGAGACATGGGTGGGGGCCTGGTGGAGGCTGCCCCTGGTGGTTGGGGGATGGGGGTGGTGGGGAACATGAGTTGGACATGGGTGGGGGCCTGCTGGCAGGTGCCCCACAGTGCTGGGGGGTGGGGGTGGTGGGGAACATGAGTTGGACATGGGTGGGGGCCTGCTGGCAGGTGCCCCATAGTGCTGGGGGGTGGGGGTGCGGGGGTACATGAGTTGGACATGAGTGGGGGCCTGCTGGCAGGTGCCCCACAGTGCTGGGGGGTGGGGGTGGTGGGGAACATGAGTTGGACATGGGTGGGGGCCTGCTGGCAGGTGCCCCACAGTGCTGGGGGGTGGGGGTGCAGGGGTACATGAGTTGCACATGGGTGGGGGCCTACTGGCAGGTGCCCCACAGTGCTGGGGGTTGGGGGTGCTGGGAGACATGGGTGGGGGCCTGGTGGAGGCTGCCCCTGGTGGCTGGGGGGTGGGGGTGGTGGGAGACATGGGCGGGGGCCTGGTGGAGCCTGCCCCTGGTGGCTGGGGGGTGGGGGTGGTGGGAGACATGGGTGGGGGCCTGGTGGAAGCTGCCCCTGGTGGCTGGGGGGTGGGGGTGGTGGGAGACATGGGTGGGGGCCTGGTGGAGCCTGCCCCTGGTGGCTGGGGGGTGGGGGTGGTGGGAGACATGGGTGGGGGCCTGGTGGTGGGTGCCCCTGCACTGCTGGGGGGTGGGGGTGGTGGGAGACATGGGGGGGCCTGGTGGAGGCTGCCCCTGGTGGCTGGGGGGTGGGGGTGGTGGGAGACATGGGTGGGGGCCTGGTGGAGCCTGTCCCTGGGGGTGGGGGTGGTGGGAGATATGGGTGGGGGCCTGGTGGTGGGTGCCCCTGCACTGCTGGGGGGTGGGGGTGGTGGGAGACATGGGGGGGGGCCTGGTGGAGGCTGCCCCTGGTGGCTGGGGCGTGGGGGTGGTGTGAGACATGGGTGGGGGCCTGGTGGAGGCTGCCCCTTTTGACTGGGGGGTGGGGGTGGTGGGAGACATGGGTGGGGGCCTGGTGGAGGGTGCCCCTGCACTGCTGGGTGGTGGTGGGAGACATGGGTGGGGGCCTGTGGAGGGTGCCCCTGGTGGCTGGGGTGCAGGGGGACATGCGTTGGGGGGCAGTAGTGCAAGTTGACATGTGGGTTGGCTGGGGGGCATGGACATGGTGGATGGGGTGCCTGCAGGACATGTGCAGGGTAGGCCCCTGTGGTGTTAGCCACCTGCAGGGGCCGTGGAGGGTGTAGAGGGAACACCTGGGAGGGCCCACACGTGCAATTCACGTGTGGTGCTCCCCGCGCACCCCATGTAATACACGTACCCTGATGGAATCGCGTGTGGAACTTCCCGCGCACCCCTGGAATACACATACCCTGCTGATTTCGCATGTGTAACTTCCCCTGCACCCTGAAATACACGTACCCTGCTGATATTGCGTGTGGAACTTCACGCGCACCCCTGAAAAACACGTACCCTGCGGAAGTCACGTGTGTAACTTCCCCTGCACCCTGAAATACAAGTACCCTGCTGATATCGCGTGTGGAACTTCACGCGCACCCCGAAATACACATACCCTGATCAGATCGCGTGTGTGACTTCCCGCGCACCCCTGAAATACACGTACCCTGCTGAAATCGCATGTGTAACTTTCCCTGCACCCTGAAATAGACGTACCCTGATGGAATCGCGTGTGGAACTTCCCGCGCACCCCTGGAATACACGTACCCTGCTGATTTCGCGTGTGTAGCTTCCCCTGCACCCCGAAATACACGTACCCTGATGGAATCGCGTGTGGAACTTCCCGCGCACCCCTGGAATACACGTACCCTGCTGATTTCGTGTGTGAAACTTCCCCCGCACCCCGAAATACACGTACCCTGATGGAATCGCGTGTGGAACTTCCCGCGCACCCCTGAGATATGCGTACCCTGCTCGCACGGGCCCAATCGCGTGTGGAAATTCCCGCGCACCCCTGAAATACACGTACCCTGCTGGAATCGCGTGTGTAACTTCCCCTGCACCCTGAAATACACGTACCCTGCTGATATCGCATGTGGAACTTCACGCGCACCCCTGAAATACACGTACCCTGCGGAAATCGCGTGTGTAACTTCCCCTGCACCCTGAAATACACGTACCCTGCTGATATCGCGTGTGGAACTTCACGCGCACCCCGAAATACATGTACCCTGATGGAATCGCGTGTGGAACTTCCCGCGCACCCCTGAGATACGCGTACCCTGCTTGCACGGGCCCAATCGCGTGTGGAAATTCCCGCGCACCCCTGAAATAACCGTACCATGATGAAATCGCGTGTGGAACTTCCCGCGCACCCCTGAAATACGCGTGCCCTGCTCGCACGGGGCCAATCGCGTGAGGTACTTCCCGCGCACCCCAGTGATACACGTAGCCCGCTTGCTGTGCTGGTACAGGGTTAGCGCAGCCCTTTGCGCTGGATTGGGTATGTTGATGGCTTTTCCCTGCGCGAGAGGCGTTCTTGGGGGCGTAACTGGCGCTGCTGCAGGGTCGCTGCGCCAGTGTGCGCCACGGCTGGTTTTGGTGGCTGGAATCCATGAATACGCTGTGCGCGGAAATGGATTTTGGCACACGCGGTTGGCGCAGGGATTTGCACGCGCACACTGTGCGCCAGCCGCGTGCGCCACTTGTGCGCTGAATTCTATGAATTACCCCCTTTGGATCAACACTACATACTTTGGTCCTTTGATGGCGTTCAAAAAAGCCTTACAAACCTGGATGTTCAATAATATTGGTGATTTTCTCAGTTAATATGACAGAATTATCCATTTAGTGTAAACCTCTACTACTAGTACTCAGTTTAATCAGTATCAAATAAACTACTCCCAGCAATCACGCTGCAGCCATGGACCTAGTTTTGCTTTACTTCCTACTGTATTGACTTGACATGTATCAATTAAGGCGCACAGATGTTCAATCAAATCTATAAAAACATTCCACAGCTACAGCTGGGTCGCTGCCACATTGTTGGGAATATGACATACTTCTTAATGATCTTCAGTGAGCAGAAATTAAATTACTGATGCCTTAGTAAATTGTTTTCCATTTGATAAATTGAAAGAATGAAGAAAAATGCTATAAAGAGATCTCTACTGTCTGCAAAATATATTAATTACAGTGATAAACTAGTCAGTACAGTTCTCTGATAGGGGAGAAAAGGAACGGCTACATGGGAATCTGTGTGTATTTGAGGTGTTAATGATTATAATTGGAAAGGCAACTTTGTCATGAGCGTCAGTGTCATGGGCAAAAATAGATATATAATATGTGTGACATAATCATACATGGCTTGTGAACTTAAGACAGTTCTCTGCAAGCAAACGAGCTCCTTGAACATAGGATAATTATGCCAATGCATATGAGTTAGATATTAATGGACAGGTGTTCACCTCTAGATATTCACTGCAGTAACCTACAAGGTAGATGAGAAATAACATACATTGCTTATAGACCTTGCCTAAGAAATGTTCCTCGTTTATCACTGACAAATATACATCTTGGTATACACACGCATGGATGGACTGGCCTGGTTCCAAGCCACCTGTAGAAAAAAGTTACGAAAATCTAAGCGGCTACACTTATAGACTCGGAGGGCTTAAAACCATACATTTACATAGCTTAGTTCTTCAAATGAATTACATTTTGTATTGTATGTTATATTAGGAAAGTGAACAGCGACAGATACAGCTTATTATTAATGATAATTATAATTTGTCTTTTGTATAGTGCTTCATGTTGGATTTCTCATGCTTCTAAGCTCTGTCATTTCTATCCCAACATGTAACCATACACACTAAATCGTCCACTGAAGGATGGAAGGCTGAGTAGGCTGAGACATGGGATTCTAACTTTTGGAATGCAGGCCAGACCCGTGTGAGCAGCGAGCAGATAACCTGTGAGCTAGCCACTCGTGTATCACTATATTTTCTTCCGGCCTGGGCTATGCAGATCCCTTAGGACTTCATTATATTTGTAGAGTTATTAATTGAAACACATTGCAATGTATAACCACACATGCGCTACATTTTAAAAACAGCTCTTAAAAGGTTGGTAGTGAAATGCACAGTAAGTAATTAGAGTATGTTTATCATGTGTTGCAAAAGTCATCATCAGTGGGTGCCAAACGGTTTGTGCATCTAAATAAAAAGGCAGCTAATATCAAGTTGTCTTTAATTACTGAACTGATTTTTAATCAAAGCACACACTTGACTGCTTCCCTACCTGCAAAACACTCTTAGAACATAAATATGGGTATGGAGCCTATGATCAAAACATATGGTTTTTCAAATACCACTTGGATATGAAATATCACCTACTTGCGACTTGGGTTCACATTGGATATGAATTACATTAAATATCCCATGTGATCTCAACTAATATTCAGACAGTATTTAGCAAACGATCTGTAAATTGGGTCTGGCTTGCCTCCTCCGTTACCACCGAAATGAGAAATCGCCCTGGGTTTGGTAAAACATGAAATTAAAATAATTAGTTGGACTTCTCATAGCCACAATAGTTTCTTTTTTTTTGTATTCACATATTTATTATAATTTGAAAAAATGACAATCAGTATCACATCACATTTTCCAAATACAAATATACATAATCTTCACAGTAGAGGGATAAGAATAGTACATTGGCAAAATACAAAGGTTAATTAGGCATAAAGTAATATATCATAATATATCACAAATCTAGGCATCTTCCCCATTTTCCTTCATACAAGTCTCTTTTCCTGTTCCTATAATCACCCTCTCCATTTTTGACATCTACTCCAAATCCCTCAACCATTCCGCAACAGAAGGTGTTTGCTCACGTTTCCAGTTTCTCAGTATAATTTTCTATGCTGATAGCGAGGCTCGAAAGAACCCCCACAATAGCTTCTTGAGTAGTAATATGAGGAAAATGTTTGTAGAGTTTGATATTATGTTAATTCAAGAAACCTGGTTGAATTTCATTCCAACCCTTGATGGGTTTTTATTAAACGTTTAGTTGGCAAAAAGGGAAGTAAAGGACACTAGTTTGGTGGGATATTAACAGTGGTAAATAATGTTCAAGTGACAGAAGTTGAACACATTGCCTTGAAATCTGAAAATATTTTGGTAACAAGTATTTTCACACACACTGGGGAGAATCTATGAAGTAGGAGAGTGTTATTAATCTCTATTTCAATCCAGTTAGAGATGATATTAATGAGTTAGAAAATATACTGATAGATTGTACTTCCAATAATATTAATAGTCCAATTTTAATCACAGGCGATTTTATTGGCATTTGTCTTGGACTAGTTGAACCCTTTGAAGAACTGAAGGAAGGAAACGTTTGTAAGCTTCACTTAGGAGAAATAGGAAGAAAGGCGTCAGTGGGAGGAATTTGAGCATGTTTCCTGTCCAGATGGAAGCTAACTCAGTTGATCTCCCATTTTCACCCAGGACAAACCCTGGAACCTACTTGGTTTGGAATTGTATCATCCTCAGCAACCGACTATATCTTTTTGTCTTATGTTGAAGTAAAGAACATCACTTCTTTTGCGATACAAAAAATAAACTTGCTTGAGTGACCATGCAATGTTGACACCAAGTTTTTATAAGATTGGGAGACGTTATTCACAGTGTCAATTCTGCATGTACAAATGTAATAACAAATGTTACAGGTAATAGGTTAACCCAATTTATTAACAATTCTGCTAGATTTAACCAAGATATAAGCGTATGGTGGAATGATATAACAGAGAACAAGAAGGATCATTATTACTCCTCGAAGGAGTTCACTAGTACTTTTACTATCCTTAAAGGGCGATTGAAAACAGTAAAGAATTGGAAATAAAATGTGTTTGCCGAACAGAAGGGGAAGAATTTTAATGCTACTATAAGGATGCATCAGAAAAATATAAGAACTTATCTTAAAAAAGTAAAAAAAGATTCACATACGGATTGGGATGTTAAAAAAAGCAAGATACAGTTATTGAAACAGAAGTATAAAAACTGGTTAAGGAACTATAACATGTTAAATTTCATAAAAGAGAATCAATAGTTCTTCACAGGCATAGTTCAGAAAGATGCATGAGCCATCTGGTGGAAACAAAAAATAGAGAGGAAATTCAATCTAAAATGCAATTAACTTGCATAGCTGAAGTAGAGTGGGTCAATTATCAATGTTCTGCCATTTTCGGGAAGAATGGAACAGTTGATGCAGGTGATAACTCAAGTATAACACGTGGTGCGATATGGAAGTATGAATTCGACGTTGATTATATTGAGATGACCATCAAATGTTTGAAGAACTCACGTTCATGCTGCCCAGAAGGAATTTCAATTAGTCTGCTAAAAAATGTAGATCTGTGGGCTGAGATACTTTATAATATTTTTAAGCAAATAACTGAGTCACCAATGATTCCAGAGTCCTCGCACTGTGCAACTATAGTCCTTATTTTAAAAAAAGGAAGCAGAGACTCCCTCATGAGTTAACATCCCATTGCCCTTAAAGACGCTTCTTCAGAGATACTGGCTAACATGATCTTCAATGACCTTAACAAGTGGGCAGAGAGAATAAAAAGATATAATCCTATGCAAACACGATATAGGAAAGGGTTCAGGACAGTAATGAGTGGGATCGTCTTACATGGCCCTGGCAGGGAGAACGACAGGCCATACTCTAGATGTAGCAAGCCTGGATCTCGCCTCTGCTTTCAAAAATGTGGGTAGAGTTATTCTGTGGACAAGGTTGCACAGTGGAGGATCGATCCGGGCCTGCTTCATATGTTAGAGCTGCTTTTCTTCAATAATGAGATGAGGGTCAGATTAAATACAGAAGGAAATCTGTCTTGTACTATAATGGTCAACAGAGGAGTACACCGGGGCTGTGTTATTGCACCTTCATATTTTAATTTATTTATCTCTGATTTATTGGAACACAGTTTAAAATGGGGCACTTATCCACCTAAACTGAAGGGTAATAGTATTCTCTGCATAGAGTATACAGATGATTTACATTTGTTAGATTTCACACCGCAGGCTTGCAACGCTCACTCAATGGGGTAGCTGACTTTCTTATTAATAAGAAATTAGTCATAAATCCAGCAAAATCAGTAATAATAATGATAACCAGCCGAAACGGGAAAAAGCACCTTTGTTGGAACATTAATGAAACCCCCATAAAAGAAGTAGATTCATTTTGCTACTTAGGGTTAATTTTTTCTAAGAAAAATGCTTTAAATATGCAGAAAGATAAGAGCTGAAATAAAGTTAGAGTGAGTATTCCATTGATGAAATCCTTCAACTCTTGACTATCTGCTTTTTCACTAAATCCGCTTGTCCAATTCTACAGCATGAAAGTAATTCCAATAATACTATATGGAACCGGAATAGTTTACTTTCCAAATTGGAAATATTTTGACATTTTGGAACGAAATATTAGGAGAGAAGTTCTTAACTTACCGCGCTCAGTTCCAATAAGTGTCATATGGATAGATATGAATCTGCAATCCTGGTGGGCCTTGTACATATATAAGTGATTTTCTTTTTGTACACAAAAATTACTAATCTGGAGGTTTTTAATTTAGCAAGTATTTTAGGAAAGACTCTTAAATGTGATTTTAATAATTACTTTAGAAGAAGATGCGTCAAGTTTATACACCTGTTGAGTATCAATAACGATGATTCTTATAATGTTGTGAAAAGGAAGCTACAAATTTGGCATAGAATAACAGACTCAAATGATCTGCAAACATTGAAATTGTATATGGGAAAGTCTGGTTGGTATGTAACTAAAAACAATACCATACCTGCAGAAATTTCCCTCATTTGTGTTTAAAACATACCATATGAAATACATTTTGTTTCAATTGTTTACCCAGGTTAGGTGACGGACTTAACACAAAGTTTTAAGGGAATTGAGACCTTGCAAAGTATGTACAAGTCAGTGTACTGAAACTTTGTATCACGTAATAATTGATTGTCCAGCACTCCTGTTGCTTAGGATAAAATGTCTTGGCCCGTTTGTATCCTCTCTCTCAAACACACATCTCAAATATTTGCTTTAGTTAGGTTCTTCATGGACATTTTTAAACTAGTTGATTAAGTTTCTTTTAGAAAGAGGTATCCATTGTCAAGGGAAAAAGTATGTATGTTTTTAATGATGATGATGTATTAATGCATGCCCTTCTTTTATCAATATTGTGCTAATAGAGTAATTTTGGTTTTATACATAAATTAAGTTGGTGTAATTGTTAAAATGCTTTTTCTTTTTCTTTTTGTGAATGGTATGATGAATACCAAAAACACAATAAAATAATAATTACATAAAAAAAGAAATAGAGCATTGTTTACCATTATCACCATGTCGATAATTAGAGAGGCGCAGTGTTTTAGCAGTGTTCTTGTGGAAACCTTTTCTCACACTCGCTGAGGACAAGGAGGGGACTGTGCACACCCTTACACTACATGTGTGCACTGGTGTAGGGGGGTCCACGCAACACCCTTGGTGCAGGGGTTCCACCACCCCAGGTCCAGAGTGGCCTCTGGCCCAACACTCACCAGCAGGGTAAATTGAGATCTGGGTCCAGGCTTCCCTGCACCATGTCATAAAAGGAACCAGGAAGCTCCCCCTGATTTCTGACTCCTGTTTGCGTGGCGTGGGAGCCCGAGAGCTGGAGTCACTTGGACTGGTGGACAAAAGCTGCAGCTGAAAACAGGTAAAAATGTTACCGTTGTAAGAGCGCCATGGGACCACACCCGTGGTGATAGTGCATGGTACAAATATCCTTTAACATTAACATATCCTTTAACATAGTTTTAATGTGTATTGCCTGTATTATTGATGTGTCCGTGTCAGATGTATGTATATGGTGTATGGGTCGGTGACTGGTCAATAAATGGGCATGAATGGGATTGTGTGTTTGCGAATGTTCTGGATGGGTGAGGGCACATGTGGAAAATGCAGTATGAGTGAATGTGAGAGAAGGTGTTTGGGTGACTGATTGGTGAATGGATGGGTGTTAGGGAGAATTCTCCAAATGTGCTAATTTCCCTTACCTTTTGAGACCCCCAGCAACTTTGCTGGATTTCTAGGATTTGATCTTTTACCTGGAAAAAGTGTGAGACGTTTTTTCCCTCTCTTTCATGTCTTTTTATGTATGTTTTACTTTTGTGTTCTTTGGTTATGGAGTTTTAAAACAACTCTAGTGGCATCGTCTTTTTCTGTGTGTCACACAGCACCTTCAGTGCAGTGGCACAGGGGTGTCTTTCCGACTCCCCAAGGTTTAAATATCTTCTCTGGGACTGACTACCGTCTGCCAGAGCCTATAAAGTTAAATTGACTTTACTAGTCTCTTTAAATTTACTGACCCAGCACATTTTATCTTGCTATAGAGTGCTGGAGGGGTTGCCTAGCTTGCCCTGAGTCTAAATACTCATGTAACAGTAAAATGCTACCCTTTCTTACTTTAAATGGCTGGTGGCAGTGGTTTAGATCAACTACCGAGATTTTTCCCGACCGCTAACAACGGTAGCTAAAAATTGGGCCAGCCATGTTTTTCAATATGGTGCCCAAGACCTATCTGTAAAAACAGACTCCGGTCATCTTTTTTCACCATTTCTTTTAGGAAAGGTTCTTCTTGTGTTTGTCTCTGCGTGCCAAACAAGGTTTGGTCCCTTTCTTCGTTGGCCTTTGGCGGGCTTCAGTGCCGAAGCCCTCCTCTGGCTCCAGGGTGTCTGGGTTGGACAGAATGTGAGGGAGATGCCCGAAACTCCCTGTGCTTAGTCTACTAGGAGACATGAATACACTCTGGTAGTGATTGGCTGTCCCTGCTGTGTGAGTGACAGCCAGGCTGGAATGAATGGGGGGAAAACTGTTTACAAGCAGGTCTCTGGGACTTGGAAAGCAGAGTCAACCACTGGAACGAAAAAACCGAAAAGGAGAGGAAGGAAGAGGACTGCTGCAACTCCTGGACGACTGCTGAAGCCCTGCTGCAGGTCCGAATTGCCTGAAACTCTGACGACAGAGAAGCCCTTCACGGTTAACTTCTTCCCTTGAGTTTGGTGGGAACAACCAACTCGCAAGCCACCTGGACACCGTCCTATTCTGGTCAAATTTTCATCAGAGTGCTGTTGAAAAGCGGATAGACAGAGGGAAGGAAACCAGCTTCTGGACTTTAAGGCACTCACACCTTACACCGACATCTTGCTACAGCTTTTGGCCTCTTCCCTGGGCATTGCAGGAACCTCCCGATGTCCTCCTTCTTTTCCCCACGACTGAACAGCGAGATCTGCTCGAACTGCCAGGAACAACTGCTTCAGCTACAGCTTTCTTCATTGACAAGGTACTGTGCAAACGCGGTCCGGAAATCTTTTTCGGCCATCGAGAAAGTGCATGAAACTTTCCTCAACTATGAAGGCTTGTCCTTCCCTTAACATTCGTCAAACTTTTCGACTAGCCAAATCCTTTAAAAATCTGTAGCAAAGACTTAACCGTTATTTAGGAGAACTCTGCTATCCTATACAAAAGACTTTGGCCCAGGCCTATTGAGAAGAATTACTGGTTGTATTTAACTAAAACCTTTTGCCCTTACTATGATTGTATTTGGGCTGTCTATTCTTATAACCTTGTCTTTTCCCTCCTTTATTAAGTATCAGAAGTGCCATTTTGCTCCCACTTCATCTTTGAGCTAAACTTGTTCAGTTACTTACTGGTTGGATTTTTGTGCAGTATTAGTGTGTGACATTGAACTGCTTATGCTAGAGTAATGTTTTCTAAATGACTGAGTAAATAAATGGATATTATTTTACCAAGAAACTTTGAGTAAGTGTTTACTTGAATCACTGTATTTGTTGGTCCTTTGTCCAACATGTTCTACTGCTCACTTAAACTCTTGAGATAAGTCTGGCTGCACAGCCATCGCTACCATTTTACTGTGTAGTACAGGCTTGTACCAAAGGTGAAATTGTGCTTACACTTGTAGTCCTAATTGTCTGTAGTGTTCCCCAAGGGTATTGCAAGTGATTCTGCCGAACTATGGGTATGAATGTGATTGTGTGAATGTTCTGAGTGGGTGCCAATGTTGAGAATGCATTGTGAGTGAATGTGACAGAAGGTGTATGGGTGACTGACAGGTGAATGAATGGATATGGATGTGATTGTGTGAATGTTGTGGATGGTTTCACATGTGTAGAATGCAGAGTGTGTAAATGTGAGAGAAGGTGTATGGGTGGGTGAATGGTGGGTGATTGTGTATGAATGTTCTGGTGGGTGTGCATGTGGGGAATGCACTGTGAATGTTCTGGGTGTGTGTATGAGTGAATTTGAGAGGAAGTGTATTGGTGAGTGACTGGTGGGTGAATGTTTATGAATGTAATTATGTGTGCATTTGAAAGTTCTGGGGGGCAGGGAGCACTGAAGCAATGTTGACATTTTCTTAAGTCACATAGCATGTTTTACTAGCATTTTTGGGCAAAGCCAACTTGATGTGTGATATTATCTGACTACACTGGTATTCTGGTGCAGCCAGTCCAGCCTTTACTTAAAGTGGCATGACATTTTTCTGGACATCTGTGATAAAGCAATGCTGAAAAGTGTTATTATGTGGCTTATCATCTGTTTTGGTACAGCAAGTCTAGCTATTTCTTAATGTAGCATGTTGTTTATTTACTGAGCACCCATGATAAAGCAATCATGATAATGTTTTTAATGTAGAAAGGCTGGCATTTTGTAACTGCCATCTATGATAAAACAAGCAAGCACCATAAGTGTTATTACTTGAACAGACTGTCATTTTGATGCAGTCAGTCTAGCCATTTCTTACTGCAGCAAGACATTTTAACTAACATCTATGAAAAAGAAGGCATTATAAGTGTTATTATGTTGCTATACTGGCCTTTTGGCACAGCCAGTGTAGCCATTTCGTACTGTGACACTGTATGTTTTTATTGAGCGTCTATAATAAAGCAAGCTTGATAAGTGTTTTCACATTTCTATAATGGCCTACAATTGGACATGTTTTCTTATTGTGGCATGGCATTTTTAACGGCAGAGCCAACAGGAGTATGTTCTTACATGTGGGTACCTGCATATTTTGGCAGAGCCATCTTGGACATTTATTTTTATACCACTTTTTAGTACTGCGCACTATCATGGCCTTTACTTTGATACAGCCTTATCCTTCTCTCCTCACATCTCCACTATCTCTTGGTCCTGCCGCGTCCATCTCTTTAACATTCGTAAAAGCCTGCCCTTTTCTGACTTTTGGTGCTACCAACTTCCAATTTCATCTCTAATTTTCTCATGCCTTTTTTGCCTTTAGTCTCCCCCTTTGCCATCTGGCCTCTCATAAATCAAATTTGAATGCATCCACACGTATTCTCTACCAATTATCTCCCTGTTACTCCATTTCTCAATCTCTGTCTTCGCTATGGTGGCTGAATTTTGCTCCCATTTTCTGCTCTTCCTTGGTCTCCTTCTATGTGCCCACGCGCTCTCTTCACTCACAATCCCAGTTCTTGCTATCTGTCCCTCGCTTCCCCTGTGCCCAATCCCGGTTCTGCTCCTTTTCTCTTGTTGCTCCCTATCACTGGAACTCTCTCCCCCTCCTTCTCCACTCTACAAGCTGCTACTCTGCCTTTCGTACTTCTGTCAAGTCTTATCTTCTCCAATCGTAACTTCCAGCTGCTCGTACTCTCACTAATTCAAACTGTATCTTGTCTTTTCCTAAAACACTTCTGTGAAGCTGCCTAATATCATTTGATTGTACTGTCAAGCACTTTGGCATAAAGCTCTTAATAAATACCAAATAAATACAACTACAAATAGTAACATTACTGGCATTTTTAAAAAAAAAGTCTTTGTAAAAGTGTTTGTAACTTTTTTGGAGAAAAATTATTTTTCAATTAAATCAAAGAAAAAAATAAAAAATACTGCCATTTTGTGCAAAACAAGCATGAACATGTTCTTATATGGGAATACTGGCATGAATTGGTGCAACCAGCATGGAAAGTTATGGGCACAGCCAGCGTCAACATGTTTTTTAAACTGACTTATACTGCAGGGAAAGGCATGTAAATGCAATGGGAAATGTGCCTGTGCCCTGTTGGTGACTTGCATATATTGGATTTCTTCATGAATTACCCTACATAACTGATTGCCAACTGCTTGGCTTTTTAACCAATTTTTCACAGAACGTCTGCTGTATAATGCACCATTTTAACTATTTTCTGGGGGAAGATCCTCCCCCCAACCCTTTGTCATTGGTTCGGGTTCCCTCACTATGAACACTCTTGCATACTTGTGGCAACTATTTACACCCCTCCAATAAAAATTCACCTGCTGCCACAGTTGGCTGCCACATTTGGGTAGGAATCGCCCCTTTGTTTCTGTGCTAAGAGAAAGATGTAAGCTTTCATTTAAAAAAACACTTACATGTTCACATGCATTCCCCTGCAGCAGCAAGATCATCATTGACATTCCGCACGTATGGTGGTCCAGGCTTGCTCAGAGTGGGGTACATCCCGTACTTTGTTGAGGAGCTTCCAGGGCCATCAGCATGACTCGAACTGGAGGGTCTCAAATGTTGTGTTACAGCACTGCTTTTGTGGCTTGGAAAATGTTCTAAAGTCAAAATATCTTGAGGGAACAGTCTGCCTAATTTTCAGAAGGTTGTACCTCGTCTCAGCTGTTGCTTTGTCTGTGCATGGTTTAATGATTTAGGGAGACCAGGGCTGTATCTAGGGCTATATTGAGAGGCTTCACAATGCTCACCACGTTCTGGTAACTATCCAGATCTCCCAGTAAGAGTATGTGGGAATGCTGAGCTTTGCTCCGTGAGCCAGGCACATCGAAAGGACCATCTCACAAATCTCACTAAATTCCATAGAAAAATAATCACCTGAAGAAGAAATTATATCACTCAGGAAAGAAATGCATGCAAGCCTATTTGTTAAGTTTACTGATACCTTTACCTGTTCGATTCAGTACGTGCCTATATCACAGCATCTACTTCCCAAGGCAACATTTTGGCCCATGCATAGACGTGACACATGTTTGCTGTCCCAACTAATACTACCTTAACACATGTAAGTAGTCTGGCCACCAGGGAGCGCACGGATGAACAGCTCCTCCATATGAGCTCCGTTCTGTGGTCCCTGAAGAGTGGATTGAGCCCCCAACACACGCCCCGGCACCCTGCAGATACAGTCATCACGAACTGACAGTGGAAGGTACTGTGATCGAATCATGCGAAAACGCGACAGAAATCGGACCAGGATTTCATGAGAAAACCGCTTGGACCAGAGCGACTATGAGGCAGCAGCAGGTCCCACGTGTGCTGTGCCAACCCTGAACAACAACGTTATCCAGTGACCCATGACGTGACTCCAGAGGTCCAAATGGCGCTGTATCCCACACCACAGCGCTGGATCCCCTGAACCACCTGAACCCAGAGAGGGAGTGGACAGGATACACTGCCGGAGGCGCAGAGCCCAAGCAGCGCCTCCACTGCTTGGAGACCCAGGAGCCGAAGCAGAATCGATGTGCGGAGTGCCAAACACAGCCTACGACACAGGTGTGAGTCCCGGGGGACATGTCCCAAGCCCTGCGCCACGAATAGGAGCCACCCTGAGGATGCGAGACGAGTAGCACCTGCCTGCTCCTCCTCCCTGTACCAGGCCACACTACGCTCTCCCCCGATCCCGGCTCGAATTGACTGCGGACCCTGGGGATTAATCGCCACAGCATATGCAGTGGAGAGGACTTCCATAGGACTTCCATAAACAGTGCGAGCATGCTATAGCTGCAACCCCCCCCCCGTACACCTCCACCCCCAAAGTGGTTGATCCCACATAGGGTGCAAATACAACGCACCCCCAGCAAGTCAGTACGCATGGGCCCTCATCTCATAAGCCACAGAAGCCCAAAAGGAGATATGATCTGCGGATCAACCACCTCTACTTAAAGGCACCTAATCTGCACAATAGAAATCCCTGAAACCCAATATAGCTGAAATCTATTATATATAGCAAAACTACCCACTCATAACCACAGTGGATACGAGGAAAGCAAACAGTGGGAACAGATCATGTGAGGCTAGTTCAAAGTCCTGGAATCAGTCTGGAATCTTCTGCAGTGGAATGAGGGACTCTGACCCCTAAACCAACACCGGAATCCAGCACAAGAAATGTGGGGGTAACCCAGGAAGTGCCACAAGCAATGGCCGTGCAGCACGCAAGTATTAACCCACACCGCCTTCCATTAAACAGAACCTTACACACGGCCTAACAACCTCCCCAACACGCCCCAGGGCAACAGAGGTGCCCCAAAATTAGACTCAGTGCCTTAGAAAGAGATACCACCACCTTGCATACATCCAGTGGAGAGCCCCTGAACTGACTGAAACAACTAGGAAGGGGAAAACGGAAGAAAGCAGAAAGCTCGCACAAAGTGCATACGGGTAGACCAGGTATACCGCCTAAACCACCAAAGGCGGTCAACTGAATAGGTCCACCTGATGCCTGGGCACCCGAACCACCAATAGAGACCAACGCAAGGTGACACAGCTCCCTATACCTGCAAGATCACGGAGCCAAGGGGAGAAACACCCTGACCGGCATAACCACACCCCAACACATCCAAGCTAAAAGACAGCTGAGGTTGCACATTGCCGCATCCATCTTCAACAACAACTTGCTCTCAGACCATGGAACTTGCCTCCCAAGCTGCACCTGTCACGTGCACCTGAGAAGGTTGGGCCCCCCATGAAGGGGCGTGTGCCCTCTTCTCCAAGCACGAGAGATAGGTACCTGTTTGCCTCCACCTGAAATCTCAGAGGAAGCCGAGGTGCAGAGAACTCCAGCGGCCAAACCAATCCACAACACACGTATATGGACATAAAAGAAAGACTTGCACCCTACAGGTACTCTCCAGCCATGGAAACCCACATGGATGCGACCAAGGCCGATATTACTGACCTCTTGAATTAAATCAAAAGCATAAGAGCTGACATAGGAGCCAAGGTGGATAAAATAACACAAAGGATAGACAAGATAGAAGAGAGAAAAGAGGAATTTGAGCACAACCAGACCTCTCTTACCACGCTGGAATCCCAAATAGACCAACAGATTGCAGACATCGAAAACAGAGAGGAAGAAACTCGCATGAGAATGGACGATTTGGAAAACCGAGAAAGACTCAATAACATCCACATCTTTGGCATCCCGGAGAAAGAAGGGGAATCAGAACAAGATCTAAAAAGAACACTTCACACTCTCATGAAGCAATTGTTTGAAGATGACTCCAGAGATGAACCAACACTGGACCGAATACATAGAGCAGGCGGAATAGCGAGAGGACCGAGAACTGTGGTAGCCTGGTTCCATAATTATGCTGACAAAACCAGAGTGCTGCAAAAGGCCAAGCGAAACACACAGATCCCCCTTGATGAAGCTAGGATCTCAATCTTTCAAGACCTGTTGTCACTCACATTAGCATGAGAAGGAAATGCGCCCCCCTCACATGATGGCTGAAAGAAAAAGGAGTACGATACAGGTGGGGATACCCCTTTTCACTAACCTTTGAATGGGAAGGAAATACAATCAAACTAAAGACCGAAAAAGACATCCGGAATTACTCGACCGACCTAATGGGAGACCCCGAAGGAGAGCCAAACCAAGAAGGAAGAGATGAAGAGAACACACAAAGACGCATCAGAGGACCAAGGCAAAGGCGAATCCAAGGCTCAAGGAAGTACAGATGGATGAACACATCCCCCAAACCGAAGGGATGATCCCGGACTTGGTCTGTATGCAGTACACCTCACAGTATGATGTTGTTTAGAAGGTTGGTCACCGGGAGGGATGAACAATAGACCAAATACTAGTAAAAAGTTGACACTCTAAAATTGACCCAAAGTAACAATGGCAGTTTTAAGGAACTTTAAACAGAGAAGGAAAGGGGTGGGAACACTGACATGGGGGGCTCAATGGTTAAGAGTTTTCCAAGCGATGGGACCATGGCAACTATGGTCCCCACTGGTGGTTCGATTCCAGCTATCCACAATGGGAGCACTGGCTCAGACGCCAGAGGAAGTTTGGGGGGAGGTGGGAGGGGAGGGAGAGAGGAGTTCTAACAGACACACAGTGCCAGGTAAATATGCAAGCGATAGATAATCTTTGTAACCTAAAGAGAAAAACAGATTTAGCAACGTCCCACATAAACACACGACTCTTTACGGATAGATGATGGCAACAGCCTCCAAGATGACAGGGGGTCCTCTCACCAAAATCTGTACACTCAATGTTAAGGGAATTAACTCCCTTATGAAACGATCCAAGGTGCAGAGAGAGTTTAGAAGATCTGGGATAGATGTGCTCCTCCTACAGGAGACGAAATATGCTTGGGGTGCTGAATGAAAAGTGATACAACCCAGAAAGGGAAAAGAATATTGGGCTTCTGGCCCCTTGAAAAAAGCAGGTGTTGGGATACTGATCAAAAAAGGGATACACTTTAAGGTTTCCAAGACTTGGATAGATGTGGAGGGGAGAGCCCCAATGTTGGTTGGGAACATGGGAGGTCTGAAAGTCACATTGGCTACCATCTATGCCCCAAATGCCAAACAAATTGTGTCCATACAACGTACAATATCAAAAATAATGCTCGAAGTAGAGGGCCATGTAGTAATTGGATTGATTTCAACCTATGGGCTGACGCCAAAAGAGACAGACAATCATCAGCCCCAGATTCCACAGAGCCAGCAGATGCCGGTAGAAAATCTGTCACAGAAATGATGTATACAAATAGACTACGGGACATATATCGGACTCAACACCCAGATACAAGAGGCCTCACTTTCTATTCGGCACCCCATGGCACTTACACTAGAATTGACTATATCTACATCTCAGAAGAGTTTCAGGCGGTAACTATCAGCTCGACAATCAAACCCATCTTCTGGTCAGATCACAACATGGTATCTGTAGAACTAGACCTTGGTGCACTCCCAAGCAAGGGAACAATATGGAGGTGCAATTAATCGTTATGGAAAGACCCAGTGTTCCAAACAGAGATGACAACCGAAATAGAGGAATACATTAAAATAAATGACACTGGCGAGATTCCCCTAAGAACAGTGTGGGAATCAGGAAAGGTGACCTGGCGAGGGATACTAATAAGAGAAGGTGCCAATAAAAAAAGAGAGAGGACACTGATAGAAAAAAGACTGAGAGGAGAGATAACATGCTTAGACTGGAAGCACGTAATTCCACAGAGGGAACGATAGAGAAGATCGCCCTATCTAGGCAAAAAAGAGAGGAACTCTGCCTCTTGGAAGAAGGCCAAGTGGTCAGGAAGCTTCAACTCCTCAAGCAAAAATACTACGAGAAAGGGGATAAAGCAGATGCCCTCTTAGCGGCCAGGCTGCGTGGACAAAGGGAGGAAAGGTGGGTGGCATCCATTCACAAAGAAACTGAGACTCCCGGGTCGAGCAGAGCACTAACATCCCAGAGATGTTACACACTATTACCAACAACTATATGAATCCGAGGCAAGACAGGGCAATCAAGAGAGAGAAGACTATTTGGCCGGGATAGAGATACCTGGAGTGACACGGGAGGAGGCGGACAATATGTACGCCCCGATCACCCCAGAGGAAATTGAAGCAGCTGTGAAAAAACTCTTGCTGGGAAAATCCCCTGGCAATGATGGATACACGTCTGATTTTTACAAGACGTTCCTCTCCCCCTTCTCCCCTTGTTAGTGAAACTCTTTAACAAGATCTTTGAGACAGGCAAAGCCCCAGACTCCTTCTCCGAGGTTCTAATCTTATTGATACCAAAGGAAGGGAGGGACCCCACGCACTGCGGGTCATATCGTCCGATCTCACTACTTAATATAGATGCAAAGATCTATGCGAGAGTACTGGCTGCACGCTTAGAGACACATATGACCAAGCTCATACACCCAGATCAGGTAGGATTTATCTTGGGAAGGCAAGGATCGGACACGATGCGAAAGACCCTACACCTCATGCATGAATCTGCTCGAATGGCAGGAGACCCGGTGCTCCTGTCCATTGACGCAGAGAAGGCATTAGACAAGGTTGAATGAGGATTCTTAGAGGCGGCCCTGACAAAAGTCTGACTTGGCGACACATTTAGAAGAGGGGTAAAAGCACTCTACACATCACCCAAAGCCTCAGTAGCGGTGAACTCCAACTATTCGAGAAGGTTCTCATTAGGAAGAGGAACAAGGTAGGGGTGTCCCCTATCAGCCATCCTATTCGCTTTGTCACTGGAACCCCTACCACAAGAAATCAGAGCAGAACAGATGGCTAAAGGGAAATCAGTCAACGGAAAAGAATTCAAGATAACCTTATATGCTGATGACTTATTGATGCACATTACGAACACGTTAACATCTATACCTAGGGCGTTATTATTGATAGAACGATATGGCCTGCTTTCTGGATTCAAAGTCAATAAAACCAAGTCCATTTTGTTTCCCCTTCACAAACCTACACCGAGCGACACAGACAAGTACATGTCCCTGGGGTTAGCTATTAGAGAAACCACCTTAAGGTATTTGGATATTAATCTGGTAAGACACCTCGATGCTCTCTACGAAGCCAACTTCCCCCCTCTTCTCGAGAAATTCCACCCCGACCTTAAAAGGTGGCAAAAACTCACTGTATCATGGATGGGAAGAGTGAATGCAATAAAGATGGTCTGCCTCCCACGATTCCTATACCCTTTCCAAATGCTCACAATCAAGGTCCCCAGAACATTCGTCGTCGAGGCAAACAGAGCTGTGTTACGATTCCTCAGGGAAGGGAAGAAACCAAGAATCGCATACAATGTCTTAACACTCCCCAAAGAAAAGGGAGGAGTGGGCTTACCAGACCTGGAAAGATACAACATGGCAACTCAACTAAGAATACTAATCCCACACTTAAGAAATCATACACACCTGCAATGGCTAGACCTCAATAACTTTTCATTCACCCCCGTCACCCTTTCAGAGTGGCTCTGGGTTCCGAAGAACAAATGAACACGTAGAATATTACAACACCCAATCTTCAGTACTATATGGGAAATCTGGCGAGAAAGCCTGTGCATGCGCGGGATCACAACATGGCCATCCCCATTGAGCCACATATGGGCACCGGGAATTAGAGAAGAAATCCCAGACCATGTACGGTTCCAGACGTGGTTTGAAGCGGGCCTGGAGAGGGTGGGCCAACTCTTGAGGGAGGGAACATTCATCACAATCACTGACCTACAGAGTGCACTGTGCATAGGAACACTATCAGTCTTCCACTTCCTTCAACTTAAAGGAGCGCTAATGAGAGAAACATGGAAAGAAAAGCTACAAAGGGAACTAACTCCCTTTGAAAAACTCCTTGACACACTTACAGACACAAAGGGTTTGATCGCAACCATTTATAAGACATTGGCAGAGACAGGAAAAGGTTCCACTACCAACATTAAAGGCAGATGGGAAACAGACACGAACATAGAAACTACCCCAGAACTATGGTTTAAGATGTGCAAAGGAACCTTCAAAGTATCAATAGTCTCCCAGTACAAATTACATGCCATAAAGCTCTTTCACAGGTGGCAATATGACCCTGATAGACTGTCCATGATGTACCAAACGGTGAGTCCCCAATGTTGGCAACACTGCAGACACAACGCAAACTACTGGCATATGTGGTGGGAATGCCCTAAGGTAAAGTTTTTTTGGGACAAAGTGCTGGGTTGGATTAAGGAAATTGAAGGGATCCACTGTGAACAGACTCCCCTCGTGATACTATTTGGACTTGAAAAGTATGAAGATACCTAGATCAGGGCATCAGGTCTGATTACCCCACTACTATAAGCTGCCCGAGCTTGCATCGTCATAAAATGGAAAGCAGAGAGGACTCTGAGTAAGAAAGGATGGATAAATATGGCAACAAGTATATGTGTTATGGAAAAGATCACGACAGCCCTACATGGGAAGTCCTATGGCAAGACTTCACAACCAGATATGTATCAAAGCACTAGAAAAGGGGAAACTTACCAGACCCAACGAAGAGCACTCTGTCCTAATTACCAAATGTGTCAAACACTCTAATGTACATGAGAGACCCCCCCCTTCGGCCGTTGCACCGAGGCATCTTGTAGAGACGCAAATATGACTTTAAGTGATGTTAGAAGTACAAAGAACTGTAAAAGAACTCAAAGTGAATTGCACTGTAACGGGGGGTGGGACGGGAGGTGAGAAACGATAAATTGGGGAAACAGTTATGTAACAAAAACACAGTAATGTAACCCGAATGTTATTCCATTATTAACCTGTTATATCCACTTGTTATATCAAAACTTAATAAAATCGAATTGAAAAAAAAAAACATGCAAGTAGAAATTCCTGGTTACCTTGCTGCGATTTGTTTTCATAGCGTTTTGTGATTACAAGAATTTACACGCTAGATGCAGTGTCTGAGCAATTAATTTTATGTGCAAAGGGTAGACAAATAGTCTAGGAAGTTGTCAGCCGACATGTGTTTCAAACCCTAAGGTTCCTTCTCAAATTGAATTGAACTACAACCATACAGCCATATCTCATTCCACTTTCCAAGGCCGAGATCACTTTCCTTGCCTTGAGAAGGAACCTTAGGGTTCGAAACACGTGTCGGCTGACCACTTTCTAAACTGTTTGTCTACCCTTTGCACATTAAAAAACACTATCTCAGACACTGCATCTAGCGTGTAAATGAAAGGTTTTGGGTTCACCTTTCCACACCTGTGACCTTGTACGGAATAATTAGTGATACCCAGAAAACAAATAGAGCTCAGCACAGGAGTATTCTATCCTAGACTCCACTTTTCCGTCATCTACCTTAAAACATGTGCCTCAACATGAACATACAACAGCATATCACTCAAGTAGGACTTTTTCACATGTTTGTACCTATATGTTATTGAAAATAGGTTAGAACCACCCCATTACAATCAAAGCAATTACTGGGTGTGCTACCTCATGTACATCATACATAAAACAAACACATTACCACTACACGCCGACTAACTGACAGTTGTAAACTCACATATGCGTGGCTATTCATCTGTCTCAGGAAGAATAACACTTATTAATGAAATAGATGTTCCACACTCTGAGTTTGAGAGTGTTCAGTGCAACGTAATGAAAAGATATGTGAAATAAACTCACAATGTAGAAGGGCCACAGCTATCCGTGCAGGAATCTAAAAGGCCCAGGCACCTTCATTAATACAGGCTGAGGTCACTGGAGATGTCACAAGGCCACGATACAAGTTTACACTATGCCCTCTTTTTTCCATCCACACATGTCAGACAAACCATCAGACAGGAGTACCAGAACACAACATTCTGGTCATGGTGCCACTGGACATGGCTAGCAAAGCCTTTTGTTACATGACCATAATGTTAGGCATTCTAGGACTAGTAATCACAGAAGTGTGCATTGCACAGAAATGTGCATGTGCAGTGAAACAGACTGAACAGCGCCCGCAAACCTCGTAACCGGCCAAGAACGGAAAAAGAAAAAGTAGCCCGGAAGCAATAGAGGAATGAGGGATAGGACTGAGAAGAGAGACCTTACACAGAGACATCTCCAACCTCTTACAGAGTGATTACTAACAAACCGGAGAAGCTGGTAGGCCTGATACGTTTAGGTCAAGGAAGGAGGGTAAAGGGTAACCGGGGCAAGGAAAATCAGGGAAGGGAAACTCTAAGCCTGGCGATACCCCCACTGAGAACCAACATCTGAACAGGAGTAACACACCAGACCCCCCCAAAAGATAATATACAATGACCATAGGGTATCAAGGAAGATGACTAACAATTCCCTGCTGACTCCCCTTAAGCGAGTGAACACATCACCTAGCTAGAAATAGGGCTTGTACTAAGAAATCTGACAGCTTAACGAATTCTGGAGAGGCTTAGGAATCATTATCGATGAGGTGACAATTAAGGTAAAACCCAGCAAGGGCAACTAGGGGGGATACAAAGATCACGACTGCCACAGGTGAAACAGTTAGATGTATTTCATGGGTAAGGAAATGTGATGCACTCAGATAGATTTCATGGATGGGAATTGTGATGCACTTGGACGGATTTCAGGGTTAGGGAATCTGACACTCTTAGGTAGATTTCAGGGGTAGGAAATGTGATGCACTTAAATGGATTTTCAGGGGCTGGTGGGGTGTCAATGCGCACCAAGGATGCCTTGTCGACCAGTCTAGAATTATTTTCCTGTGTGCCATCTGCAGCAGACCCTGATGTGAAAGTAGACCAGACTGTGTCTGTGGACTCTAGTTGTAGAGCTCCTCCTCCATTCATATAGTACACTAGTCATGAAGGGGCTTCTCTCACAGCCTTTGATGCATTTCAGCTCTCCTTGCATATTGTGGGACATAGTGTGGTGATTCATGGCCAGGCAGTTGTCTAGGCAGCATTGATACATAGGCCAGAAGCTGGATCATACAACAAAAGGTTCAGTTAACCACTGCAGTAAGAGACACACACGCACATATAAATATCATGTTGGCTATCATCAACCCTGCATGCCCTGGAGAAACATGTAAACCTCTAATGTAGAGGTAAAGCAGTCATTGTACATACACACAAAGCTGGTTGGTCTCATCATGCCTATAGGAGCCTTCCACAGTCCCCCATCAGACACGAGGAACAGGAGCCGAGTTAACATGTCTTGGATCGTGAGAGGAAGGTGAGTGATTACAAAGAAGCATCTGAGTTATTGCAGCCATCGGGTGTCGGCAAACATCCCACATAACCTACTCCAGAGCATCCCCCTGACTCCCTTAATGACTCACACACTGTTAGCATGCTTTAATCATTTAGCATTAGAACACACCAAGTTGTACATCATATGAACATGCAACCATATATCCATCAAACTTCTTTCCCACATCTGTCAGCTTGCAGATGCTTTTTTTGTTGCACATGAAATGTAAATCATCTGTTTGAGAGAGACAGAGGGATTGACAATGTCAATGTGAGCTAGTGAAATGAGGTATGTCTGCAAGTGGTGGAAGTCCAGGGTTGAAGGTTGTTTTTGCCTTTTAAGGCCTAGCCCCCTTCCATTGACTTACTGACTCCCCTCAAAGATCTCCTCACACCTTTAATTAGACACAAACATATCCCCACACAGATGGCAGCCACGGACCTAGCCATTAGCACTACAACACTGACTAAGCCATGACAAAGCTCCCCTCTTTAGCCCTATAACACTCTCCCACATCATAAGCTAACCGGTCTCCAAGTGCTATAGTCAGCCAGATCTTTGGCTCTTCTCTATTCTCTATGGATAGCATATGCCCAGGTGCCTCTGCCAAACCCACATAAATCAGATTGGAAGATAGGAACTGAATATTGACCAGCATCCATCAACACAACAGGATTCGCATCTGCACACAACAGGATTCGCATCTGCCTCTCTCACTGTCTCATTAATAACCGCTCCTTTTCTTACAGAGCCAAGCGCAACAAGGTCACCAAGAGTTGGTTAAGGGTGCAATACAAGACCACTTACATTACATGAAAGTGTCATGCCTCACAAGAATTGCTGGAAATGGCAATACCTACGCAAAGGTGAAAGAACAGACTGCCTTGGGCTCTATATTAAGGGACATGCACATTGTCCTGTATATAAAAAAAGTATGTTCAGTATGAAATCAGGCATGTCAGGAGTGTTCAGAAGGATATTTCAATCATGGAACTTCATTGGAGGAATTTTTGCAGATGCTAAATGGTATGGCAGAGTGTGCTAATCTAATTTCATAGTGAAGCAATCATGTTCCCCAGGCCAATCTCATGACTCAATGATTAAATCCTAAGCACACAGTGAACAGGGGACCTTTGCTATAAGGGTGGGTAGTTCTAACATGTGAACACAGGATATACCATACTCGTTTTTTAGGAAGTCATGCAGGAAACCCTAGCACATCTCTAGTGCCATCCTCTAGAGGACTACAGTTGTCATTGTTGCCCCTGAATCATCCACACCTGGGGCCTTCACTATTTGCGATGGTGATGCATCTTGCATTATTTAGGGTGGTTTGACATAGACCATACCAATGCTTCCCACAGTGGCTACCGTTTCCTGGATGGACACCTATCGCAGACACCTTGTGAGAAATGCCATGCCATACCCAGGCTCTGTGGGCTGTCTACAATTTCCCTTTAACACCACTTTGGAAGATTCCATAGTGTGGCCCCACCTCATTCCACATGACCTCTAGCTTGTTTATGTGTAATATTGGTTCTGTTTCATGGCAGTGAAGCTTGAGACACGCTTGATGACATGAATGCCAGTTCTCTGGTCTTCTGCCGCCATTGTGGCAGGAGTGACACAGTCATGAGCACATGTGATTGTCTGTGCCCTCTCCACCATCTCCAATGGTATTTTACATTGAGACATGTGTACTGGCACCCCCCTCAGCAACCTCTGTCCATGATGTGTGCACTCTGTGTTGGATTGTTCAATGTGGGGTGCATGGTGAGTGATGTCACTCTAGGGTTGTCCCCTGCCAGTGGTGAGTGGCAGTTGTCCAGATCCTTGAATTCTCCCAATAGATCTGCAGGCTGGGTGGTGATTATATCAAGGCAAGACCCACCCTGTGGATATTTTGGACAGGAACTCACTCTGAGACATGAACATTTACTTTGTGTAGGCACAGTCTTAATTACTGGTGGAATCCATTGAGCAGCACCTCCCCTCCCCATTAACCACCAGAATGCAAAAAGGCACCCTGTTGCCCAGCAAGAACACAAATATGAAGTCTGCATACAGATTGCAGATTGATATGGATCACATGCAAGCCATTCATGCGTTGTGTGTGCCCCTCTTCTATGCAATGTCTCTCTGGCATGCAATGTTTCACTATTCCTGGAAGTGACTAGCTGGATCAATGTTGTGGTGTAAGAATATGGGTCTCAGAGCCCTCATGCAGGATTTCCCATAACAGGGTTGCCTTTGCAGCAACATGAACGCATCTTGAGAAAAGAGTTGGTATTGCCACATTCCTTTCACATCAGTTTCACTTTTTAACTGTATGTGTTGTTTCGACATATTTTGCTGGATTAACACACACACGTAACAAACTTGTGTCTCTTGCATGGGTATGTGTTGGATGACCTGATGTCCAAACCCAGTCTGCACTATGTCTGACCATACATTTAGTGGGAGTAAGTAAGTGGATTACATTCATGCACACCAGATACATTGGCGGTGTTCTGGGCATGTGTTTGGAATGGGGCATTTATTTGCATTAGAAAAAGTTATGATTAGGTGAAAGAAGCAATGGGGGCAACTTTGGCAATGCAAAGTGGATGATGATGAAGTAAGGCAAGGGATTATTAATCGCCCTAATTACAAGCAACAGGAACTGAGCCGAGGAAATCCCCTGCACTCAAAAATGGAAGAGTGCAATAATGTGACAAATTGTACTGTTTATTGAAAGCTTTCATAACTCGGATCAAGTTATGGACAGCACAGAATTCTCTAATACTCTCTCGTCGTTTGCAGGCTAGCCCAGGCATTCAAAGGCATGGTGACATCAAAAAATAATGATACATTGCAAAGAACCTAAGGTGGATTGGGTTTGGTTAGTGAGGTAGGCTACATAGGGACAATAGTGAACAAGAAGATGGGGTTAGTACCCTCATTGGTTAAACCATATCAGGTGGTTCATCCTGTGACCACCTCCTTAATGTTGCATATAGAGGTATATCAGGTTTGTGAGCTGTCATTGGGCTGTGCAACAAAGTGTGAGCTAGAGTGGAAGGTAAGGATTGGTCAGAGAGGGTGTTCTCAGCCTTGGAGCTTTGGACAGATCCCAGCCTATGTGCAACTATTCAAGGTGGTGCTGCATGTACCCAACAATCCTCTAGGCCTTGAGTCAGAACATTAGGCTTTGAACCTGGTATTACTTTTATATCATCTTGCCTTCGATTGGATGGGAACAACAGTCTCTGCCTGGCTCAAAGGAGCTTTTGGTTCATGTCACATGTGTAGGGATCACAAAGTTGATTTTCCTGCTTGCATTTATGAGGATGTCCAGCAGGTGACCTATTCCTTCTGCTAATGTGAAACTTTCTCTTCCTTGGTGTCCTTGGCAAGAATATGCACACTCGCTAGACTAACAGAATGGTCTGCGCATCTCTGCAAAATCAGCTTGTCATGTCTCTCCCTGCATTCTCAAACTCTTTCAGCACTTTCCATTCATTTCAATATGACTGTGGCTTTCATCTTGATTTACATGGCTGCTCATGCTAGTTGCATTTAGCGTCAGTAAGCATTTTATATATACATATTCTTGTGCAACTTGCGGTTACTGCATAGCAAGAGTGTGTCCATCCTCTAAGTGGGTCATAAGCATTTACTTCGTGTCTGCAAGCATTTAATCTAAGTGTCTGCATAGCTACATGCAAGAATGCATATGTGTTTCATGTCTACCGCATTTATGTTAGAGTCTCAGTTGTGAGGTCATCAGCTTTTGCATGGTCACAGTCAGTCTACCTGCTCAATTGACTGCAGATTTATCTCTTCAGTGATGTTGTCAGGATAGGGTCTAAATAGCTGTCTGAGTGAATAGCGTTTCTGACATCTGCAGTACATCATTAATGGGGAACGTGGGGCCGGGAACCATGCACACCTTTCATTTCTCTCTCGTCGAGACAAGGGTGGCATAGGTGCAACGAGGGCCAGAGTCATGTCTCCTTCTTCAATGGGAGCAATGTGTGTGGCATGTTCATATGTTTTTGCTGTCAATACAGATGATGGGATTTGTGGTAGGGGAAGGGGAATGATCATCAATGTGAGGTTGTGAATGTCTTTGATAAGTATATCTTTGTTTTCTTGGTTGACCACAGCATCATTTCTGTGGCCTAAGAGCAAGGGGTGAGGTTCTGGGTATATCAATGCTGGCTGTGCCACAGGCTGTAGGCCTCTCATCCCATGTTACAGCTCCTCCTGTTAGGGTACAGCACTGCTATTCCTGTTAGGCCACAGATTACACTGTGGCCTGGGGTCGTGGTGACACACGTGTCAGAACCTGAAACTATGTAATGGTGGTAATGCAAATGTTGGTCGACAACACGAGAAAAGTCCAGCACTGTGACACCCACAGTCCTGTCTGAATCAGTGAGCTTGTCAATGTTGTGCCTCATACAGCTGATTCTGTAGAGTACTCCACAGCTCCTGTAGTTGGTCCAGGCACTTGGTGCCCCAATCTAGCGCAGCCGATGGCAACAACAGATGCCAACATGTTGGCAGTCCTTGGAGTTTGTGGGGCTAAGTTTATAGTGAGATGGTGTGGGAATATACTTTTTCCTGGCATAGTTCCGGTCTGGGGGATGTGGATGGCAACGGGTCACAGAGACAACTGTGTAATGTAGGTTGACTCTCCTGTAGTTGCATCAGCGTCTACCTGGTTGTGGTCTTGGTGGGCTTGTGCTTCCTGGGTCTGGAGAGAGCTGTCCTCCACCAGGCTGAGGGGATGCTGCTGTGTTTCACCAGGGGTGAGTCATATGCCAACAATTACATGATACCGTGGTTGCCTGCTGTGACTTGCAAGAATTAATCCAGAAATTCAGGGCTTGGTGGGTGACATCTGTCAATTGCAATCACAGCTGCACGTGGAAGGAGGAAAAGGCACATGATAGTAACACATTGAGTTTATGTTGACACATGTCCAATTGCACAATATTGCTCAGTGCCTGACCATGTTGAAGTGGGGAAGCACAACACAGTGCTCCCAGTTGGCGAGGAAACTTTTCTATGGCTATGCTATGTGCTGTGAGTAAGGAGGGGTTGGATGGCTCGGCAGGGCAGACAGGCATATGGAAAGTGTATGGTGGCTGAAGTCTTTGTTGTTGGGCATGGGTGTTTTGTTCACAAAGTACATGTGTGCACCAGCTGGCTGATTCATTCTGCATTCAGGGGCCATTCATCTTTATGCAGACATTTCCAAACATATCACACCTCCTTACTGAAGATGCAGAAGCACATCTCAATACATGATAGCCAAAAATGATAGCTTAATTGGTGGGTGAGGGTGCTTCATGAATTATGCAAATTGCAGTGCAATGGCTTATGAGAAGGCAAAATTCCTGTACAGATAGAATGTCAAGCATCTCAGGCAGACATATTGTTTGGCAATTCCATACAAGTGGTGCTTAGAAGCCTATACTGTGGTTGTGTGTTCATTTGCTTGCTGATTCTTGAGAATGTCACCCTAAATGTGGTGGGCACCCTGTTTTGAGTCCCTGTACTTTTCACCAATATAGCATAAGTAACATGTATTATTTAGCAGGGAGTCTTCACTGCAGTCCTGCCAATAACACAGTTGCCCACGCAGTTAACAGTATGCTTTATTGAGTAATGTATTGGCATGCATGCTTACTATCTAGATGTCACCGCTACCTGTGATGTACTTGGGATGTTGTGAAGCTCTCCATCCATAATTCTTCAGGCATGATGGCAAGGAAGTCATGATCTCGGGAGGTGAGGGTCAATGGGATGGACTGTGAGGGGCCTCCCTGTTCTTAATATCGGAGGTTTCTGTTGTGCTTGGACTTCACAAGTATTTGTATATGTTTTGTTTATTTTTACAATGTATGTGCCTAATCCCTGTACAAGGTAATAGCAGTAAAATAAATAAAGAGACAATGGGCCTCATTCCGAGATTGGAGGCAGCCATGGCGCTAATAGCACCATGGCTGCCTCCAATAACGGTACCGAGTCTGCCCTCATTCAATGGGGATTTACCGGTAAAGTCGGACCTTTGCAGGAATGGTAAATCCCCATTGAAAATACCATTCCCCATTCCCATTTGAGTCCCCATAGGGCTCAATGGGAATGGGGAAGGTGCAAATAACGGTACCGCAATTTGCGGTGCCGTTATTTGCTCCCTGGACTCTTTGCGACTCCCGCTAAGGCCTCCTGGTAAAACCTGGTAAAACCAGGTGGCCTTAGCGGGACCCGCAAAGGGACCTCGGAATAGGGCGCAAAGGGTTTACCGGCACTGGTGTCCTTACCGATGCCGGTAATCCCTTTGCGCCAGCCTTAGAATGAGGCCGAATGTATGAGCACTAAAAATGGATGTTCATTAGTAGAAGACAAAGCGAGATTGAGCACAGAGTGCTCTAGGCAAGACTATGATGTAAAGAGATTGAGAATGCAGGAGGCGAGAAGGAGACTAGAGAGAACTGAGTGAAGAAAGATAGGGAGGAGCAAGAATGTGACGACACATGAAAACGATGGAGAAAAAATGTAAGAGAGTGAAGGGAAGGGGAGAGAGAGGAGCAAGAAGGGAGAGATAAAAGTATATGAATGGAGGGATGGTAGACTGCAAAATGAAGACCAAGCTGGTAGGGGCAAAAGCCAATACGCAAGGAGGAACAAACAATAAAAGAGTTGACAGAAGACAAATACACTGATAATAGTATTAGAGGAAAAGAAAGAAAAAATAAATGACTAATTGTATGGATATTGAGAAGTTGAATGTGCCAGTTGCGAGAAATAGTAGCATGAGAAGAACAGATGAGCGTAGAATCAAAAAGTACTGCAGGATGGTGAGCACCATCCAAGAAGGGAAGAAGAACAGGAGTGAAAGAGCGAGATGGAAACAAGGGAAAGTGGGATAGGGGGAAATTGGAGGAGAGGTAGACTTGATACAGATTCAGTTTTAGAGGGATTTAATTGAGGGTAGTGAAAATGCATCCACTGACAGATAGCAAGAAGAGTATTGAGGGCAGGTAGGGAGGAGTGGAGATTGTCATAAAGGTTTGAGAAGGACCCAAATATGCGTGTCATCAGCATAGAATTTAAATGAAAAGCCACATTTTGTGTCAATAGCAGAGAGGGGAGAAGTAGAGAGAGACAAGAGGAGAGGGTCAAGGACTGAGCCTTAAAGAACTCCAGAGTGTAGAGGGAGAGGAGTGTAGCATGGCCAGCAAAAGAAACAGAGACCATACGATCTGAAAGATAAGAGGAACACAAATACAAAAACACATAAGTGAATCATAAGGAAGGGAGTGCAGCAGGGAGAGAGTGGTGATCTGCAGTGTCAAACACAGTTTAAAGATCAAGAAGAATCAGAACAGCTGAGAGTTTTAAAAGATGCACAGCAAGTAGAGAGTTAGCAACATAGGGAAGTGCATTCTCTGTTGAGATCATGGGGCAATAGCCAGATTGGTGAAGTGGAAGAAGAGAATGATTAAGACACACAAGACCTAGGAGTGAACCATTTGCTCAGGTACTTTAGAAAGAAAGGGAAGCAGAGAAATACGGCAACAGTTCAAAGGAAAAGAATATTAAAGCAAAGGTTTTTAAGTATAGGTAGAATAACTGAATGTTTAAAGTAAATCAGAAATTCCAAGGCAAGGGGCAATTGTATAATCTTGCTTCAAATTGGGAACATAGAAATGTTTAAAGTGCATCTCATGTGCAAATTGCTTGAATACATCAAATTGTTTGAAATGCATCCAATATTTCCCTAAGTGGCTGGTATGGAGGTGCAGTCATTGATGGTGCAATCCATCTAACCACTGTACATCGTCAAGTACAACAGGCCCACCAGTGTCCTTATAAATAGCAAATATGTACATTATAGCGGGAAGATCAATCTGGAGGCCAGAGAGGCCAATAGCATAGCTCATAAAAGTATAAGGTGCTCACCAGGTGAACCAGTAGTTTTGACAGATAGTGTCAGTCCAACTGTCTTTCTCAGGGCCATTAAAACTAACTAAAAAGTAAAACGCAAACATTAAATCTCACCCAATGGACATTTCCTACATTGAGTGACTGCAATATACCAGAAAGAACATATCTGTCATCAATTTGCCAGACCGGTGTCAATAAAGATCTCTATTCACAATTCCATACATGTTTGAGGAATACAGAGACACATCTAAAAGGAAATAAATCTCAGGGTAGAAAATTTACTTTGAACAGCTGATTAAAACTAATGTCAATGTCAAGGAACAACAGCCCAACCATAGGGTCCTCTCTCAATGTACTACCTAAAAGGTACAGAAATGCCTGACAACTTCAACTCGAATTGAAAAATGCCTGCCAAAACAGAAAGCATGCAGCTCCGATCCAAACGGGAATCAATCTACATTAATTACTTTGTTGTGTATGGTTCTATATGGAAATAAAGAGAGAGTCCATCAGTCCTCACAACCATTATTGGGTAAAATAGACTCCGATTTAGCACCCCTTTAAGTACATACCAATCATAGATTCCATGAGCGCTAAATCATTCTGTGGCCAGGACGCCAACGCTGAGACGAATGCCTACAGCCACAAGTTGATGAATGCTGGTTTAAAGCGTGGACTTGCCAAAGACTGTGCCATGTGAAATGTGGGAATAAAGGAAGGACATACATTTGTGTGTCACTGTTTGCTAAATGGCCAATGCGTGCGGCCATGTAATCAAGATTTTGATGTCAAAACGCATGTTAACAAATAGTAACACAACTCTCCTGTAGGGTATAAAAGGGAAAGGCACAGATTGAATTGGTGCCGCTCCCAATAGTAAAGATATGAATGCAAAACAACTGAATTTTTCCTTGATAATATAAGTTCCGAAGGAAGACTAGGAAATAAGACAAACACTCACATGCTAAATCATAAAAAATCAGTGCAAGTGTAATCATAGCCATTGCGAGTAAGGTAAATCAGTTTCCTAGAACTATGGAGCCTAACGTACCACTGCTAAACCAACCCAAAGTTACTCGGGGTCATTACAAGGTAGGAGGTAACCATGATGCTATTAGCGGCATGGCTACCCCCTTACCGGGTACCTGGTCCAGGTTCCTTGAATGAGGAATTACCAGGCCATTCCGACCTTGGAGGGCCCGGTAATTCCTCAATCAAGGAACCCAGGCCCTGCACATCCCCATTCCCATTCGAGCCCCCATATGACTCAATGGGAATGGGGAGCATGCTAACAACGGGCCCGTTCCGTTGTTAGCATGCTGGGCTGCTCGCGGGACCCGCTAAGGCTGCCTGGTAAAGCAGAAATCGTAATGAGGCAGTAAGGGGTTGACTGCTCCGGCACCTTTACCAGCGCATTCAACCCCTTACCACCAGGGTCGGAATGACCCCCACTGTCTTGTGTAATTGATCCTCATATAATATTGCCTCAAATTGGAGTCAAGAACACTTTGTAGAAATTGTACCTTATATCTGTCACCTGCTAACTCAATATTCACAGTATATGATATATGTGCTTGTGTAAAGCACACCTCAGTTTATGCTGCTTTAATAAACTGGACACCTAACTATATACACAACTGTATACTTTTTTTCCTTGGAGTACATGCATAGGGATGTACCTGCCTTTAACCCACAGTTACTTTATGTTGTCAAACAGTATGCCACAATCACCACAATGACAAGAATGAAAGTAAAATGAATGTGCTGTCCAATACCCCAAATGGTGGCGACAAAACATATATAGTTATGAGGTGGAGGCTAAGTCAGAATTTTAAAGAGCAACTAACTGCAGTCCAAACATTATAATGTAAGTACAGACCAATCCAGCTGATCAATAAGACCATCAATATGGGAATGGAGTTGATGAATCCAAAATTGCTCCAGTCTGGCCAACAGAGTGGCTTACTTTTACATCACACCACCATTAAAGTTCAAGAGGGTTCACTCTCCGGTTATTACCATCTCAAGACGTCATTTCAAGAATATATTGAGTTCTGAAATTTCAAATTGTATGGAGTCCTTAATGGCATCTATTAAAGAAACAGATACCCTGAGACCTTGGTTATCTCAGGAGGATAGCTCATCTCCCCATATAGGTTTAATTTCTCTTAAAGTGCTACAGCCGCTTGTGCTGAATGTTAGTTTAAGGCTGGGGAAAAAAACACTAGCATTTTGTTCTTTGAACGTTGATGGGCTGAGGAGATCTTTATCATGCAGCAGACCATTCACCTCTGCCCTAGGATGCCATGAGGCCATTCTGACATCTGGCATTTTGTCCTATAATGTGATGTTGACCACAATTCTGATCTAAAATGTTATATTTTCAAGCATTTTCCCCATGCGGGGCTGGGTCAGTGTTGATATGGCCCAGTCGTAAATACGTTGGGTGTACATAGGCTACACAGAGATATACCTTCCAGATAAGGAGCCAGGCAGGCCTTGAAAATCTGTCCAACAACAAGAAACATGGTCTGTCTATGGACTAAATGAGATTTACAGGTGACCTATGGAAACAAAATAGACTTCAATTGTTGCCAGTATCTTGCATTCGAAGCCTATTACACATTTGACTACATTACTTCTTGCCAGCACACACCAAGGGGGTAATTCATAGAATTCAGCGCACAAGTGGCACACGCGGCTGGCGCACAGAGTGCGCATGCGGCAGTCTGCGCCAGCCGCATGTGCCAAAACCCATTTAGGCGCACAGCGTATTCATGTATTAATACATCCATAAGCAACCGTGGCGCAGAGTGGCGCAGCGACCCTGTAGCAGTGCCAGTTACGCTCCCAACCCCGCCAGTGCGCCAAAAACATCGCAAAAATCCAGTAAATGGCACAAAGGCCAGTGGACCAGCATACAGCCCCCAAACCAGGAAAACACGTGTAAAACTCCCCGCGCACCAGCCAGAATACACGTACTGCGCTTGCGCCAGGCCTATCGCGTATAAAACTCCCCCGCGCACCCCTGGGACTACACGTACCCTGCTCGCGCCAGCAAAAATGCATGTAAAACTCCCCGCGCACCCCTGGGAATACATGTACCCCACTCGTGCCAGCGAAATCGAGTGTAAAACTCCCTGTGCACCCCTCAGAATACACGTACCCCACTCGCGCCAGGCCTATCGCGTGTAAAACTCCCTGTGCAACCCTCGGAATACACGTACTACGCTTGTGCCAGTGAAAATGCGTGTAAAACTACCCGCGCACCCCTCGGGAACACATGTACCCCGCTCGCGCCAGCGAAAATGCACGTAAAACTCCCTGCGCACCCCTGGGAATACACGCACCCTGCTTGCGCCAGCGGAATCGCATGTAAAACTCCCAGCACACCCCTCAGAATACACGTACCCCGCTCGCGCCAGGTAAATTGTGTGTAAAAAGTCCACCCTGTGGTGTGGGCTGCCTGCGGGGCATGGGAAGGGTGGATGGGCTGCCTGCGGGGCATGGGAAGGGTGAATGGCTGCCTGCAGGGCATGGGGAGGGTGGATGGACTGCCTGCGTATAATCCGGGGGTGCGTGGGGAGTTTAACACGCGATAGGCCTGGCGCAAGCGAGGTACATGTATTTCGGTGGTGCGCTGGGAGTTTTACACACGATTTGGCATTGTGGGCCCTCCTGGGTGTGCCCTTCCCCCCTCCCCATGCCCTGCAGGCAGCCCACACCACAGGGGACTACCCTACACCCCTGACCATGCCCTGTAGGTAGCCCACACCACAGGGGCCCACCCAACACCCCTTACCATGCTCTGTAGGCAGCCCACATGGCACCATGCACTTGTGAGCCCCGACTCATGTCCCCCACCCACCCACCATTGATGGGCACCTGCCAGCAGGCCCCGGCTCATGTCCCCCACCCACTCACCCACCATTGACGTGCACCTGCCAACAGGCCCCGACTCATGTCCCCCACCCACCCACCATTGACGGGCACCTACCAGCAGGCCCTGACTCATGTCCCCCACCCACCGTTGACGGGCACCTGCCAGCAGGCCCCGGCTCATGTCCCCCACCCATAGATGGGCACCTGCCAGCAGGCCCCAACTCATGTCCCCCATCCACCCACCATTGACAGGCACCTGCCAGCAGGCCCTGACTCATGTCCCTCACCCACCCACCATTGACGGGCACCTGCCAGCAGGCCCCGGCTCATGTCCCCCACCCAACCACCCACCCACCATTGACGGGCACCTGCCAGCAGACCCCGACTCATGTCCCCCACCCACCATTGACGGGCACCTGCCAGCAGGCCCCGACTGATGTCCACCGAGCACCCACCCACCATTGACGGGCACCTGCCAGCAGGCCCCGATACGTGGCCCACCAAACACCAGAGACCCATGGGCCTAATGCCTACACAAATCCCGCTACCCCCAGTACAAGCACGCAAGCATCCATTGCCACCACTCCCAAATTACCCATGCCATGAGAGCCTCAAAAGAACCACCATGGCCATGCATAAATGACAACAGAGCCACACAGTGGCAACACATGACTAAGGCAATGCTCATTGAGACAAGCACAAAACCAATGAGAGTACACAACACCAATAATGAAGAAATATGATTTGTATTAAAATACGTAATGAACAAACATAAAGAAATATTAAACTTGCAAATTAAGAAATGATTGAATCCAAAAAAACAAACAAATACAATGTAATCCAAAAATCCACAAGAGGAAAAAAGGGAAGTGGTCCATTTCAAATGTCCAAATAAAGTACATGAAAAAATTAAAATAAATTGTTGATCCATGGGATGACAAAATAACTAAAGAAAGTACAAGTCTGTGAAAGTCCGAAGGGTCCATGATGCCCAAACAAAATGAAACCTACAAAAAGTCCTATAAGATAACTATGAACATAAAGTGGAGCAAAGTCCATGGACTCCAAAATAAACAAAAAACAAAGGAAACCTAACCCTAAAGAACAATGTACAAAGGCGGCGGGCAAGTCCAACGACTCACTTGTTGATGTCCCGGGCCAGGGCATCATCGAACTCCTCTTCAATGTCCTGGAGGCGGGCCTCTTCCCTGGCCCGAGGTCTCGCAGGGATGCAGCCATGGCCTCCTCCAACTCCCTCCGAGTTGCCTCGAGGCACTCAGCCTGCCTCAACGCCCCCTGCGCATGGAGTTCTCCGCCCTGACCATAGTGAGCCGTGCCTCTTCTGCCCGCCGCCGCTCCGCATCTATTTTCCGGCCAAACCGCTGCCACACGGAAGACACTCCCAATCCAGGGTCCTCCTGCCCTCTGGCAGATGCCTGCCCCTGTGATGTTGATGGCCCTGAGCCATCATCGCTCCCACCTTGAGCGTGCTGCTGCCATGCATGTGCCCTGCCTGTCAATGCCTGCACGTCCTCCTCCTGCTGGGGTCCAGTTGTTGGGGTGGCCACCACTGCTGGACCTCCGACTCCCGACTGTGGCAGGGATGTGTCCTCCACCAGCCTGGCCACTGGGTCAGGGGAATCTCCACAGGGTGTCCAGGTGATACTTGGGCAGGAAGATGGCACAGAGGACGACTGGCGCATAGGGGGTTCAGTTGAGGAGGGGGTCGGTAGAAGGTCCAGCACACGGAGGAACCCAGCACTGGTGACCCGTCCTAGTAGGTCGATGCGGTCAATGAGGCATCCGAAATAATGTGCATTGTCCACACGGGAACCCTGCATGTCATCCCGAATGCCACGTTGACGCAACACCACCCCAACCAGGACATGCTCAACAAGGTCCTGGATTGCCACGTCTGCAGGGAGAGGAAGGCCAGTTGTTGTGTGCGCATCCCCTCCCTGAAAACTGGTCTGGACGAAGGCATTGCTGCTGGTGCCAGATGATGCAGTCACAGGATCAGGGATAGGATTACACACAGGCACCTCTGCGGCCGCCTGTGCTGCCTCCTGTCCCTGCCCCTAGACTGCACCTCTAGCACCAGTGGAATCCCCCCTCCAGGCCCCATGCGTGGGCCTTCCACAGCCTCCTCCTCAACCAAACCCCCCACCAACCTGGATGACTCCGTGCCATCTTCCTCCATAGGCCCCTGTGGGATCTCTGCTGCCCCTTCTGCTGCTGAGGAGTCAACCTCCGACCTCTGCCTCTTGGACCTACCCTCGGCAGCTGCGGCTGCGGACGCGGCACCACACTCCTCACTCCCCGAAGAGATGACAACATGGGAGGGGAGCTGGGCCTTGCGCCTCCGGCTGGCGGTGGGATCCCTGCCGCTGTGCTCCACAGCACCGTCTCCGCCCACTTCATCAGTTGATGCTGCAGACAGGGAGAGACAGAACACAGGCATCAGGGCACTGTACAATAGTCTGAAACACACATGGCAGTTGCACATGAGTGGTAGTCTCAAACTTCACAGATGGCATCACACTCCCCAAGACACATATCATTTGAACCCACACATATGCGCAAATTAACAGGAATGATGCAGCAGGCAGCACCATCCATACACATACAACAGCATGAGCTTCTGAAGGTCAGCCTGACGTCACATGCAACACGGGAGTGCCGAACACATGCACACACGGCACCAAACATAGATGCATCTGTACATCTCCACCACCTGTCACAGTGAAATCATCGGCAACTATGTTACATCTGCCAATCAGCCTCCTACATGTCAGTGTCACATGCATCCATGGGGTATCACAGTGGCACACATGTCAAATACACACACACGCACATGCACACCATGCACGTACATGAAGGTCGAACCAGCATCCAAGTGTCACACCCCAACCATGCCATAGTACATACACAGAAATGTAAACATGTGTGCACCCCCACATGCATTTGGGCATCATGCATTCGAACACATACACCATTTATGTGCCTCACACATGACTGGACTCACATGCAGCAGGCTCATGTCCCTGTACATACACATCCATACATGGGCCTTTCAACACATATGTCCAACCTGCACACTCCTGGCACACCTCAACATGCACTGCGTCACATCAGTATGTATGGACACTTACCGCTCAACTCCAGATGGGTCTGCCTCTGAAGGACCTGGAGGTGGAGTGCTGGGCGTGTACATTCCAGGACCCTCATCTGGATGTTGGTAAGGCAGACCCAGCACCCTTCTGCATGTGCTGGCTCCAAGAGGAGCCGGGCCTTGCTGAGGGTGCTGGACCTGAAGTCCTCCCAGTGCTTCCAGACGTGTTGCATGTCGCGGGCTGCCACCCCCTACATGTTGATGGCAGCCACGATGTCCTTCGAGATGCTCTTCTGTCCTTCATTGTTGGCACATAAACTTCCGAAGAGGGCATCATAATGCACCAGGACTTGCTCCACCAGGATGTCAACTTCTGCAGCACTGAAGCTGGTAGCCCTCTGCCTCTCTAGCTGGGGGTTGCCAGTGGTCTCTGATGGTGTTTCTCCTGACATGGCAACCCCCGAGGCAGGTGTGGGTGGGCAACTGGGTCCTAGTGCTGGGCTGTGGCGCGATGGAACTTCAGTCGGGAGTCTTCTGTTCCAGCAGGGGTGGTCAAAGCAACTGGACCCCTGCAGATGGCTGACGTGCAGGCACCAAATAGCAGGGCACGTGGCCAGCAGGCAGGCAGCAGCAGATGGCATGTGGGAGTGGGTTTAGGGGTCTTGGGGGGGCAGGAAAATGGCCTTCTGGGCAGGAGCGTGGTCTTCCGTGTGTTGTTGCATGGCCAGCTTGATACGGAGTGAATTGGCACATGAAAAAATAGCACATCAACGTGTAATCCGAGGAAAAGCCATTAGCGCATAAGAGCATCTGTGATGTAATGCGCGCGGGCTTTTCCCGCATGACGGGTTGCATAGTGATTCAGCACGTGAAAAAACAACACATCTGCGGGTTAATGCGTGTAATTCGAGGAAAGGGCCTTAGCGCGTAAGTAAAGTGACGTGCGCGGGCTTATCCCTCAACATGGGTTAAAGGTGAGCGGGGCCAGCAGTTCGCTGTACGTGCCTTTCTTTGGATACCGATGTGTGTGTGTTGCTATTTCGTTTTGTTTCGCTCGCCATCACAACTTCACAGCGGATCAAGGACGTATCTCTTCTTTTGGCGGGGGTATTGGCTACGCATGTTTTACATTATCACGCTAGTCTGACGGTGAGTCGGGCACTCTATTTTTCCCACTGCGGATGCCCCTGTGTATCGCGTACCCATTTTCGAGGTCATAGTAGCCTGCGTGTCCCACGCGTATGTGTTTTTTGTGTCCCTGGGTGCCACCGTGTACTGTGGGAGGTTAATTCCACACACATGGGCTACCGGGGGTTGCGTGCACAGTTTTACTGCAGTTTTGAGGTGCCTGAGCATTGCGTGACCCGTCACTTCATCACCGGGGTCATATACAGCCCTGCAGGTGCACAGGGGTGCTGTTAACCTCTTGTATCCCACCCCCTTCACCCCAATTGCCCAGGACAATTGTCGTGTACACCTCCCATTGGCACTATTTCATCTTTGCCGGCACTACTCCATCTGTGCCATGGTTGGGAGGCCACGAAAGGAGAGGGGCACCTTAGCTGGGCGTACTCCATGTGGTGGGTGTGGTCAGGGACGTGGCCGGGATGACCAGGGAGTAGGGGGACTCCAGGGTGTCAAGGGTGGCCGCAGAGCGGAAGAGGCAGGGGTGCGCCAGTTTGGCATGATGTTGTGCCACGTGTTGGTGCAGTCATGCCACCACCCCTGTGGCAAAGGGAGATGCAGCTCTTGCATCTGGCACTGGCGTCCATGTGACCCGGCAGTCCGTTTCATCGACTGTCAAGGGTAGTGGTAGCTGCAGGTGCAGCTGTGGACACCACCACCCAGGCTCAGGGTGGGCCAGCGCATGCTGCGTTGGCACCGGAAGAGTCCCTAGATGATTTCCATGATTTCAGGAGGCACAGGGTAAGTCCATGCAGGGCTGCCCTGACCGTGGCAAATGTCCCTGGGGCAGTATTGTCATCTGCTGCCCCGAGCTGTGAGTCTACCATCCAGGACAGTCCCGGTCAGTGACCTTAGCACAGCAGATGTTGCTGCGCAGGGTCAAGTCAAGGGTACCCAGCAGCCACCGACTGAAGTCAGGGCTTCCATCATTGTTCCACCTGCATTCCCTTGGTTCAATCCACCAGTGCCACTGCCCATACTGATCAGGGCGGCATTTGCCAGTCAGGGTCCAGACTACTGTCCAAGAGGAGGAAGGTTGCACCTGCAGTAGAGGCTGGGACCCCAGACACAGCTCCGGCCTCCGGCACATTGAGGAAGAAGCCTTTCTGCATGCAGGAACTGGACTTCCTTGTGGACTACGTGCGGGATCACAACCGTGATATGCTAGTGGGGCTGAATTGTCACACTACGGCTGCCCATCGTATGTCCCACTGGAAGCAAGTTGCTGATTGTGTGAGTGCATTCAGACATGAGATGCGCACAGCTCAAGAGTGCAAAAAGCGTTGGGATGACCTCCGACACAGTACTAAGGTCAAGTGTGCCTCCAATTATGCCGTGACTGGGTTGACTGGCGGTGGGTCACCAGCTCAGGAGGAAGACGTCACTTTGCACGAGTCAATCGTTGCAGGGTTCATACCGGCAGGATTGGTCGAAGGATTGGGACAGATGCAGGACTTAGATGCCCCGTCCAGTGAGTGTTGTCGTGTGTTTGTCCAGACCATGTGTGTTTTGCTTGTGTGATGTGTCGTGCTTGACTGCCACTACATGTCATGTTTACATGGTTCTCATGTGCAAGTCATGCAATGCCTCACTGATGCGTGCCTGCTGTGCAGCATGCTGGACATGTCGAGCAGACTGGGACTGTCCTCATCACCACACTTGCATCCTACTCACATGCTACTCACCCGGCTGCCCATCCGGTCCATGTTCCGCTCACTGGCCCGTCTGCATGTAGCCTGGGGTGTCTTTCCTCTCAGCACTGGGACTATGTCATCGCATGACTGACGTGCATGTGTGTTCTGCCTGCATGCAGGTACTCCACGTAGGCATGCTCCCTTGCCCCTCCACCCCCTGCACACCAATTTCACCATGGCACTGGTGTGTATCATGTTGGAGTACTGCAATGGCCTGTTCAAGGCTCCTGTGTACTTGCACACTTCCCCCAGCAAACCTGCCAGACACATACAGTGGGGTACATCCTTTGTCCTTGATGCAGGGTGTCTCACTTGTACTGTGCAGATGGCAGATGCTCCGCAGAGACATGAGTGCCCATTCATGCTCCATGTGCAATCCATGCATGCCCCTATGTGTCCTTGACTGGATGATCATTGTAGTACATGTCCAGTATGACCTACATTTCATGACATTTGATCATCCATTCCATATCCACTCTGGCTCAGTACTGCATCACACACATGTTTAGGGTGTCACAGTCTGTGTGGGGCACAGGCCTCCCCCTGTATCAGGCCACCTAACTCTGTTCAACTGGTGTAGTGGCTTCTGCACACATGGGTGTACTACTGAGGGTTCATCTTTTGTCCTGCTTACTGTCCCATTATCATCTGCTGTGTTTTCAGTTGACTCATATTATGCAATTGATGCTAGTCAACACTGTCTGCCAATACACAGGTCTCTGGTCACACTTTTGCTGCCATGCAATGTCTCCCTGCATTTTCACTTGGGGCGGGGGGGTTGCTTGTAGCCATGCAACCCACTGCATGCACATTGCACATGATGCCTGAACTTGCCCTTACACTGCCTTCACGTTTATTGATAAACATCATAATGTACTAGTTCATGTAGATTGTGGCTAATGTGCACATGTTCTGCACTGCATCAACCCAATTCTGAGCCGTGTTACACTGTTCTACATGCCTACTCCCTGAGGAGCTGTGCAGGCGTTGACCCCATGGAGGTTTTTTTTTATCTCAACATCATCGCATGTGGGTGTTGAGGTGCACCCTGTACCTCCCCCCTCCTGGGTGCCTTCTCCCCCGGTCGTATGTGGCCATTTTTGATTTTTATAGTTAGTTTAATTAGTTAAAATTGTTTTTTATAGTTAGTTTAATTAGTTAATATAGTTTAAAATTGCTTGCCTATTGTGCATTCGTGTGACGGTGTGGTGCTTTGTGGCTTTTGAAAGCATCCACTGTCTGTTCCAGCTGGGCCCTTCAAGCTTGTCTCGTGTATGTGTCTGCAGCTTGGGGTCCTGACTCACATATTCCACTCCTGCTTCCCCTATCCATGGGCTTGCAAGGATGGTTCGGTGTTACAACCATTTACACAAGGGCATTGGACTTTCGTCATATCTGTGGCCTGTCTGCTGCTGTACTACTTGTGTTGACACCCCTAGTGGGGATAATGTAGTTTTTCTCCACAGCATGTCTGCAATCAATTTTGGTGAGTACATATTTGATATGTCCATTTATTGATGTTGATTGTGTTGTGTGTTCTTTTCTTGCCTGTATATGTGCTTGATGCACTTCATGCTGTAGACATTAGCTTGCACCCTTTGGCTGTCAAAGTCACACTGATGGTGGGAGGAGGTCGGATGTACGTCTCAAACATGGCCCAGTCACAACCAGCATGAAGACCCACACACAGGGAGCTTTCCAGCCTTGTTAATTGCTTTTATGCCCTTTCTGCAGGAAAATGATCCTCCAGACTACCTTTCCCAGCAGACACAAGGCCAAGAACTACAGAAACCTGGCCACGTTGGGTGGTGCACACGTGCCCATGCGTGCGCAAGAAGAAGCACAGGGCTTGTGCTCAAACGTCCAACAGAAGCAGACGTGTTTCCAGGAGCTCCAGGCAAGGTGAGCAGCACGAGGGGCCACACCCCAGCAAAACTTCCTCCAGCCACATTGCACATGCATGCTAAGTAGCGCCAGTGATGGGGAGCTTGGCCAGGCATTGGGGACGAAGCGCACAGTACAGCTAAGATGCGTGGAGGTACAAATGCTAAGTAGCTTTACAAGTTGTCAGGGGCACACACAGGGGGCGTCGTCTATATTCTCGAGTCCCCCTGCTCCATAGAAGCTGAGTTGTTAGTGCAGTAGCGTTCCTAGCCAGACACTTATACAGCGCACGGGGGCAACCAGCGATGCACAGACTCGAGTGCTGTGCATATCATTTGCATATGCAAATTGCCATGTGCACTAACTATTGAAATCCGCGACTGGCAGAACATGACTTGTACTGAAGTCGCACCTCGTCAAACGTGTCTAGCAGATCACCCAGGACCATTCTATCATGTGTGATTCTGAAGACATTGGTCTTCCTTTTACCGCGGGGCCACGTGTGGCTGCCTTACTGCATTGACAGTGTATGAACCATCGCGGAGCCAAGCAAAAGTATACAAACAAAGCAGCAGACAAGAGTGTTTGTTTGTGGAGAAGTCACTTAGTTTGAGGCATGAATGGTTTTGTGTGTGTGCTGGAAACACACACAGATTAGTAACTCACGCTCTCTTTGCAGCATTGAACTTCTCCTGTTACCAGACCTGAGAGTGCGCAGGCAGGAGGCCAGCACTCACCCCAGAGATAAGTCTCTCTTTGCCTTGCATTTGACCCATTTTGTACAATGTGCATGAAGAACATGGTTTCTCTGATTGAGTATGTGTTATTGTCAATAGTTGTATTTTGTATTTTGTCTGCTTTCACTTGCCCATTCTAATCCCCTCTCCTGCCCCTCTTTCCGGTTATCCTGAATATCAATGCCCATCCAAACAACGGATCCTTGACCCTCTTTCCCCGCCGGAGTCTCGGAGGCCTGTGTAAGTTTTACCTTGCAGGTGCCCAGACCGCGGAGGGGGTGGTTGGTTCGTGCCACTCCTGCGCCTAGAGACCGGAGCTGTGACACTACCCATCATTTGTTGCATCCACATTGTTTATTGTGTACTGAAAATGCTACCCATCCTGTTGAACCATTGTTGAACTGTGCTACCTTGGTTGTTCTAGCATTCTGCTTGGAAATGTGCTTGGACATTTTCAGCGACTTCAAGTCATCTGCTGGAGACTCGTCTAGGGTTTTTTGGTGGCTACAGGCTGTTTACCTGGTTTGGGGGTTTGGCTCCTTGGAGTTCTCTGCGATTTGGTATTTTTACCAGTCAAGGTGGCCTCTGAGAGGGCTGGACCCTATTTACATGCAAGGTAGAACATGGAAAACAAGGGGTAGGGGGATCCTGAAGCCAGGTAGACTAGAAGGAAGAAGGCTACAGACCCCAGACACAGTTCTTCAGAAGGTCATGTGATGTGTAAATGAGGGAGGGCCTTTTGTTGTTGGACAGTAAGGTTGGGCTACAGTGTTTGGCCACTCTCTGACGTTGTCATTGTGGGGTACTATGTACATGATGTTTTGTGATGGTCAATGGCTGTTCCTGTGTTGTGTTTACTTTTCAGGTGTCAGGGGATTGTTGTGGTTTGACATGCTGGGGTGTACACATGGGCAATGTTCACATGAGATGTGTACAGGACACTGAGGGTCACTTGATTTCACATGCATATATTGAGTGCATGTCCCTACTGACACACACACTTACACAATGCTCCACCACACATACAACCACCCTTCCATGCCCACACGTGCACACAGATTGCCTTCTCTGACACGCTGTGTCCCTGCAGCGCATGATCAATTACCATTTGGGGATCGTGTACATGCGTCAATAGGTTATTTTTGTTGCTTGTCCTTTTTATGTGATGCTCAATGTGTATCCCCAACACAATGGCTGCTCACTATTGTTATGCACCAGCCATGGAAGTTATGGTATAGGTGGAGATACACCTAACACGGATGCCTTCTATGTCTAGTTAACGGTCTAGCCTTCCACCAAGATGGCGTCCGGAGCGTATATACGCATCACGCACAGTAACAACGGTGCGTTGTATCATCGTTAATTTCTAACTTTGTTCATTGCCCCTTGCTCGTGTTATTCTGTTTCGCAGAAAGACCTTACCTCCTCCTTCTTCCTTAGCCTTTTCTCCCCTTCTGCCTTCACTCGCGGTGTTACCCCTTTCAAGTGTATACTCAGCAGCGGTTTATTCTGGTAAGTTCACGGGAGTTTCTTTTCTCTTTTCTTCGGTTTTCTGTTCCTTTACTTGTATTTTACTATCTTTCTATTCTGCCTATCTATTACCTTTTTTCACATTTTCTTCTTGTTCTGTCCTTTTTTCGCCTTTCTGAGGCTATGTCTGCTTCCAGTCCCTCTTCCAGTGCACTCTCTCACCACTGCAATTATACTTCGGTGCCGAAGCTCCTGTTACCGCAGTTTCCTACGGAGCCGCTGGTCCTACGCACCTCCTGCCTTCTGCGGTGCCTGCCGGATCTTGCGGTTTTCCCAGACAACGTCTGCCTTCTGCGGTGCCTTCTCGATCGCAGTTCTCTTCGAACGTTGCCTGTCTCCTGCGGTGCATGCTGGAACTTGTAGTTTCTCCATACTACAAATCTGTTCTTGTCCTTTGATTGCTTTAAAATCTTCAGCATATATACAACCTCTAAAGACCCTTTGTCACCACAGCGGGAATCACAGTTAACATATCGGATACTCCTTTCCGACAGTAGAGAAGATCTGCTACACAGGGTTTTTTGCCAAACGGCTTTTTCCCTGGAGTTTTGGGACTGGCTCCTGGGAGATCACCGGATTTGGTACTGAAGTGGGAGAATGGAAGACCAGGCTCCCGTCCTTCACCTCTCGCGCTTGGCCTAGAGGGTCACGACCCAGACACCCGCCGCGAGAAGAGTTTGTCCATTTACCAGACGACCAGATACCCTGGTACAGGAACATACGGATGTGTCCATCTGCCTGCCCAGCAGCCCGCACTGGCCATGCCGACACCTGCGGCACGGATCAACTAGACTAAAATCTACATGTCGTTAGAGATGCCATGACGACCTAGACAACGGGAAGCACATCTGTACAAATATACACACTGAACATTCCCACACCAATCTACACGAAGAATATACTCAGTGCTATGACGTAGGCGACAGGCATATTCACGGACGTGCATCTTTATTATTTTTACATAGGCTTTCAGAATGCAGAAACGCAAGACGCGTCATGAACTCATCTATAAAGCTTGCTCACGCTTCTCTTGAAACCCGTTACCACCATGAGAGGTATAATGGAGACACGATACTGATCATGGAACTATATGCTACTATAACCTAAAGCACCTATGCACCAAACGGACTACTTATGCACCAGGCCCGAGTAGGCCTCAAACAAGAGCTCCCGTGGACATTAACAAAGCAAGAGTCAGGTTGCTGATCCTGCAGAAAGAGCCCGGTGGAGCAACCAGCCAAGGTCGCAATGTTGCAAACCCACATTCCAAGAACAAATCATCAAAGGCACGATGTTGCAACCTCGTACTCCGCGCACCAACGTTAAAGTCACACCGGCAAATTAAACCAGACGCGCAGTGGAAAAACAATATTAATTGTGCAGAATTCTGCCTCTTTCACGGTCTCTCCCCACGTGACCAAGCCGAACCTGACGAGATGCCAAACCCAGGAGAGAAGAGGCGTCTGGATCTCTCGCTACGGGACACAGGCAGATACACATGAAAGGCTCAATGGACATCTGCGACAGTGGGAGCGGTCAGCCTTCCAGCTATGAATAAAACCTTACATTGTCTGCACGTACCCGTAGTGAAACATTGTTGCAACTTGCAGGTACACCGAGAGCTGGGAACAGCGGTGGTCCCAGGCTGGGAAGCTCACGGGCGCACCAATCAGAACATGGGGCTCCTATCACTGACGCCAGTAATGTTAACCAATCCCCAGGAGTCTTCATGTAACAATTCTCATGTATCTAATTGTAGGGACAACCCAGATATACCACCTGACTACCCTTTGTCCACTAACATCGTTCTCTATATGTGTGCTATACTAACCCTACCACTCGAGCAACCAATTAAGAGTGGCGATAGGTTTTTTGTTAACTTTCTGAAGTGACGCAAGTAGCGCGTCATAATACAGTAAAAAGGGCCTGCGAGCCCCACGATTGTGTGTGTGTCAGGACGGACGCGTACGCTCCTTGACCCATCCCTGCCGTTTTGTCTAATAAACAGCAGAGTCACCTTGCTCCTTGTGTGTGTCTCATACTCTATCTCATCTGGGATATACACGGGAGGAGTTGGGGCCTCCCTGCCTGGAGGTCTGCGGACGGCCCGGCCGACCCCGGCAGAATTTCCCCCCGACAAGTTGGAGGCACTGCTGAGATCTGTTTAAGATCGACTTTTTATTTTTTACTTTTTCCAGGCACTCCCGTTGCGAGGAGGCCCGGCGGCGCGGCCCCCTCTGCCGTTGCCCCCTTCTGAGGACTACAGGACCATCGCGTAGCTGCGAGAAGACCGGACAGCGCAATCCGGATATTGGCCCTCGGGAGCCGGTTGAGAAGTATCCCGCCCGCGGTCGGCGAGTGTCCAGACGTGGTCCAGACGAGGGGAGGTGGCGAGCCGTTTGGAGGGGTGCACGCAGTCGAGCGGCCCTGCATCGAGAGAACTTGGTGAGCATGACACGCACAACAAGCAATGCGAAATTGTGAGGGAGGGGGAGGAAGTAAATAAGGGAGGAGGGAGGTGTTGTGCAGATGCGCGGCGAAGGTCTAACAACTTAGTGTTGCAAATGGAATGAATGGTAGCGAAACGAGTGCGAGAGCAGTCGGCTACGTTACGCGAAAGAGGGGGGGGCGGGGCACGAAAACATCACGTGCGGCCGCTCGTAAGACACTGATTGGCCTAAGTCGCGACTACGTGTGAGGGTGGGTGTGTGTGGTTTCCTACGATTTGGCATTTATTGATCAATGAGTAGACGAGGATCCCTATTGTTCGAGCAAGAAACTCGATAGGTAGATGACGTTTCCCTGTAGACGGTAGCTAGTTGCCTAGTTGCCCAATACAGAAGATAATTGGCTGGTTAAGCCCTCCTGTTGAGGGGCGTATCACACGCGAGGCGACGCAGCGTGCGCAGTCCGATTATATTATTGATTTGATTACCTTGTTCCAGGAGAGACAGGAAGACAGCTGTAGGGTTAGCGGGGTAGATTGCAAGTGTATTTTGAACTTAAAGAACATAATAAGAATGTACCAGTAGCTCGAAGAAATCGGTGACGTCACCAACAGGGATTTAATAGGATATCGCGAACACAAGGAACCTTGGGTTTGAGAGTGGTGGGGAAGAGAAATATGATAAGGGAAAGGATACGGAGATAAACGATAGACGAGTGGATCGGAAGAGGAGAAGGGGAGAGGGGCGAGGCTGCGCACGGAGAACGCCGGCCACGGCAAGTGTAAAAGGGGGAGGAGAACGGGGAAACAGGACGACTGTATAAGAGCGTCGTAAGGGGCAGGTGGCTGCGTGCACTTCGGTCGCAGGGGGCCGTAGGGGAAGGAATATACAATATAAAATCATACATATATATTTTTTGTTTTTATGTTTTAATAATTTTTACTGCATATTGTGTCAAAGGATTGGCGTAAGTCCCCACACTTGCGGGGCCAGGTAAACAATATAAGGTTGTATATTGTAAACTGCTAGTGAAGGGAAGGGTAACAAGGGGATCGCCACTATGTCATACGGGACAGGGTCGGGAGGGTGGGGGAACACCCTCACTACCCCACTACAACACATATGCACCACACTGCCTCCCCATAGGGAGAAATTAATTAAGTACAGCATAGAGTGGACCCAGGGGACGGACAACAAAATGTTAACACCATGGCCGCCTAATGGTAGTTTCGATCCATATGCTCAACATTCACTGCTAAACCATCTGCACAATACATACAAGGGGAAGAAGTTGGCGAACCATGTGGAGGTGTTTAACTTATGGAGGATGTTCCAGGGGTCCCGACCAGGACCAAATGGAATGTTCACTATGGGGGAAACACCGGAAGAAAAGGAGATTAAGAAAGAAGGAACGGATGGGGAAAAGGGGTGTGAAAGCACAAAGAATACGGGGAACGGAGGACAGGGAGGAGAAAAGATTGATAAATCAGACGACATAAAAAAGGAACCGAGCAATGAGATACCCATAACACCGGGAGTGAAAACAGAGGGAGGAGGGTTGTACCCTTTAAGAGAATTAGGAGAAATAGAAGGACAGTTAAGGGCGGCTGAAGGATACTCGAACCCGGCATACAGCCCTCCACCATATGTGGCTCATAGGAAGATGACAGTGGGGGAGGGGAGGATTGGAGAAGAGCAGACTGTAGAGATAGGAAATGATGAGTGGGTAGCTGCACAGATATTATTAAAATTACGAGGTTCACTAACTGGAGAAGAGAGGGAGGTAGTAAAGAGAACAGACGAGGATAGTACAAGAGAGAGTGAGATGAGGGGGGAGGAGCTATTACGACAAAAGGAAGAGATTTTGGAGGAAAGATTAGCAAAGCTAAGGGATGAGCAGAATGAATTGATCAAACAGCTTGAGAGGGAGGAAAGAGAGAGAGTGAGGAAAAGGAAAGAAGGTAAGGACGAATTGGAAAAATTAAGGGAACGAAATGAGGAGCAAAGGAGAGAAGCTGAAAGGCTAAAAGCAGCAGCAGACAGGGTGTCAAGAGTAGTGCTGAGAGAAAAGAAGAAGGAAGAAGAAGAAAAGGAAAAGGAAATGGCAATATGGAGGAAGAGGGTACTATCAGAGACAGCTAAGAAATATGAAGAGGGGAAAGTAATAGAAAGAGAAAGGGTGAAATGGGAAAGGAAGAAAGAGGATGAAAGAATATTGGAACAGATGAGCAACGAAGTGATGGAGGAATTAAAAAGGAAAAGGGAGGAAAATAGTAGGGAGATGGAGGAGAGGAGTGAAGGGGAAAGAGAAGGGAGGAGTAGGGAGAGTGAAAAATGGGGGGATGTATATAGAAGTAGAGAAGTAGCAACAACATCAGCACTAGGGGGAGCAGTTGGTAACAGAGGAAGAGGAGAAATGGACCTAATAGACTTAGAAACAGTAACAGTAAAAGGGAAAAAGGCAGAGTGGGGGATACCATTTATGACTGATTTTTGCAGTGAGGAGGAAGAAGGAGTAGAGAGGGGAGGAAGAAAGAGTGAAAGGGAAAGCTTAGATAAGCTATACTTCACTCGAACAAACATAGACTCGCCATGGATCAGTAGGAGAAGGGAGGAGCTGGAGAGAAGTGAGGAGGGGGTGCAAGAACTAGTGGAAAAACAAACCCATGAAGCCACACCATCCCCATCTCCATCACGCCCTCCCCCATCGCACCCTACATGCTCAACCGCCACACGCTCGCTGCGCACAATAAAGCTCGCGCCCTTTATGGACGAACTGACTCCCTATGCATGTCGGCTTAGAGACCTCCCTAGTCGCAGGCAAGACAGACAAATAAACATGCCCACATTAAACACGGGAAATGACGAAAAAAGGGGAAAGGACGGAGAAGGAGTTAGGAGCAGGGGTAATAAGGATGAACTTGAAGAGGTAAAGGAAACGGGAGAAGAGGAGGGGTGTGAGGACTCGATATTATGGAACGTAAGGGGGGACACAAGACACAATTTAATGCCACTGTTGGAGAGAGGAGGGGTTAGACCACAGTATGTACCTTGGAAGCCTACGGATAAAGAAAATATAAAATGTAGGCTCCCATCACTAAGCGGAGGTGCGGGTAAGTGGATATATGAAATGGAAAAACACACCGCAGGACAGAAACTAGCAGTAGGAGATGTGAAGGGCCTGTTAATATCAATATTAGGGGATAGAGCGGATGACATTTGGAAGAGAGCGGGATTCCATGGGGTAACAATAACGAACACATCGCATGATGGGGCACCATTTGCAAACTGCAGACATGCGCTATGGCAGGCACTGAGAGTGCAGTACCCAGACACATCAGACATAGGAGCAATTACTTCCCGTAAGATGCGTGAGAATGAGGATCCTGTTGATTATATCCAGGATATTCAAGAGAAGTGGCGCATGGAAACTAGAGAACAATGGGACAAAACACCAGCCATATTTTATCATATACTAGTACAAGGGCTCCCAGAAGGAGTTCAGAAACAACTAAAGAAAGTAGTGGGAATGGAAGCAAAACCATGGCCAGAAATACAACTGACTATAGTACATCACTGCAGGACATGGCAAGGAAAAATGAAACAAAAGGAAGAGGACAGGAAAACAGAAGAGGCCAAACTAGTACAGAAAAAACTTACTAAATACACAATGGAAGGGGCACTAATAACTACGCCCACACCAATGACCCAAAGCCCCACACAAGTAGTGGCAGCACAAGATCCCGCTCAAATAGCACCTCCACAAAGTGTAATACAGCAAGTGCCGCCTCTGCAATTACACGCACCAAACATGGGAGGAGGGTACCCAATGCAAGGAGCTGGGTATTATAGTTATAACAGGGGGAGAGGAGGATTTATGAGAGGGAGAGGATACGGATATAATACCCAACAGCAGGCGGGGGGACTTAGAAATTCCTACCCCACAGGGCAACCCGTATATCAGGACAACACAGGGAGCTTCCCATGGCAAAGCAGGGAACCACCCGTGTGTTGGAGTTGCGGACTATTAGGACACATGTCACGTACGTGTAGGGTCAGGCCAGGAACACCAGCATGGAATGAACAAGCACAACCTAGGACCTCACAAGAACAGCAGGGCATACAACAACAGCAGATGTTACAACAAGGAAGTGACCAACAAGAACAAACAACACAACAGCAGCCACAAACATATTCACTGCCACAACAACAAATAACACAACAACAGCCACTGCCACAACAACAAGTAGCGCTAATACAACCACCCCAAACTCAACAAACGCAATTGGGTAGGGTGACGGTGTTGGGACACAACCCTTACACAGGGAATGGCCAATCATTGTACCCCCAATAGGACAGCCCACAGACGGCCTTGGTGTGTCCCATCCTGTCAGTAACACCTAATAGTGCGGAGGAGCCACGCATAGAGGTAACGATAGGTGACAAAAAATTATCATTCCTTGTTGACACCTGGGCAACCCGGTCTTGCATAAGGGAAGGTAAATTTAAGATGTCAGGCGAAGCCATGAACACCCAAGGATTTTCTGGGGCTAAAGGGTTGGTTCCATTTACTGATAACGTTCCCTTATCTATTGGAGAATATGATCTGTCGGTTCCACTTTTGTATTATAGTGCCTCACCAGTAAATATACTGGGAAGGGACATAATGAACAGGTTGAATATGACGATCTCCTTTACAGAGGATGGCATAATTTGCTCTACTCCAGGGATTAACATGCTCGCAGCACGACAGATTATGCAAGCATACTGTGGGCAGACAGCGATTAGGGCGGAGCCAGTAGATGGCGAGCTATTCCAGTATGGAACAGACATGGCATTTGCATGGATGCCAGGGATAGAAGGGAAAATATGGAGGAGGCCAGCAGCCTATCTGTTCCGACCAGAAACACCCGTAAATGAACCAGAAGGAAAGGTGTTTGTAATGGACATCGAGAGCATTATTGCAACAGCTGATTATGTTGCTGTGCACGCCCAAGATAAAGAAGGGAGAGCATGGAGGGCAGTGATAGCACTAGCAGAAGGATGTAGGCTGACCCAGGTGTCAGATGAGGAGCTGTTCTCAGAAGAAAAGGAGGAAGGTGAAATGGTGTTCATGATGAGTGTAGAAATATGGCTAAGAGTGGCTCACAAACAAGTAGCACAGAAAATTGCAATGGCACTTGAGGCACCCGCATGCACCCCAGTCCCATTCTTTAAGGAGGATATGTCAAAGGTGCCCAAATCATTATGGACTATTAGCCCTTATGACGTGGGATGCATAAAAAGCATAGGGGGTGTAAGGATAAAATTGAAAAAAGGTGCCATACTACCAAGAGTGAAACAGTACCCATTGTCAAAAGAGGCAGATGAGGGCATATATGAAACCATAACGGCCCTTATAAACAATGGCATATTGGTCCCCTCAGAATCACCATGTAACACGGCTGTGTACCCGGTGCGCAAGGCTAAAGGGGGGTCTTGGCGCTTCATACAGGACCTCAGGCCCTTGAACAACATAGTAGAAGCAGAGTATCCAGTAACAGCAAACCCGGCCACAATATTGTGTGGCATTCCAGCAGAAGCATCACGATTTACAGTGATTGACCTTAAAAATTCTTTTTTCTCAATACCATTACACCCGGACTCACAAGATTTGACAAGCTTCACTTACCGAAATACAAAGTGGAAACATACCAGATTACCACAGGGATATTGTGAATCACCCTCAATTTTCAATAGAGTAATACAAATGGATTTGGGTAACGTTGAGGTGGAAAGCACAGTGTTACAGTATGTGGATGACATAATAATTTGCAGTACAAACGAAAGTAAATGTAGAGAGGACTCCTTAAAAATGTTGACAATATTGGCTGAAAAGGGGTACAAGGTAGACATGGAAAAGATACAATACTGTCAGGAACAGGTACTTTACATTGGCCAACTGATATCCCAACATGGAAGAAAGATTGCACCACAAAGAGCACAGGCCATTTCAAGTACTCCCGTGCCACAGACTGTGAGAGAACTGCAGCAATTTCTGGGGTTGTGCAACTACTGTAGAGCATGGGTATTTGATTACAGTTCATACATAGGACCCCTGCTTGAGGGTTTGAGGGAAGCCAATAAAGGGGAGAAAAAGTTGGGGTGGACTATGGAAATGAGGGAGGCCTTTGACGAATTGAAAGACGCGATATCAACTGCTCCAGTACTGGCATCCCCAGACTATGAGCGACGCTTTTTTATATTTTCACATTGCGACTCAGCAGTGATGAAAGCAGTATTGGCCCAGAAAACGAGCATGGGCTATAAACCAGTAGCATTTTACAGCGGTCACTTAGACCCTGTGATGTTAGGCCACTTCCCTTGCGAACAAGGTCTCGCTGCAGCTGCTTTTGCAGTGGAAAAAGCATCAGCAATAACCATGGGGTGTCCAACTACACTGTTTGTGGAACATGCACTATTTGCAATATTGAATAAACCCAAGTCCACACTAACGACACAGAGGGCATCAGGGTATGAGATCATTTTGTCTACAGCTGAACTAGCAATTGTTAGATGTAGCACAGTTAACCCTGCAAGGTTCCTAGCAGAAGTAATTGAGGAGGGAGATTACGCCCACGACTGCACCCAAATAACTGAAATGTACTCGTGTACTAGAAAAGTTGAAGAAAACGCACTAGAGGGAGGTGAGCTTTTGTTTATTGATGGGTCATCAACTATTGATCAAGGAGATGGGATACGGAGGACTGGGGCAGCAGTAGTAAAAATGATGGAGGCGCCGGTGTGTGTGGCTATGAAGTGTGTACAATTACCACAGCATTACTCTGCTCAAGCCGCGGAACTGGTTGCACTAATATTGGCATTGAAGGAAAGTTTTGACAAACGAGTGACCATATATTCCGACAGTGCATATGTTACATCCACTGTCCACTCAGGGCTATCAAAATGGAGAAGAAGATGGTTTAGGAGAGCTGATGGCACTCCAGTGCAACATGCCCTCTTGTTGGCTGAACTAATTGAAGTAATAAACGACCCCCAAGAACTAGCCCTAGTCAAATGCACCGCACACACCAATGGTGAAGACCACGTCTCAAAAGGGAATGCAGCAGCCGACGCACATGTGAAATATGCTGCATACTTTGGTGAGATATGGAACCCCACAGACTCACAGAGAGGGAGAGGGAGGGGAATGGCTAGGGAGATGTTAATAAGAGAAGGGTACACCCATCTCCCAACCACACAGATTATGGAGCTACAAGCGGCTGCACCAATGGCCGAAAAAGAAATATGGGTAAAAAGTGGATGTACAATGTCACCAACCGACGCACTATGGCGCCAGGGTGGCACTGGGAAAGTTGTAATACCGTTGGCACTTTTAAATACCGCCCTGAGCCAATTACATCACCCAGCCCATACAGGCAAGGAAATAATTGCAGCACGAATTAGAGAAGATTGGTTCTGTCCTGAGTTAAATTCTCATGTGTCAAATTTTATCAGCAATTGTCTCACATGTCAACAGTTTACGGCCGGTCATACCCTAAAAGTGATAAGAGGTACCATACCCCGGCCAGAAGGACCTTTTCGGCACCTTCACATTGACTATGTTGATATGATCAACATATGTCAAGGTAATAGGTATATGATTGTAGTAGTATGCCCATTTTCTAGGTGGATTGAAGCAGGGCCCTGTTCACACCCAGATGCATTTAGAGCAGCCAAATTCATAGTAAGGGAGGTCTTCCCCAGGTGGGGAGTGTGCGAGGTGTTAAGATCAGACAATGGCCCGCATTTCGCAAACGAAATGTTCCAGCATATCACATCCCTCCTGAGCATAAAACACAAATTTGCATGTGCATACCACCCACAGGCTAACGGTGTATGTGAACGCCTGAATGGCTTATTGAAGGAAGCAATTGCAAAGATACAACAAACAACAAAGAAAAGTTGGTTGTATTGCCTTCCGTTAGCCCTATTTGAATTAAGGAATAGGCCAGGGTCCGACCACCACCTCACCCCTCACGAGGTGGTTACTGGACGTCAAATGCGCCTTCCCCTAACGCCAACGTCAAGGGCATTCACTGACCACGAAAGTTCAGCGAGTGTGTTAGGTGATGAAATGTATCAATATGTGTCTTCTTTGATTACTAGTGTTGTGTTTGTGTCTCAACAGCTCGAGCGCACACGGGGCGGGTCTACCAGCAATCAAGAAGAAGGCGCAAGTACAGAATTGGAAAAGGAGAACTTGTGCAAACTTGCCAAAGGTGACCACGTGCTACTTCGCAATTTCAATAGAAAATGGAACGATAAGAGGTTCACTGGCCCCATCTGGTAGAGGACGTATCAACAAGAGCAGTAAAACTAAAGGACAAGCGTGCCTGGAACCACCTACATGATGTAAAGATCTACAAACTGCAGACCCGCCCCAGCGCCAACGACAGGTCCATTGGAAGAACAGCAACAACATCCCCGACAGCGGAAGGAAGTTCTACCACAGACAACGACCCAATTGTTCCCTTACCGTGTCACTACCCAGCTACCCCGGAGACAATAACTGACGAAGAAAGGGGTGATCCCCATACTGCCCACCCCATGGTCACACGTTCAAAGAGTAAAAATACTCCCGCCATCTGAGCCCAAACCCCCCACCCATTGACTCCCAAGTACAGTTATAACTGAAACTGAAAGACATTGCCTGCACAAATACACATGTAAACACGTGAATGTTCTCTTTTTTCTCTCGCACATACAGGAACTGCGTATTATTGTATTGTTAAGAAAAAAAGCTAACTAACAAGTTCACTGTCCAGGCGTAGATGGTACTCCCAGACGATAACTACCCAGAAGAATTGTCACACCAATTTGTATACGAAATAAAAAGGCCAACATACCTAAAAAGGAGAAGGGTACGTGTCTACTACACAGCATTCCTCCTGGCCATAGAATATTCCATGCCCCACCTCCGCCCATACTTGCCGGTCCTAAGAGACCGATCACTTAGAGTAGCGTGGGAGCAGCTCTTCGCCTGGGCACTGAATGACTATTTGATAGGGAGAGCTTAAAGGAAACAAAAAACTAACATTTAATAACAAGCATTTTGAGAATTTTTAGGCGGGCAACTTTAACGTCGCAAGAATACGCTGCCAGGACTGCAGCAAGGTAAGAGCAAAATGCCGGTGAGATTAGCATATGTAATAAAAATAATAGGGATTTTGATGATCACCGGGTTCTTGGCTGCCTCTGTCTGGCAGTACAGCTATGCTATCAATTTTATTGCTGCACCCAAACCTAATATACCCCCGTCCCCTGCTGCAACAGGTGTTACGTCAGGTGGTAATAGTAACATTGCACCCAAGCAAAATAGAGTTAAACGCAGCACATACTCAGACAATAAAGGTATTGATAATTATATACAAGATTCAGCACACGTCACAAACAACATATGGTACCAACACATGACCCGCATTGGTAAGCAGACAACTGAGGATAGCTGCTACGTTTGCTCATTAATACCATACGCCATGAGTGCTTCACGAACATTTGTGGCCACAGAAATAGATGAAAAGACAGCACAGTGCATAATATACTTGGCACTGTTCCAAACTAAAGGAAGATTTCAAGGAACAGTAGTGCACATGACATGGAAAACACGAGACTCATACCCATATGAAAACAACTTCCTCAAGACCTATTTGAGTTATCACAAGACCAGTTTACATGCTGAAGCATTCAAATACATAACAAGTGGCCCTGCAAAAGGAGAAACAAAGAAAGTAACACTGCAGTATCTACCATGTGATTGGTACGCCACTGAAGTTCCGGGTAAACAAGGATGCTGGGAGAGGCCGCTGGTGACGATAACAGGAAAGGTGTATCTGGACAACAGCTGGGAGATAGGAGTGATTGGCAGCAACATGGTAACAAAAGAAACTATCTCAACCATCGAGACACACAATCACCGATGTTGGACGACGTGGATCAAGTATGTACCAATGCTCACGTGGGTAGAAGAAGATGAAGACCCAATAACAATACTACCGTTGACTGCGCCCAAGGTATGCTACCAGCATAAAGGAGAGGTGGACGTAGGATATAACACCAATTGTGCAAGTGTGACGGAGTTACCTGAGGGGGGAGCGGGAACAGCAGTAATAATGGACCATTATTGGGCCTGCGGAGAAAAGGCATACCATACACTGCCTCCCCTGTGGAATGGTGTGTGCACAATGGTACACGTCAATGTACCATCACTAGTGGTACCTAAGAAGCACGTCAATGTGGCGAAATTCCCTAAAATGGATGAAGGGGATAAGAGAAGAAAGAGATCTGCGCCACTTCAGGAGGAGCAAGGGAACAGGACCAACAGCAATGATACTGTCCTAAATAGAAGAAAAAGACAAGGAGAGCCACTGACAGGAAATTACCTGTGGGGAAGGTCGGAAACGGCACTAACATCAATACCGCCAGAACACAGACTATTCAGCAGAGCAGCAATGTTCTTCTCCTCAATAATACACCCGGGACTGCAGGCTTACGCAAACGCAAAATGGCTCCAAATAACTAGATGGGAACTAATGATGACCATCAATTCTACAGTAAATGGGTTTAACGCAATAAAAGAGGAGCTACGAGCTGTAAGGATGGTAGCACTCCAGAACAGATATGTATTGGACCTTCTCACAGCAATGGAAGGAGGAGTTTGTGCAAAGATAGGACAATCATGCTGCACGTTCATACCTGCCAACGATGCTGACAATGGTACACTGACAGAAGCAGTTTCACAATTGGCCCAGATGCACTCCAAAATGATGGATGAAAGTAACGGTGTAAACAAGGATAAGAGCTGGTTTTCACTATTATGGTCATGGATGCCATCCTGGCTGTCAGATGGACTGAAAATAATAGTGGGTTGTACTATTTTGGCTGGAGCTACTCTGATCATAATTAGATTTTGGAAGGCCCGGAAGGCACGCACTACTGACGAGTTGCTGGAAATGGTGGGAATGCACCCCTTGATGCCAGCAGATGACGGCCAGCATACAGGTGTGATAATACAGGAGAGGGAGAAGTTGCGCACCCAAATCATCACCAACCATCTAGACCCACCATCAGTGAAGATCGAGAACCCAAGAAACCCCAGGAGCTACATAGGAAGATGGGTATACTGTACTCCTGGAGGAACCTGTGAATATATGTATTAGTCATTTGAAGATCATGTAAACCATTATGGACATCTCGGAGGAATAACTAAGATATGGCGAGTAAGAGGAGATAACGAGAAGGATATGTTTGTGGTCGACAAGTCGACCAGAGGGGGGACTGAAGTGGGAGAATGGAAGACCAGGCTCCCGTCCTTCACCTCTCGCGCTTGGCCTAGAGGGTCACGACCCAGACACCCGCCGCGAGAAGAGTTTGTCCATTTACCAGACGACCAGATACCCTGGTACAGGAACATACGGATGTGTCCATCTGCCTGCCCAGCAGCCCGCACTGGCCATGCCGACACCTGCGGCACGGATCAACTAGACTAAAATCTACATGTCGTTAGAGATGCCATGACGACCTAGACAACGGGAAGCACATCTGTACAAATATACACACTGAACATTCCCACACCAATCTACACGAAGAATATACTCAGTGCTATGACGTAGGCGACAGGCATATTCACGGACGTGCATCTTTATTATTTTTACATAGGCTTTCAGAATGCAGAAACGCAAGACGCGTCATGAACTCATCTATAAAGCTTGCTCACGCTTCTCTTGAAACCCGTTACCACCATGAGAGGTATAATGGAGACACGATACTGATCATGGAACTATATGCTACTATAACCTAAAGCACCTATGCACCAAACGGACTACTTATGCACCAGGCCCGAGTAGGCCTCAAACAAGAGCTCCCGTGGACATTAACAAAGCAAGAGTCAGGTTGCTGATCCTGCAGAAAGAGCCCGGTGGAGCAACCAGCCAAGGTCGCAATGTTGCAAACCCACATTCCAAGAACAAATCATCAAAGGCACGATGTTGCAACCTCGTACTCCGCGCACCAACGTTAAAGTCACACCGGCAAATTAAACCAGACGCGCAGTGGAAAAACAATATTAATTGTGCAGAATTCTGCCTCTTTCACGGTCTCTCCCCACGTGACCAAGCCGAACCTGACGAGATGCCAAACCCAGGAGAGAAGAGGCGTCTGGATCTCTCGCTACGGGACACAGGCAGATACACATGAAAGGCTCAATGGACATCTGCGACAGTGGGAGCGGTCAGCCTTCCAGCTATGAATAAAACCTCACATTGTCTGCACGTACCCGTAGTGAAACATTGTTGCAACTTGCAGGTACACCGAGAGCTGGGAACAGCGGTGGTCCCAGGCTGGGAAGCTCACGGGCGCACCAATCAGAACATGGGGCTCCTATCACTGACGCCAGTAATGTTAACCAATCCCCAGGAGTCTTCATGTAACAATTCTCATGTATCTAATTGTAGGGACAACCCAGATATACCACCTGACTACCCTTTGTCCACTAACATCGTTCTCTATATGTGTGCTATACTAACCCTACCACTCGAGCAACCAATTAAGAGTGGCGATAGGTTTTTTGTTAACTTTCTGAAGTGACGCAAGTAGCGCGTCATAATACAGTAAAAAGGGCCTGCGAGCCCCACGATTGTGTGTGTGTCAGGACGGAAGCGTACGCTCCTTGACCCATCCCTGCCGTTTTGTCTAATAAACAGCAGAGTCACCTTGCTCCTTGTGTGTGTCTCATACTCTATCTCATCTGGGATATACACGGGAGGAGTTGGGGCCTCCCTGCCTGGAGGTCTGCGGACGGCCCGGCCGACCCCGGCAGAATTTCCCCCCGACAGTACCCATCCGGTCAAGGTGGCCTCCGAGGAGCCACGTCCTTATTTACGTCAAAAGAAGACCAAAAAGAAGACGGAATCAAAGAAATATCGAAGAAGACAGGATTGGTCGACTTCTACGGGCTCCATCGGAGATTCAGGTGAGGAGGAGTTGGTCATAGAGAAAGGGGAAGTTGTTAGCTTTGACAACTATGCTGTGTGCTGAGCAGTGTGTTGCAGAAGACACACACAGCACACGGGTTAGGGATTAGCGGATTTGGCTTGGCCAATGTGCACGAGAACAGGCATTCAGTCTTTTACTGATGCTACTACTGGTGGCAGGCATTTGTGTATGACTTGGTATGTGTGGGAGGTTGTTGGTCAGTCATTTCATCTGATTCCATGTCAGGCGTGATTGTCTCGGGTCTCTTTCCATTTATCACATGTCACTTTGTATGTAATTGGACATTTGTTGGGCTTTTCCTGTTGCATGACATGTCATGGTGTGGCAGACAAGTGTGATGTGGGTTGGGAGGTTTTGGGTGACATACCAGTGATTGTCATGGCCTGTTTTGCAAGGGGTGGTGTGATACACACCTTGCATGTGTTCCTTTTGGTCACACAGGATTGGTTATGTTTAAGTAGGTAGGGATGCAAACAATGCAGCACTTCCATGGCAACATTCACAGGGTGTTAAGGGTGTGACAGTTGACTGTTTGTCATCATCGATTGTCACCTGGTATGTGCCAGGCCTGTATGCACTTCGCAGGGGTGGGAGTTTAGGTGAAAAATGTGGCCACAAGCTGGTCCTGGCTGCCTCGCCACGTGCCCTTTCCCCTCCCATGGGCAGCGCCTGTGCATGTGGTTGGGGATGTGGGGGCACCACCATGTCCACCGGTACGTCCCGCCATGTTGCAACATTGTGCAGGACACATGCTGCCACAATGATCCTGCACACTACTGGGGGTGCATATAGTAGCTGTCCGCCAGAGCGGTCAAGGGAGCAGAAGCGTGACTTAAGCACTCCGAATGTGCACTCCACTATACCCCTGGTTGCAATATGGGCACCGTTGTATCTTACCTGGGTAGTGTGGTGGGGTTCCGGATTGGCGTCATCATGTGGTTGCGTAGAGGGTAGGCACTGTCCCCTGGAGAGGTGATAATGGATGTTATTAGTTGGGTTTGTGTATTTGTATGTGTGTGACATGCATGCATGTGCACAGGCATTTGTACTCACCTAGGAGCCAATGGTCGCAATGCTTCCCAGCTTCCAGGGCCGGGCTCAGGGCAGACATTCTGTATATGAAACTGTCACCGGTAGAGCCAGGGTAGTGTGCATAGACAGAGGTGATGATTCGCTTGGCATCGCATACAACCTGCACATTGATGGAATGCCAGTGCTTGCGGTTTTGATAGATGTGCTCAGTGGCCCTAGGTGGACGTAGGGCCACAGGGGTGCAATCTATGGCACCGAGCACTTTGGGGAAGTGTGCCGCCCTGTAAAAGTCCTGGTCCATGCCCTGCCTTTCTGCAGGTGTTCTGGGCATGTATATGTGCCTGCAGACTGAGGGGCGCACAGTCATGATTGCCAACACCTGGTGTAGGCAGCGTGACTGCGTGGCCTGTGAGACACCCCCAACTATGGCAGTAGTCTGCTGAAATGACGTAGTGGCCAGAAAATGCAGGACATTGAGCACCTTCTCCAAGGGGCTCAATGCTTGGGAGCACAGGGTGGGTGATGTAAGGTCATCTTCCCACTCCCTGACCAGGTCTAGGATGATACGAGGTGGAAACCTATACCCCCCATAGACCTGGTCATCAGGTATCCCAACAAGGCTGGTCCGGGTCAAACAAATGTGGGCCTGGCTATTCTCCTCCTCCTGCGGTGTCCCACGATTAGTGCTGCGACAAATGGGGCATTCATTGTAGCTGTATATACGTGTTTGTTGTTTGCACGCACTTTTATACTGTGCGCGGGTACGCTTCTGCCTGCCTTCGTGTGGCGGACTTGTTGACGCCTGTGTGCGTCTTTTGCTGTGCGCGGGTTTCCCGTATTCAATTCCATGAATAGGTGTTGTTCGCGTGTGTGTGGGCGTTCCGTGTATTTCCCTGCAGTACTTCCCCAGTTACGCCTTTGTTTTCACGTGTTGTTCCCCATTCCGCGTGTTCCCCCCCTGTTCCCCCCTTTTTTTGTGTGTGCGCTAACATTGTGCGCATTCACTGTGCGTGTTGCACACAGCGTTCAGGATGTTGCAATGACGTGTGTGCCCGTGTGCGCCACGCATGGATTTGGCGCACATCCCGGGGTAAACACGCGCAGGGCCCTCCATGAATCGCACATGCTTGCTTTTTCATGCTTGCGCCAACTTGCGCCACAATTTCCGGCGCACATTTTTTCCATGAATCGGCCCCCAAGTCTTTTCCCTGATATCTGTATATTAGCAGGGGAACATGGTTTTCATGTCTTGATTTAAAAATGCAAAACACACATGTCTCGGGAGAATAGCTTAGCAGCAATGTTCTCACCTTTGAAGCAAGATGACACGGAGCACCACCAGTTCGATCCCCTGGTTCACGCTTAGAAACCTCTGGGTATTAAGCATGTTATAAATAACCTATCATATGATATCATATCAAGCCTATAACTCTACATTGATTTCCATTCTTGATTAGATAGACCTTTGTAAATTAAAAGGTCCGTCAAAATTCCAGGCAACAAAAGTGGTGGTCTGAAGAGTTAGCTATATCAAAAGAACTAAATGGCTGAAGGGAAGGAGCCTGGCAAAAAACAAACTGTATCGATGATAAACAAGCCTGGAAATATTTAGCAGCAGAATATAAAAATTGTATTTGTCAGCTAAAAAATAACATTATAATTCTCGTATTTCCTTGGCAGAAAACAATAATGAAGAACGATTTCCCTTTCTGGGTGATTTTAAATGCCCCTAACACGCAAGATTGCCTCAAAGTTCAAGATCATTTTAAGAATAAGATCCAAAAGGCTAGAGAAAAAATGGTCAATACGAAATCAGCAGAGCTTCTTGTTAACATTACATCTGAGGGCTCAATTAGAACACTAATTGATCCTCTGGATCAGAACTCCTTTGTCTTTAAACATATTGCAATGCAAGGCTGCTTTCTATTCTTAGAAGCATGCACCCAACCACCATTAAGAACAATGCCTGTCCTGCCAAGATTGTATTTACATTTCCAGAAATACGTGCACCTTTCTTGATGAGATTTACCAACGCCACCTTTTCAAACTGTTCAGTACCAGAGAGCATTGAGCATGATCAAGTTACACTGCTTATAATAAACCTGCTCTTGATCCATCTGATCCAAATAATTATTGGCCCATAAAAAATGTTATGTTTTTACTTAAAGTGCTGGACAAAATAGCTACAGGCCGATTCCAGCAATATATTGAAACAAATAACATCTTACATCATTGTCAGTCATGATTTCGTCATGGACGTGGTACATTGTCGGCTCTACTTGATCTCTATTTGCTGATGTTTGACATCAGAGGATTAGGGATTCTTATGCTGTTGGATCTTTCAGCAGCATTTGATCTCCAGGACCAGGAGATTCTGCTGAATAGATGAAGCACAAATCTCGGATTTTCTGCAAACCCTGAATCATGGATTTAATAATTTTTGTCAAACAGGTTGTCTAAAATCTTCTGGGGAGGTAAAATGTCAGAGGAGGAGGAGGAGGCGCTGACGTGTGGGGTTCTCCAGGGTGCCTGTTTGTCAGCATCTTTATTCAATATACTAGCAACAAGTACCCATACTCCGCACAGTTCTGTAGACAGACATGATAACAGTCTCATCAATTGTTGAAAATCAATGATCCTCTAGGTCGCTGTTCAGAGTCACTTATCGCTAGATGTGCTTTGCACTCTGAAGTAAACTGCATTGAGAATGGGTGTGTGTGGCTGGCTGACATACCCCGGAGCAGACGTGGAGGGGAGGGGAGAGTTGGCGTGCTGCAGCATACAGGGACCTTCTGTGTGCTCTCCCACCTGTCGCCTCACCCTGGCATGGTTCAAATGTCTCAGAAGCGGTGCATCCTAGGAACCTGAAATGCATTTTCTAAGGTCCCATAGGGACCTTGAGTTTTGTTCCTCACATATAGATGCTTAAAATGAGCTTTGGCTGGTCATCTATGACCAATTGATGTTTTGCTGATTTCAGGCAGCCGTCTCATGTGTGAAGGGGCTGATGCCCAGGGGGAAAGGGTAGATCTCAAAATGTTATGTAGCCATTACTATGTGAGTTGATAATATTGTGGTGTGCTCCTACCACCGGCCCCCCTCCCCCTGGCCCATCATATTGCTTCGAATGCAGCTCGCTTTCCTCTAAAGTGCTTAGGCTAGTGGGACGGGGTTATCCCTTTCCAACAAACTCTTCTTTAAGATATTTATTGATGAAATCAACCAATGGGCTGCCCACCAAACTTGAATACTGGCTATCAGCAAATGCTGGTAAAACCTCCTATGTTCAACAGGCAGTGCGTTATGACATTAGCAGAGGAATAATGTCTGTGAAAGTAACTGGGTGGAACTTAAAGACTGAGGAGAGTGGAGAGGATTGGGAATGCATGGGAAGTCAAAAGCACAGCAGTGGCTTGCAATATCATTTTGAATACTAGTGATTTTCTTAATAAAAAAAAATGTGTTCAATGCTTCACAATGTTCCATGGATATGGCTATGATAAGGCATATCCACATTTGTTTCTTTTAAACTACAATTTTGAATAACGTGAAACACTTCCCTGGGATTATTTTTAGTTTACCTAATTTTAATTTGATGGAAGATCGTTGTAGCTTGAAAGATATCAATTTTTGTAGGTTTTGCTTTTTCCTTTAATTACTGGTAAATTCTCGGCAGATTTAGTTTTTCTCCAATACTTGTCAGCCTTCAGATCTTCAGCTTTGTGCTGTTTGAGCAGAGGCGAGAACCAGGATTAGGTGAATTTCTTCACATTTTTAACAAGAAAAGGGACTGGAGAGTTACCGAGTGTACAAAGAGAGTTGAGAAGATAGAAGGGGAGAGTTTGCTCTTTATTGCCCTACATTCCCATAATGACATGTCTTGTCATTTCTGTCCACATAGTGGACATGTTCTTCTCTCAGTTTCTTCATTGTATACATCTTTGCAGAGGTCAGTTCCTGCCTACTTCTGGCTGCTTTCTTTGAACTAGGGGAGCCCTCCATGTTCCTTGCCCCATCACATCCCCCATATCTCTTTCTTCCTCGTGGCCTCGCCTATATCTACAGCCTGGTCCTGCACTTACTTATCAAAACACAACAACATTACACTAAGTAGTCACACTGTACAAAGTTGTACTTCCTTTCTCACTTCCATGTCACTACATTTTAACAGAGGCCTACGAAGCAGGGGCTTATGCTCTGAATCGATCGAATATATGCCAACTACTACATCACGTTGAAACATGCACACAACGAAATAAATAAATAAACAAATGAAAAGACAGCCAATAGTGGGTGAGTTTGAACAAGGTTAGTAGGTTGATGGCAGGAAGAGAAAGGCAGCTTTATTTATTCATTCATGTATGTATTTGTTCATTTCCTTACTCTGGTGTATTGTACTATGTCCTGTGCACAGGAAACCACTTTCTGGTCCTATTTGTGTCTCTCGAATGTGTCTATGGGTAGAATACTAAACCTGTGTCACTCCGGTTGCCAGGGATATAGGTGCAGCGTGAAGGTGAGCGTATATGACCTTTAGTAACAGTGCATGGTATGTGGTGGTTGATTCTAACTGTACAGTTATTAGCGTCTTCTTGAAGGTGAAGAAGCATTATTGTTTCTCAGGGATTAACTGAAATTGTCTTTAATGCTGGGCCATTTGTATCGTGGATTTGGCATTTGAGTTTATGTTTTTATCATTATCGTTGATATTTTTAGATGATCAGAGAGGCTTGATAGCAAGAAGAACATTGGTTAGAGCTGCAGTGCATGTCTAGTTTGTGCAGGTAGTCAGCCCTTGACTAATATATGCGCATGGCACACATAATTTATCAGGGTCATGTATCTATTTACAATTTTTCATTTTAGAACATGAAATGCACATATGTAGGGGGGCATAAAAGAAAAATCTTTCTTTACAAAGAGTGGAATTTTACTGTTTGTTCAAATTAAACTAAGTTGCCATAAAGAGATGAAATTGCGGTACATAGCTTTTGAGAACATACGGTCAAGATGGCTGTTCCAGTCTTTTTTTCCCACTCTCTACTCGAGAGCTGGCTTGATTTTAAACTGTCTGTACAGCAACATCATATTTGCATCAGCACGCTACATTGTGGACATCTGCACTGTTACAGAACTGATAATAAAGTCACATGGCCACAGGGAAATTTCACAGAATAAAAAAAAACACTGCAACTTGCCAAGGTGTATATTTCTGGTGTGTTTTTGCTGTTCTGCTCATGAATAATTATCAAGCCTGCATATCCTAAAGCTACTGCAAGCTGTCACTTCACCAAAATGTTCAATATTTAAAGGACTCTCGGTTTCAATACATTTGGAAATAATTACTGTGCCAGCTTAACAAAAAAAAGCGGCTAGACATGAGTGCTGACCTAAACACATCATAGCAGGTAGGGAGGGGGATAAACGAGCACCCACTGGAAAGTTAGTGGAAGTGGCTCTGGGAATTGGGGATGCAGCTTAATTGTACCAACTGCTCATAAATCCGTGCCCATGTTAAGTAAAAAGGACGCTATTATGCCGAGCAATGTATCCTCCCATTGAGCCTGTGTAAACCTTTGGAAATGAGATAACATTGCTTGTACCTTTTGGAGGTCCCAGGCTGCTTAAATAAGGGTTGCTCAGGAAAAACAATGCGACTGCCAATGACTACTAAGCCACGGTACTAAGCCTCATTTCAAAAGCCATTGTACTTGGCTTTATGACAGTAAGCACACACAAAGCACACTCAGGGGCAGACTGGCCTATCTGACATTCTGCAACTGGCAGAATCAAAATGGATTTTGGATGGCCCTGGGTCCGATTTTATAAGACACTCTGGGGCCTGTTTTTTGAGCCACATTAATATCCATGGAGCTGGGCTGGATTTTTGAAACTGAAGTTGTACTTCTAACATTGCCTCACACAGCCTGCCGCCAGCTCGCTGCACAGCGGCATACAGATGTATTCATTATTAGAATGCACACAGTGTCAGTCGGAGAACATCATCAAAGAAAAGTTAACACTTAGTAAGTGTTAACTTTGCTTTGATGGTGTACCAATAGCATGAGTCGTGTGGCTGCCAGTGCCCCAGCCATCCATTGCCTTGGCACCGGGCCGGCAGCTTCACGTTCTCTTCAAGAACACCAACAATTCCTGTCGTGGGGGTGGGCTCTACATTGAGTTTGTTTTTGCCTGCCTTGGGTGGGGGGCAGGACGGGGCTGACCCGGGGATGACTCTTGAGCCTCGCCCTCTCAGGGCAGGGGAACTGTTGATATGTAGCAGGCTGGCAGTGGCAGCCAATCATGCTCAAGACGCGTGGGCCGTCATGTGCATTGGTGTGTTGCTGGGTACCACACCCAGCACAATGCGCAGATATTTGAAAGGAAGTGTTGATGACAGAGGAGGGAGCAGGCCTCAAGCAAATATTAAGAACTGTTCCCACCTGCATTCTAGAACTGTACCCTGCACCCTCTCTGAGAAAGTTGAATTTAGAATTGTTCCCACCAACATTTAGAAGTGTACCCAATTGCATTTAAAAATTGCACCCAATAGCCTATCTGAGAAAGTTGAATTTAGGACTGTTCCCACCTGCATTTAGAAGTATACCCAACTACATTTGAAGTTGCGCCCATTAGCCTCTGCGAAAAGTTGCTCAACTCAGTAGTATACCCAACTGCATTTAGTCCATGACTAGTTATGCCCAGAAGTTTTCCTATAAGTGTGACTCACCGACCCACCGACCTCCTATCATCTGGTCCGACCACTTCGTTCTCTCGTTTGCCATCCCCGCACCCGGCCCCGTACCCGTACCCGCATCTGTACCTCCTAACCTATGAAAATGCTGGAAAAAACTAATAATTACCCCGGACCTAGCCGAGGCACTCATCCAGTCTCCACCACCTACCTGCCAAACTAACAACCAACTAACACCTCAGGCCTTTGACTCATGGCTCAACACATCTCTGATGCGACTCACCCCTCCATGCAAACCATCAACCCGCCGTAGCCCGTTCCCCAGATGGTTCACTCCTGAGCTGAAGACCAGTAAACGACACTACAAATACCTAGAACGCAATTGGCAAAAAGAGAAAACCCTCGAGAGCAGGACCACCTTCGCCCGACACCTGTAACGTTACAAGGCTGAAATCCGGAAAGCTAAAAAAGCCCACTACAACACCCGAATCCTAAACTGCAAAAACCCAAGCAAAGAACTCCACAAAATCATCTCCGAATTCTCCAACCCAACTTGTAATACAACCGTCCCAACCCCGTCACAATCACTGTGTGACTCACTCTCCCTCCACTTTTACACCACAGCCATTGAAAGGACAAAAACTCTAAACACCAAACTGGCTCTCATTCAACCAATTAACAATCCCCCTCCCATACCTGCCAGCCCGTCAAATGCAACCTCTACTCAACCAACGTTCGAATCCTTTAGTCCAATATCACCAGAACAATTTCTCAAACTTCTATCAGCCCGCAAACCATCTGGATCCCCTCTGGACCCCTGCCCAGCCACAACCCTTAAAGAAATCTTTGCTTCTACCAGCGCTGGAGAACACGCAAGATCTATCATAAATGCCTCCCTTTCCTCCGGTATTTTTCCCGAAGCATTCAAAACGGTACACGTCAAACCTCTAATCAAAAAACCCTCAATCAACCCTCTCGAGCCCAAAAACTACCACCCAATCTCAAACACCAGATTCCTTGCCAAACTCGTTGACCGAACCACCTACTCCCAACTAAACGCCTTTGTCGAAGCCAACAATCTCCTTGACCCCGCCCAATCAGGTTTCAGAACTCGGCACGGAACCGAAACAACCATAACCTCGATCTGGGACGACCTTAAAATGACAGCAGACTCCGCAGGATGTGCCGCTCTAATCCTTCCTGACCTATCTGCTGCCTTTGACATGATCAATCACTCAATCCTCCTAGACCGCTTCCACTCCCTAGGAATTCGTGGAACCGCTCTTAAATGGATAGCTTCATTCCTCAAAGACAGGCACCAAATAACAACACTCTCCAGCTTTACCTCCCAAGCTCGACCAGTCGACACGGGAGTCCCTCAAGGAGCATGTCTATCCGCCCTCCTGTTCAACCTCTACCTGACCACCCTCCCACCAATAATTCGTTCACACAACATCCTATGTTACAACTACGCCGACGACACTCAACTAATTCTAAAATTCCTGAACTCGAAACCCAACTCCCAACCCGACCTGGCATCCTGCCTTGTAAACATAGAGCGCTGGATGACCCAAAGCCACCTCTTATTAAACCCCTCCAAAACAGAAATCATGGTTTGCGGCAACTCCGACCTTCTTCCGCACCCACTACCCTGGCCACCCGCCATGGGCAGCTCACCTACACCCTCCAAAACAGTAAAAAATCTCGGATGCACCATAGACTCCGACCTAACACTCTCGCGCCAAGTCAACAATGTCTCAAAGTCCTGCCACTACCACCTCAAAAACCTTAGGCGCGTCTTTCCATACCTCTCATTTCCCAACAGAGTCTCCACTGTCCAATCAATTGTTATATCTAGACTGGACTACGGAAATCCCCTATACCTCGGAATCCATGCCTACCAACTGAATAAACTCCAAAGAGCACAAAACGCGGCGGCCAAAATGCTACTTGCGCTCAATCCAAGAGACCACATATCCCCAGCCCTTAAAACACTGCACTGGCTTCCAGTAGCCCGTAGGGTAGCTTTCAAAACCTTATGCCTCTCCCATCGAGCACTGCATAAAACTGGACCGCAATATCTTCAAGACAAACTAATACCTTATCATCCCACTCGCACAGTGCGGAGAGCGGATGAGTGCGGAGAGCGGATAGCGGACGACTGTGGAGAGCAGATGAGTGTGGAGAGCGGATGAGTGTGGAGAGCGGTTTTAGTGCGGGTGCAGCCGAGCGTGGGGACCAGAAGAGAGCTGAGGAGCTTGGAGAAGGGACGAGTGTGGAGAGCAGACTAGTGCAAAGCGAATTATTGTAGAGAGCGGATGAATAAGGAGAGCGAAAAAGTAATGTGTAGCGTGGATGGGCGTAAGGAACGGGTGTGTATATGGAACGAACGAGTGTTGGATGCGGATGTATATATGGAGCGGACGATTGGGTGAAGCGGATAAATGTGTGGTGCAGACGAGTGTGCCTAACAGATGAATCCATGGAGCAGACAAAAACGGAATGGATGAACAGACAGAGCAGACGAGTAGTTGGCTTTTCCGATGAGTGGCTGGACCGGACGACCATAGACTGAATGAGTGCACTATCTGGAGTCGGTATCCAGACTAGATGAGTATAAACTACAAGAGTGTGTGGACGGGACGAGTGTGTGGACTGGGCGAGTGTGTGGACTGGACGAGTGTGTGGACTGGACGAGTGTATGGACTGGACGAGTGTATGGACTGGACGAGTGTGTGGACTAGATGAGTGTGTGGACTAGACGAGTGTGTGGACTGGATGAGTATTGTGGACTGGACGAGTGTGTGGTCTGGACGAGTGTAGGGACCAGACGAGTGTGCGGACTGGATGAGGGTGTGAACTAGACGATGCTAATGACCGATGAATCTGTGAAGCGGACGAGTATGAGGAACGGACGAATATGTGCAACGGACAATACCTAACATGCTTTGGAATGATGGAAACACTTGAAAACATACATCATAGCACACCCCACGCTTACTCTCCCCCTTACACCACCACTCATCTAGAACACAGAGATACTATGACACCATTTGGTATAACTGTTCTCATATCTACATCTCCCGCTCACTCCACATCACTCTAAGTAATCATTGCTGGTTCCACACCCCCCAGCCAGGCGTTCTCCTCAGGCCTAACGCAGCCACACTCGTTCTGGGTAAAACCGACCAGAGTGAACACATACTCCTGACCTCTCAACCACCACACCTACAGCTAAGAAGCAGCTACCACTCGATTTCCGCACCGCTGCACACATACCCGATGCGCACATGCACCTTTGCACTCCTTCTCCTCTCTCTACTGACCTGAACTTCGGTTCCCAAGGGCGTTCAAACTACCAGCGCCTTCAGACCATACCAATGGTATATAAGGCGCTATACAAATGCAAAATAACAGAACATAACATAACAAATCACACCCGACAATGACGAAGGTCATATTTGAGCTGACTGGCCCAGCCGTGAACTGCAATGGAGATTCTCTGGAGACAGGAGTTGTGCACTTGGGTTAAACACAGTAGGTAATAAAAACATAAAATTGAATGGGCCAGCGGGTTGGGAGTCGGAGAAGTGGCAGTCACTCTGAACGAGAACAGTCAAGTGAAGTGTTTGTAATTAATTGTTACTATCTCTGTTAGTCGAGAAAGGGCCAGAGCACTGCTATTAAGTCAATGTGTGTCACGGCCGTGCAATCATCACGTCAGCAAGGTTAACAACCCATGCAGCTCAAACCAAAAGGGGATGTTTGAGCACATACAAAAACCCAAATGCTAAAAACCTGTTTCCAATCAGACTAAATTAATGTCTTCTGAATGAAGATCAGCTTTTCTCAAACACCTGTTGCAGCCAGCAGCATCCCTCCTATCCATGGCATATGGTGGTGGGAGCATGAGATGACTAAAACTTGATGCTGTTCTTGGCTCTGTATCCTCAGCTAGTGAGGAAGGGAGCCGTGGTGTGGTCTGCGTGGGTCATTGCTTGCAACACCTGGCTCAGTGTGGGCTAAACAGTTGTGGAGGGCCGGCCTTTGTAGTAGTTCTAGTCCTTACAAAAGTGCACCATGGCAGAGGGGGAACACTAAATCCTAAAATGACTCATTTGTGTGTACATAAATGTGTGCATGCAGGGTTGCCAATTTGAATTAATTCCAGAACAACACGCTTAAAATAGTGTGGACTCGGCCCACATGGAAGAGCTTCCCTGAACAGAGAAAGGTGAAAGGTCCTGTCCTGGTGGAGCATGCAGGGCCTAGGTATGCTGATTGATGTGAAGTTTTCGGAATTAGTATCACTGTGCAGTCTTTGATTCTACTAATTGAAGCGTCGACCTGCTCCAAATTCTCATTCCATTTTACCTTTACCTTCCTGTCTCCACCCTCCATATTCTATCAAGTCTAGCCCCAATTGACTCTGATTTCTCATAATGTTGGCCTGTGAGGTGTTAGGGACCTGGCTGTCCATGTTGCTTGTCTCTGCATAAAGCGTTTATGGTGCAGCTCAGTTGGTTTGTTGGAGGCAGCCCCACTGATGCTCGCTAGTGGGCACTGGGTTTCTGGTCACAAGTCTGAGACAGTCTGTGCTTGTCTATGCATCTTAAGATAACACGGGCCCTCACTTCTTTGGAGTGCTACTCAGTGGGAGGGCTCCACAAATGAAGGATGGCCGACTACAGTTTAGGCGAATCAGGCGGGACTGGTTCTGAAGTGGTTTTCTGCTGCTGCTGCAAAGTCAGGACAGAGTTACCAAATGTGCAGCCTAATGTATAAAACATTAATACTGCTCTGTGATGCTACTTAGCGACAGAGATGTTTACACTGATGTCAAAGGTGCTACCCTCCTGTCAGTGTGGCTTTGTGTTAAAGGCATGTGAATGTGATGGTGTTCTCTTATGAAAACACTCAGTGCTGCCCAGTGGTAAAGGGATTTGATGCTACTCAGTGTGTCAGTGTTAAAAAAGCACGGTGAAGGCGTTTAATTGTAAAGGTTTAAATTAGGTGGTCCTGGCAGGGAGTGGAGACAATACAGTGTTTAGTTGGCTCCAGTGTCACAATAAATATGTGCAGGAAGCTTTGTTTCAACCTGGTCTGCCCTGGGTCTACGTTATCGTACCTGCTGGCTCCTTCATGCAGTGAGATTGTATGTATGCATGTCACACTTATCAGGTCATGATCAAGCCACTCTGAAAGCTCTCTAAGACTGAAAACAAACTGCATCCATGCCACATGTCTCTTTTTAAGCCATGAGTGAAAGCCCTTATCTTCTAAAAATGTCTGAAATTCAGCATGACAAACCGCAACAGGCCAGGACAAAGCTTCATAATTTGAGTTTACAGAAATGGAAATTTCCCTTAAACTGTACTAAATATTGCTGTATGTATGTTTATTTTGTGCATGCCCGTTGACTAGGAGTGTCCAATGAACAGTGCTTCTTGTAAGAGCTGATTTCCTAACTTCCAGTGTTCCATTATAGGACACAGACAGTCAATTGTACTTCTGCATTAGGTATAACGTGTGGCAAGAACAAGTGCACACTATATTTTGTCATAATGTGTTCCTTTTGCTCTCAGTCCAAACTGTTGGCTTTGGAGCCTAGTGTTTGACGATGCTTCCAAACTTTGCAGCATACGGCTGTCGTGCTCTGTAAGCCCTAGGATTGTTTTTCAGAATATACTATATATCCAGAATATGGGGATTAAGGCAATCAGCAAAACTAATTTAATTGTAAAAATGCCTTGCACACTGCTTCCTCTTTACCTTTGCAGGTCAAGGATGGGTGAAATAAAAAGAACATCTTTGCTGCCAAATGGTTGCATTTGCTGATACCTAAGGCGTACAATCATTATTCTCTCTTAAAAGCTCAGTTTTGTTTATTTCAACGTTAGTAATGGTCTCTGGTATCTAAACACTGGCCCTTATTCCAAACAGCTTGCTTTAATACACATTGAGTGTATGGTTGAATGTACAGATCCCACAATTTATTGTCCTGTGCACTTGCACAACTGGACCTCAATACACAAAATGATATGAAACAATATTTTCTCTGTGCTTCCCTGTGCATTGGGAGTTGTGTTACAGGCTCCTCAGTAAGGGACCCTTCAGAGGCTGTATATTGTTCAGATTCAGTGGCTGATGTTGCATCAAGGCCTGTTTTCTTGGGCCATTTGTGTGTCTGGGAGGGAGGCCGAGGGACATAAGCTTTATTGCACCATGTTTCCTTTGAATACATGTTTTCTGGTGTAGGGCAAGTTTGCTCAGCGTTTTGAACAGAAAACAAGAAGTTGTGGAAAGTGAGAGCTTCTCACTTCACTAAAGTCTAAATACAGCAATCTAAATCCAGCTTATCACTAGTGCCAGTTTTGCAGCGCGCTGTGTCATACTGGTATGAGGCCATTGCCAATATGCTAACAGAACAAGGGCTCACACAAAGAGTGACCCAAACCACACACGATAAAGGGAGAACTCTTGACTGGGTTGCTGATTATAACTGTATCGCCACCATCAAATCTGTCTTACCTCTAACCTGGACAGACCATTATCTGGTTTCATTTACCATGCCAGCCACCATCCCTAAACCTAAGGTCACTCCTATTGCACCATCCATCCCCACTAGGAATAAATAGAACATCACCACAGATAAGATCATTCCACTTACCCTGCTGACCCTTGACTCAATGCCTAACTCAATCAGCCCAGACATCTTAATACAGGCCTATAAAGATACTATTGCCCCATTGAAGATACAGAAAAGTAAACCAAAAGCCCATTTGAATTCATGGTTTACGCTCCATCTAAAAACTTTGAGGAAAGAAAAAAGAAAGCTTGAAACCTTATGGAAAGTCAGCCCTACGATGAAAACAAATCCAACCTGAGTAACCTAACATCCAACTACAAAAAAAAATCATCACAAGAGTGCTATAATGAGAGGATTAATAATGCCAGTTCAAGCACTAGGGAATTATTCACCATTCTCAAAGAACTGGAAGCTCCAATTCCACTGATAGATGATTGCCTTAAGGACAATCCCTGGTGCACTAGCATACAGCATGCCTTAAAGAACAAAATATCACTACTCCAAAGCAAAATTGCTGATAAAAAAGCCACTCTACTAAGTATAGACAAACCCAGAACTACACATGTAGCCACCAATATACCTTCCAACCAGTTCAAATGTTCTCAAGTTTCAATCTATGAGGTTGAAAAAGTTATTCTATCACTTAAACCATCTAACTTTCAAAGAGACAGATGTCCAGCCCAGATCATCAAATACGCGGCTGGAGACCTCTCACCCTTCATAACTAAACTGACCAAATTCCTCACTTACTTCTGGCACTGTCCCTGGTAACGTAAAAGAATCTTGGGTCCAACCCCTGCAAAAAAACAGGCACTAGATCCCTCAATCCCTACTAACTACAGGCCTATTACCACTGTGCCTTTTTTATTGAAAATCCTCGACAAAGTGGCTTACTTACAAATTCAGGAATATTTGGAGTCATAACACCTTCTCGGAACCTGACAACCGGGCTTCAGATCCCGACACGGTACTGAGACAGCGCTAATAGACTTAAAAACACAGATTGACGAAGGACAAAAGAAAAACAGCACTGTTATTACTCCTTGACCTTTCGGCCGCATTCGATCTGGTGGACCACCAAGTTCTCTGCAACCATCTGGCATCAGCAACGCACAAAGTTATACAAACATTGTCTGCCCAGAAGCTAGGTGAGCTACTTAGTGATACACCAAAGGAGGTATTATACTGCAAGACAGAATTCAAAAAGATTTGTTAGACAGCTGTTTTACTATTAATAAAGCTGTTTGAAACACACAATTCTCCAGTTTCTTCTAAAAAAAAACCACCTCTTACTATAAGGAATAAAGCACCACCTCCCGTGCTTTATAAGTATATTGCTAAGTCACATCAGAGTTCCATGACCTTGTAAAAAGGCACTCAGCCTGAGGTCTAGTGCCTCTATTTGCTCACAAAACTCCTCAGTGACTTGCAATATCCTTATAACGTTTGTTGGGGTATGTTATACTATATATACATGTATTAATCAAGAAAACTAAAAAAGTGAAATTTTTCCAAACAATGGAGAGCTCAACCTACCAGTTTTTGTATTTTCAAGCCAATGAGGGGCTTCAACATGCAACTTTTCTATTGATAAACCCATACTGTATCCTCTGATCTACTGGCTCTCTCTTTTCAAATCTGTCAGGTCTCTCAGTGAAATGTGGGAATGAGTGCCTATGGATGTACCTTTCGGATACACCAGTATTTCCCCACCTCTCAGGTTTGAGGACAAATAACACTTAGGGAGCAGGTAGACTGGAAGCGGACAGCGGACACCCTAAGGAGGAAACAAGGGAAACAAGGGAAGATGTGAGTACACGTTATAGGAACAGTCCCCCCTAACTGCGTAGTGTTCGGTCAATATCTGTGTTGTGACTGTAGAAAGAAATCAGGGAAAAAATATGAGTCCAATATGTGTGTTATGACTGTAGAAGAATGCTGGGAAGGGAAAGGCTTGAGTCCAACACAAAGGGTAAGGTACCACGTCCCGTCTGGGAGGAAGAAAATAGAAAGGAAACGCATGGACAACCTGAATGGCATGAGGGTGTGACTAAGGGAATGCCCACTAAATGTTCTAGCAATTCCAAAATATTTGAGGTGGGATAGGCAAGTAGATCCATGATGAGGGCAAGGAAATTCCAAGGTACAGGCATGGGCAGGTAACAGCAGTTCCAAAGTGTTACAAGAGGTAAGAAAAGACAGTTCCACGGTACAGGCTGGGTTAGAGTACATCAGTTCCAATATGGTAGAATGGGGCAAGCAGAGGCAGATTTAACGGTAGCCAGGTGGACAAATGGCGAGTAGGTCTCTGTGCCCTGCCCGCCTCTTTTTTCCCAGTCTCTCTCTGAGACACATGACAAAACAAAAAGGCCCTTTAAGATGGGTGGTGCTGGGATTCCTGGTAATGTCAATTATCCGATAGATTACAAAAAAACTGTTTGTGCTCAAGGTTTGAGTGGATTTGAATGACTGTATCTCGCAGCTCTTGTGATTTGACCTCGACAGGCGAGAAAACATCAGAAGCGAGAAAGTCTTCCTCTGGAGTGAGACGGACCACTAAGAAAAGGACCTCTCACATCCTGATCATCTATCTCCATCGGGTTTCATTTGTTCTCTCCTCTCAATTTACTAAGCCCCCTAGTGAGTTTAGACAGAACTGTGCAGTGTGTCCACTCTTCCCTCATTCTTTGGCTTTAACCTCTCCACTCCTATGGCTTTCTCCATCTCTCCTATATTCTCTAACTGCTGCACTATCACCTATCCCCCATATGTCCAGCAGGAAAAAGCACAAAAATGACAATGTGAGTTCAAACCCTGGCCTTCCCATTGCCGACACCTATGTCAGTGCTTCCTATAGAGAGGTTTTCAGTGATATCCTTTTCTCTGTCCCTTCTCCTGATCGCTGGTCTCCCCATCTCACCTTGACTCTCCCTCTTCACACTCCTGTATTAATGATGGCACCAAGTGGAAAGTCCTCTTGGCTGGCTTTGCATCCTCTTGTTGCTTCGTTAATGTCTATCACACTGGCACCATTCTGGTTCAGGGACCACACCCCAACCTCCTTCTCTTTGACTGCATCTTGCCTTCTCTCAATAACTTCTTCTTTCGCCTGCATCGCCCCCTTCTACTCACACTCTCCCTCCTCTGAATGGAGTACCATGCCCCTGTTCCCCACCTGACAAAACCTTTAAAAGTGCTGACCACCTCCACCTGGCGACTCTTAATGTCCACTCATCCATCAAACACTCCTCTGACATCTGTCTCCTTCCTGAAGACATTGACCTCGACATTCTCGATCTTACCGGGACTTGGTTCAATGCCAGCTCAGTCATTGCCTTTGACTCCCTCCTCCCTGATGGCTTCAAGATTATCTCCAAGCCTCGACCGCTCCGCACTGGAGGGGGGATTGCTTTAACCTTTCCTGAGTGAGTTCCTGCTTCCATATTACCTACCCGGACCTATTCCTCTTTGACAACTTGGTTTGAAAGTTGGTCACCTCTCCCTCCTACACCCTGACCATTGCCACCATCTAACAGCCATCTCCCCTTTTCTCTGTGAATGGGCTGACTGTTGCTCTTCGTTACTTTCTTCCACCTCTAACCTTCTTCTCCTGGCTGATTTCAACATTCAACTGGACTCCCCTGGTTCTGCATCCACTCTAATCACTGACCTCTGCTCTGCGCTTTTCCTCTCCATTCTCCCCTCTGGGCTAACCCACACAGCTGGACACACTCTGGATGCCACTGCAGTTTTGGACTAATCTAATTGCATGTTCCATTCCGGCTTTTGGGTTAAACCAGCAGATGCAGTCTGGGACATGTATGCTGTCCAAAAGGCAGAGGGCTGGAGGAGGCATACTAAATACATTTGTTTGCAGCAAGCTACTAAGAGCTGCAGAGGGCATGATTGCATTCACCTGTTCCAAGCTACTGCAGGCTAGGCTGCAGAGAGCTGGAGAGCACTTGATTAGAAACCACTGCTGCTACTGCTGAAGGCTACTGAAGCCAGGGCAGGGCTTAATTGAACACAGCTGCCAGAGTCTGCAATCAGCGCCACCCTGCTGGCCTGCTGGCTGGGAGGGCCTTTATAAGCTCACTTGAACAGAAGCAGTGGTCAGTCAACTGCTTCCACTGGGAGTTCGTGCTGGTGCTCCTGTTACCAGTTTTTGACCTTTCCTGGAAATCCTCTTTTGGCCTTTTGATTCCTGTAGCTCCCTCTCCAGTCTGCTGCAGCCTTCTGCCCTGCTCCTCTGGGCTCCCACCTGGCGGCTCTGCCACACTCTGCTGCCTTCCACTCTGCTCCTCTGGGCTCCCACCTGATGGGTCTGCTGCACTCTGCTGCCTTACGTCCTGCTCCTCTGGACTACCACCTGGTGGCTTTGCCACACTCTGCTGCCTTCCGCCCTGCTCCTCGGGCTCCCACCTGGCAGCTCTGCCACACTCCGCTGCCTTCCGCCCTGCTCCTCTGGGCTCCCACCTGGCGGCTCTGCCACACTCCGCTGCCTTCCGCCCTGCTCCTCTGGGCTCCCACCTGTACCTTCTGCCCTGCTCCTCTGGGCTCTCACCTGACGGCGCTGCTGCACTCCGTTGCCTTCCGCCGTGCTCCTCTGGGCTCCCGCCTGACGGCTCTGCCGTACTACGCTGTCTTCTGCCCTGTTCCTCTGGGCTCCTGCCTGACAGCTTTGCTGCACTCTGTTGCCTTCTGCCCTTCTCCTCTGGGCTTTCCTGCCTGGCAGCCTTGCCACACTCCTCTGCCTTCTGCCCTGTTCCTCTGGGCTCCTTGCCTTACAACCTGCCTGTTCTAGCTTCAGATATCCTATCCTGTCCTGTACCTGGTTATTTCTTTCAACACTGCTTTCTACTTGTATACATCATGGTCCACTGTGGTGTCTCCACTTGAATCCGTTTTACAGTGTGACCCTGGGTTGGTCTCCGTTCAGATCAGATAAGCGAAGACTTCAGTTGCCTTCACCTAGTCCGTTGAAGTCATACCTGCCTTAGTATATGGTCTTTCAGTTTTACCCTTGCACTGAGTACAACAGTTTCCTCGGCACGCCTAAGTCATGATGTTGCTGTATGACTGTTTTTAAGAGTAATCTGCTGGTACCTATCCCAAGGGCTTTCCTTAATCCCTGGAGACCCCTTATCATATTCCAGTACACCCTTATTTCTGATCAATCCAAGTTGCCCAGTGTACTTGCTTGTCTTTGCCTTTTCTCTGCCTCTTTGTTTACATCCTGCTCCTGCAGTTCATGTGAATACCTGTTTCAACATGTTACCAACAGCTTGGTATGTACCATTAATCTGTTATATGCTAGCATTGTGTCCGGAATCTCCCTTAATCTACTTGCATAAAGTGAGAGATAGCCTCTGCCCTGTGTTCTCTCCGGTCTAGACTTGTGACAGATAGCCCCCCCAGAAGTCACATCAACCTTATTCACTACAAGCCATCCGATGAAACAAGTGACTGTGGCTGCCTTCGCCTCCACCTTCACCCTTCCTACCCCCCCACCTCTGACTCTACCTCTGAGTCTGCCCTTATCAACCTCCATATTTCCATCACCAACACTCTTGATACTCCTGCCCCAGTCATGAGGATCTGTCTGAAACCTGCCCCAAAGCGTAACACTTGGTACAACACTGAACTTGCAGCCCTGAAACAAAAGTGTAGGGCAGCAGAAAGAAATTGGCAAACTCAGGCTCACCCTCTGACAAACTGGCCTGGCGCCTGCTCCAAAGTCAATACAGACTCGGCATCCATGCAAAGAAAAGAGCCCACATTCAGGCAAAGGTATTTGGCTCATCCAATAATACAGCAGAACTTCTGCAGGGAACTAGCCAACCCCTCTGCTCACCGAGGACTATCAAGGATAACATTGGCCATCTTGCCCCTGCTCTCGCTGATTTCTGCAATCACTCTCTTTTCACTGGATCTTTCCGCTGCCTACTCAAGTACTCCCTTGTGTGCCCATTCCTGAAAAAACCATCCTCTGACCCTAACTGCCTTGGCAGCTATCACCCTATCTCCATCACCACTTCCTGGGGAAGCTACTTGAGAAGCTGGCCTTGCCCCAACTTAACTATCACACTGAACTTGTTGGTAGCCTCCTCAACCATCAATCTGGATTCAGAGCATCCAGAGGCACGGAAACTGCTCTTCTGAACACCCGTAACAAACTGCTCACATCTCTGGACTCCAACTCCTGAGCTGTCCCTATCCTTCTCAATCTCTCCACCGCATTTGACACAGTTAACCATTCCATCCTCATACAAAGGCTCCATGGTACACTTGGTATCTTGGAATGGGCACTGTATTGGCTCTCCTCCTTCCTCACTAACTGCTTCTCCCAAGTCAACCTAGGCCCCTTTCTTCTCCTACTTTCATTTCCACTTGTGGTATCCTCCAGGGCTCTATACTCTCCCCCTGGCTCTTTAACATCTACCTTGCTCTCCTTGCACACTTCATCTCCTATTTCTCCTCCAACTTTCGGTGTTACACAGCCAACACATAGCTCTTCATTAGTCTCCCTGCTGACCCTCTTGCACCCTCCATCATCCCTGACTGTCAATCTGCCACCCAGTCCTCGTGCGTCTCCAATGATCTATGCCGCAACATCTGTAAAACTGAGATCCTTCCCACTGGAACCCCTGCTACCTTCTTCTTCCCTTCACTCTGGCCTTCTTCTTGGACACTCCGCTTGTACCTTCAACTGAAGCCAGGAACCTTAGAGACATCTTTGACACCTCTCTTTCCTTCCTCCCTCACACTCAGGACATTGCCAAGAAGTCCAACTATCAGCTTTTCCTTCTCAAAGGAATTCTATCTTTTCTCACTTTCCCTCAGGGGCTCAATGTGACCCTAGCCCTGGTTCTCTCTAGACTTGACTACTGAAACAGCCTTCTCTTGAATCTTCCTTCTTCCACTCTGCGACCGCTGCTGCTTATCCAGAATAGGGCAGCAAGACTTATCCTTGGCCATAAGTCCAGGGACTGCATCTCTCCTGCACTAGAACGTCTTCACTGGCTCTGTCTTGCTGCACAGATTAAATTCAAATCCCTCTGCATCATCCAAAAGGCCCCATGGGTCCGGGGACCACACTACCTTCAGCGTGATCTTATTAAATACTCTTCATCTAGACCACTTTGCTCCTCTGGCACCAACTCTTTATGTGTAAAGTGTTTTGTTAAACAGAGGGCAGGGGGTCACTCACTCTCCTCTGCAGGCACCCTCCTCTAGAACACCCTTCCCCTGCGCCTTGAGCATTTCTCTTTCCCACATCCTTCCCTCCCTCTCTCCTCTGCTAATCCCACAGTTACTGAATCAGTGTGCTTGCCCCTTATGCATCATTTGTGGCTTGACCTTCCACACCAATTCGTGCATGCTCCTGTCTCTCTACAGCACTTGCATCTGCACTCCCTCCTCTCTAGGGACTCACAGTTACACCTCCCACGGCCCAAGTCGTGTAGCACTTAACATTCCTAGTACTTCGTCCATGGCTCTCCCACAGGCTCGGACTACCCAGCATTTTCCTCTCATCCCTTTCTGCACTTGCACGTTCTCAATACTCACAAGCATCACACTACAGGTACGCATACACAGAGGAGGCAGCGCTCAACAAATGTCAACCCAGTGAGTCTTATTACCGTTTGTTTGGTGATCTCCTGCTTCTTTGTGATTTCTTGTGACCTCACCTTGCCTGCACCTCAGAACTACTTTCTGTTGTCCCATTGTACCATGTTGGAACTGCTGTGATGTGAGCTTGTCTGCACCTCCGAACGGTTTTGTCTTGCTTCCTTACAGCATATTTGAATTGCTGCGACCTAGCCTTTCCTGAACCCTGGAACTGCCTTGTCTTGCCCCCAGTGGCAGATTTAAGGCAAAGGGCCCAGTGGGAAAAAGTGACAGAGGGCCCCAGGTGGGTATGTGATGGAGGCAGAGCCTAGAGTGGGCCGGGTTGTATAAAGCATTATCAACTAAAGTTAACCTATTTTCTCACAACAGACAGCTCAGTACATGATCTTGAGTGTGGCTTGTCGACAAGGAGCTTGAACTTACAAACTTGCAGTTGGTAAATTATTGGTCCAACCACTGAGCTATTGGGTATCCCTTTAGAATGCACAGCTTTTTCATAACATGGCTGTCAAAGGTGTAGTGGAAGGAGATGCATATTGGAACTAGCAATGCCTGTTGGAATAAACATAGCTGTTTCTCTCTCTATGGGTACTGTCTAATGACAATAGAGATGAACATGGATTTATAGCAGTAAAAACCATTACCAACTACAAATCAGATCTATTTTTATTCCATGGGAGAGATCAACCTACCAGACCGGGTGTTTTTAACATAATGAGGAGGTTGAACCTGCAACCTTCTGTTAGTTCAACCAATGCTGTAATCAATAAGCTATTGGCGTTTCCATTTTTTGAGCATACCATTGTCATGTATGATATGTCTAACAAAGTTATAATAGAATACAATGCACATTAGAACTAGAAATGCAAATGGGATAAACATATCTGCTTCTTTCTCTGTGTCCTTTGTAATGAAAATAAGGATACAGCTATATTTTATAACGGTAAAAAGGATTTCAAAATAAAAACAGATCTTTTTCAGCCCAATGTAGGGGGGCTTGGATCTAAAACTTTGTTTTTGGCAAAACCACGATGAAATGAATTAGTTCATCGGATTCTGTTCACAAAGCATAGCCTTTTTGCATTATGACATGGCTGTGAAAGGTGTAATGGAAGAAAATGCACATTGGAAGTAGCAATGCCAATGAAGAGCTTGGACCGGCAACCTTGTGATTTGTAAACTGTCAAGCACCCAGTCTCCTGGACACAAAATTCCTCAGATCCTAGACGGTACCTTCCTAATAGGTTTCCCGGATGGGTGCAGGTTGTGCAAGGTGAGCAGGTGTATACACGTGTATATGCGTGAAGACGCCAAAACCACTAGGGGTAGTAGGAGCTCATGCTACCTTTGCCAATTTGGAGAAAAGACTATGGCTGCAGGCCAAGTCTCAATATTTTCCTCTCCTCTTATTCCCATGATAATTTACCATGCAAACAATCCATGGGTACATCAAAGCCATATCATATCCCTCCTGTAATACTTCTCAATACTCATTCCGGCGTCAATTTCTGGAGTAATGGTAAAAATCTCGATAATTTAAAGTCTTCCCCATCCTAACTGCCACTCATCATATGTCCCCGTCCTTCTTTCTGGGTCCCCCTTTTGTAAATCCTTCCTGATCCGGTCCCATTGTGCCCTTTCACTCGCCAGTTCGTGTGATTCATTTTTTCCCGAGCCTTGTGACGTTACCACAATAATCCTGGAGCCTAAGAGTATACATATTAGCTACAAAAATACCACCCTACTACAAATAACATATCCACATTTATTGTGTAGGGCATGAACTTGCTGTACTGCTTAAGCAGACAGAACATTCATGGCACCTAATAATATCAATAGAACCACTAATATATTGGCATATGCTATCCATACTGGATTGTGGGAACCAAAGCATAACCTCATTTCAAGTAAACAGACTTGCTAAAGATGATGTCTTCTCATATGTTGGACAACATAATGAATCAATGCACATAAAAGCAAATCAACTTACATGAATGAAATCACCACAATGTTGCTATTGTGGGGCATTGATGTCTTCAGACACAAAACATAGCTCCCGATGGTATAACGTTCTGTTTAGCGAGACTCTGCACATGCTGGTGTCCATGAACATAAAACCAAGGCTGCGAACAACATACAACAAGTAACACCAGTTTTATGATCTTTACAACATATATTCGGTGCCACACTACCTGTTGGGGGTGTGTCCAGACCTCCGGCGATTCCCGTAAGCCCCCAGCACATGGAGGACTCACACGCACACGTCCTTCTGGCTCAGGCTTCCCGGTTGCACTGCAGTGGCCGGGAACGCCCTGTTTATTTATACTGCACGCGGCGGCGTGCAACATTACGCCGCCCTGTGCGCGTCCCGTCATCGGGCAGCGCCACACTCCTCCTTTTTCAGGAGGACAAACAACAAAGCATTTACGAACTACACACTGCAAACCAACACAACAATACAACTTTAACACCCACTTTCAAAAACACCCCTTTATTCACATCCACCCGGGTCCCCTTACTTAATTGTCCTCAGCCTCGGGCCGACCAAATAAGTGTCCCAATACGTAGTCGCTGAGGTGAGCGGGTTTCCCTCGCCCAGTCCTCTGGGGGTACGTCCCGCTCACCTCCGGCACGGGTGGTCTGCCCATGGCTGTTCCCTGGGCCGGGGATTCAGACAGGCAGGGTGCATTTCCTCCATCCTCAGGGACCACCAGTAAGTCTGGATCGTGGGGCGGGTCAGTCCTCGGGTCCCCTAGCTTCTTGAAGAAGCTCACATTGCGTGTTACTGCTGACCTTCCGTCAGAGGCAGTTAGCATAGAACCCTTGACTGCAATGATGTCCAGCGGCTCCGGCTCATATGGAAGGGACAGCTTTCCGTCGGGGTGTCTATTTCGAACGAGGACCTCATCGCCCGGCTCCAGCTGCTGCAGGCGAAGCTCTTGCCGGATGTTTTCCTGCTCGATCCTCGCTTGCCGGCCTGCCTCGACCTGCTGGTTGTCGATCACCCCTGGTTCTTTCTCACCCACTTCTGGTAACAGTCCACGAGGGCACCACCTGAATAACGCCTCAGCCGGTGCCACCCGGTGGAGGCATGTGGAGTTGTGCGGCATACCCTCAGGAACTGATGGAGAGCCCTTTGGAGGGACTGTCCCTGGCCTTGGGCGATTCTGAAGGTCTTGTTTAGAGTTCTCATTAGCCGCTCGGCTTCTCCATTGACCCTCGGCCGGAGGGGCGTGATCTTCCAGTGGATTACCCCGCAGCTCTCCATCAACTCCGAGAACCACTCGCTCTGGAACGGTGCCCTGTTGTCCGAGCACAGTGTGTGGGGGAATCCGTGGGCCGAAAACACCTTTTCCACGGCCACCACGATGTGTTCAAATGCCACCGACTCCACAAACTCCACCTCCGGGTAGCGAGAGTATTCGTCGACCAGCACCAGGAAGTGGGTGCCCATCGTGGTGGAGCCAAAGTCTGCATGAACGACTTCCCATGGTCGCGTCCCTCGAGGCATGGCTTCAATGACTGGCTCTCGCTGCAGAGGAGACGCCGCCAGACACCAGACACAGGCCGCCACAAAGTCGTCCACTTTCCGTTCCAGTTCCGGGAACCATACTTTCAGCCTGAGGCATGCCTTGGTCTTGGCGGCATCCTGGTGACCACGGTGGGCAAGAGTAATCACATCCTTCACCTTGGCCTGAGGCACAACAATGTGGTCTCCTCTGAGCAGAAGGCCGGAGGCTGAAAAGGATAGCTTCTCCTGGACCTTCCACAGCTGTTCCAGACCGGTTCTGGCCTCCTCTGTGCGACCCGCCAGAGCCTCCAGCACTGACTTCCAGGATCCCTGCTGTATGGAGTGCCTCAGTATTCCGAAACACTCGTCCTCTGCTGCGGCTACCTCCAGCTCCTCGAGGGGCATTGCATTAGGCATGGCCGCCTCCACTACCACACGGACATGTTCATCTGCCTCTTCTGCACAGGTGTCATGGTCTCCCTGGACTCCCCACCCAGGTGCACCCGGGTGTCGTGAAAGATAGTCCGCCGCATTGTTCGCCCCCAGCCGATACACCAGTGTGACTCCGTATTCCAGGAGAGCGAGCATCCACTGCTCAATCCTCGCCGGCGGCTTGGTCGACGACCCTGCCAGGATGGGAATCAGCGGCTTGTGGTCTGTTACCACCGTCACCGGGTGTCCAAGAACATAGAGCTGGAAGTGTCTGCAGCTCCAGAGCATCGCCAGCTCCTCACGCTCAATCTGCGAATAATGCTGCTCGGTATCCGACAGTGCCTTGCTGGCGTAGGCCACCGGGCGGACACCCCCATCGCGATCAATCTGCGTCAGCACAGCCCCCAGGCCAAACGGGCTGGCGTCTACAATGATCTCCGATGATAACGCAAGGTCAAAGAATGACATGGTGTCCTCTGCAGTTAGCGCACCCCTGATGTCGTCAAAGGCCGCCTGCTCAAGCGGGCCCCAGTTCCAGGTGGACTCTTTCCTTGTCAGGGCTCTGAGCGGTTCCGACCTGGAGGCGAGATTCTGGATGAATCGTCCACAGTATGTAACGATACCCAGGAAGCTCCGCACATCGGACACGCATTCCGGAGGCTGCGCCTTTTTAATGTCTTGGACCTTCTTTGGATCTGGTGACACCCCACCCTCTTTAAACATGAAGCCAAAGACTTCTATCGATGGTCGCAGAAATTCGCATTTTTCTTTATGGAGGGTGAGGCCCAGTGACTGCAACCTCTCAAACGTTTTCGCCTGCTGCCGCAGGTGGTCCACCTCAGTCTTTGCAAACACCAGGATGTCATCACTGATGTACAAGACGCCCTCCAGATCTGCCAGGGCGCCCCAGATGATATTTTGGAAAACTTCCGCCGCCGAGGACACACTAAAGCTCAGTCTTTTGTAGCGGTGTGTGGTAAAGGTGGTGATGTACCTCAACTCGGGGTGAAGAACCACCTGGTGATAGCCTGCAAGGAGGTCCAGCTTCGAAAAGACACGAGCGCCCTGCACCTCCGCAATGATGACATCGATTGTCAGGTTGAGGTGCCTCTCTCTCTTGATCGCTTTATTCGACAGCCTCATGTCGACACAAATTCTGATGGCATCTGGTTGTTTGGGCTTCCGTGCCACCACAATCGGGGACACCCAGGTAGTCGTACCCTCCACCTTCTCAATTATGTCCAAATCGACCAAGTTGTCCAACTCCTTGTCCACATGTTCACGAAGGTGGAAGGGTTCCATGCGATGTTTCAGGGCGATGGGCTGCACGGATTCATCAATATGCAGTCTTACTGGATCACGAGCCATCTGTCCAATCCCACTGAACAATGTGGCATACTTTTCCAGCAGGTCATTAATGTCCTCCAGATAGACGGAGTATGCAAAACTTACGATGCCGAGGGCCTCCGCCGCTGCACAGTTTAGCAGGGTGTTGGTGCTCACCGGCGTCACATAGAAGCGTGCCGTGATCTGCAAGCCGGCGTGTTCCACTTTTGCCACAGAAGCACCGTCCAGAGGGATGGGGTCCAGACCACCGAAGGCGAATATGCGCGCCTTCGGTGCAACCATCATGGGGGGCATGACCATGGTGTCATAGTGTCCCCGGGCCATTACGTTGACTGACGCCCCTGTGTCCACCAAGACTGGGACTGGAGACCGGTTAACCTCCACCACGCACCTCGGCTGTCTCCTGTTCTTTCTTTTCAGGACCGCCACACTGGAGACGAAGAAAACGTTCTCTTCCTCCTCTTCGTCTGCTTCTTCTGCCTGGGCCTCCTCTTCACCCTGGTCCACCTGGGCAACATTTGGCGGTCTACCCTGACAAAGAAGCCCAGATCGGGGTGGGCCTCGCGGCACCATCACAGGCATGGCCGCCTTGCATACCCTCTAGAAGTGATCCGGCAGCCCACACTTTTCATACAAAAATGTACACTGTAGAATGCATAAAACACGTGAGGAAAATGAAGGTACATTTTATATCAAAACCCTACTCCTACATATGTCATATTAACATTGTGTATATGAATGCAAATAACATGCTCCTACGACATGCGCACCGAATACACACAAACTGTCTACACATAACATGATGTACAACAAGTGCTCTCACATGTACCTAGGACATACAAACCTATAACAAATATGCCTATGACACATGCACATACAACACGTGCACCTACAACAAATGCTTCTACAAAACATGCTCTGATGGAAAATGCTCCTGCCACACTCTCTCCTACCACACACACTCTTACAACACACACCACACACTCTAACGACACACACTATTAGTACACACTCCTACGACACGTGTTACCATGACACACAGTTCTATAGCATGTGTTCCTACAACACACACTCTCATAATGCATGCTGCAGTGAAAAACACACCTTCTTCACACATGCCCACTACATATAACATGCTCCTAAAACATACTGTACTATGGCACATTCTCCTATAAATACAAAGTTCTATGACACACATTCTTACAACACATACACCTACCACACACGCACTTACAACAGCACTGTAATGATGTAGCAGAACGTATGGGTTTTACAGTTGATACATTACAAATTTAACATTTCCTGAAAACTCAGATCTCAGGCAAGTCATACGAACTCTACACAGAGCGTATGACTTTCACTCTCAATACATTACACAATTAACATCTCCTAAAAGCTCACATGACAGGCAATTCACAGCTGACTTTGATGTCAGTTTTAAAATGCTAGAATAAATGCCTTTTCATATCGAAATGTACATTTTTCATATGAAAATATACACTTTTTATTCAAAAAAGGAAAACGTTATACAAAATGTACACTTTTCATACAGGAATGTACACTTTAGGAGGCAATCGTTGCATGAGCAGAAATTAGATACATGTTATATTAAAACCCTACACATACATTTGTGATATAATCATTGTGTATATGAACACTAATAATGCCCTCCTATGACAGGCGCACCTAATATGCACATGCATACTAGACACAATATGTAGACATGTAGATGTATGACAAGTTCTCACAAATGCACCTGACACATGTACCTATGACAGATGCACCTATTAGATGTGCTGCTACGAGACACGCTCCTACCAAACATGCCCCTACCACACACGCTCCTACCTCACACACTCCTACCACACACAATGTTACTACACACACACTTACTGCACACTCTTATGACACACAGTCTAATGAAACACACTCCTATGACATGTTATACTGTGACATGTACTGCTATAAAATTCGCTGCAACAATATACATTCCTATAGTACATTTTCCGATGGCAAGCACGGCTACTACGCACATCCTTACTAAAAATATGTCCTCTTACGACATATGTTCCAGCCACACACACTCTTATGATGCACACTTACCACATACTCTTACAACACACACTCCTACAACATGCACTCCTACAACACATGTTCCTATATCACGGGCAGCTACTACTTGAGCTTGTATTTCACGCACACTTGCTCTATGGCACATGCTCTTACAACATGCTTGTCTACTACATGCACTCCTACTACATATGGTCTTTTGACACACGCATTCTTACATCATCTATTCCTATCACATAGGATCCTAACAACATGCACTGCAATGGCACATGCAGAGTGTATGAGTTTTAGTTAGTACATTACAAAATTAACATATACTAAAAACTAACATCTAAGGCAACTCACAGCTGGATTTTATTCCCAATTTAAAGAGGTGGAATACATGTACACTTTTCTTTGAAAATGCATACTTTTCTTATGCCAATGTACACCTTATGAAGCATATAATGCATGAGCAGAATGGAGGTACATGTGTGAAATAAACACTGTGCATATTTACACCAATAACACAAACTATTACTGTGCAAACCCGTACAACACATGCTTATAAAAAATGCACTCCTGCAACATTTCCTCTTATCACATGCTCTCATACGACATGTGCTCCTACAACATGCAGTCCTACTACACACTCTGATAAAACCTGCTCCTATAACACGCACATCGAAACAACATGCACTTATATTACTCACACTCCTACACATGCACCTATAACACACACTACTCACAATCTTATGACACATGCTCTTACACTATAGAAACTTATATCACACAGAATTAGGACACATAGACTTACGTCACGCACTGTTATGCAACAGGCTCTCAAGCCACTTACACACTTATACTAAATGTTCTTACAACACATGCTAGTATTACAACTAAAACTTAAAATCAATGATCACAGAACCATAAAAAAAGTTTTCATTTTTTGGAAAAAAAGTTCAAAACATTTAAGATTAAACCAATAAAAAGGTAAAGTCCACAAAAATCAGAAATCATAGCACTAAGGTAACAACATAATGAACTGTACTCATACATTACAAAATATGTTATATGAAAATTAAATATCATGGTAACCTTAACTCACCCACAAACTTAAAAGAATACAATATTATAAAAATGTCACACATAAACAAATTCATTGTATAAAATGTAACAACATACACAAGTACATGAAAAGTAGACTGATAATATGTTAAAAGAAAGTATAACATATTTTGGTAATACAAAATTACTACATACTACCAAATACCAACCTTAAAATATTTATTTCTTTATTTTAATGTTCATTTATAACGTGCTTAATACCAGCAAGTGGTTTCTAAGAGTGGGATTGGGATTTGAACCTGTGTTGCGCTGCAGTGACTTGCTTCCAAAACAAGCATGTTGGCCCTGAGCTATCCTTCCTATATAATATAGACAAGTGACATTTCTCCCCAAAATTGCAATAAAAAAACACAATTTTTAAGTTGCACGAATAAAAACCTATGAAATTCAGAAATAAAACGTTGTTACTGGGACATTATGGTTACAAGTAAAATATAAAAAAACAAGTAATTCGCCAGTTATGGTAAGCTATGCAACCATAACTCATGCCACCACCATGCACTGCTAAGACTAACACCCAGGAAATCAAAGATGCCATCACAAATGGCATCATTGATGGCATCACTGATGACATCACATATCTCAGCCAGTAGTTTTCTACAAAGGTCCGTTTTAAATGCTAGTGTCTACCTAACATAGTCTAAATGATCAGACTTACAGAAGACAAGGAAGAGCAGTTGCAAAAAGGGCACATGATTCCTGGTGCTGATGACAACTTGATGGTATTTGAAGGCACAGAGGAGGAATTAAAAAAATGTCCTGACCTGCATAAATGTCCAGAACGAGATTCTAAATTTCACCATGACAAGCTGCCACCTACAGGTCAACTTCCTAAAAAGCGATTTGACTTTTGTTGACTTTCAATACCAAAACCAACTTGGATGTGTTGGGGGCACAATACTTCAAACGCAACTCCGGGCGTGCGCGCAAAGTGGAGGAGAGGGACGAGTGGAGTACTGCGTATTTTGGGGTGCCACGCAATCAGTTCACTTCAGGGTTTGTACACATTTCTTATTTTGGTGGGCGATTTGCCTCCACGCATACCCGCATCTACTTTTGATTTTTGCAAGGCTAACGGTGAGTGGCATGTGCATTATTTTCAACTGTGGGTGCCCCTATGTATTGCGTACCACTATTCTTACCTTTCTGGTAGCTATCCGGGGTACGCGTACGCATTTTTAGTGTTGCTGGGTGCCACTGCATACCGCGTGCCACATTTTTCTTTTTTTGGAAGTTATCCTGGTATCGTGTACACATCTATTTTTTTGGGGGTGCCTGTGCGTTATGCATACCATATGTTTGACACCTGGGGTACATTTGAGTCTTGATGGATGACAGAACTACATCTTCCATCATGTAGACTGCCCCCTCACTCATATTGCCCAGGACAGTTGCATAGTTTGCATTCCATTTTTCCCTTACACCTGGAACATGATTGGAAAGGCCCCAGGAGAGAAAGGGGGCAGACTTGGCCCAGGTTAGGGGACGTCCTGTGGAAGCATCTGCTCAAGCCCCAAGGGCTCAGGGACGTGCTGCATAAACAGCTGCCCAAAACCCAAAGGTTCAGGGACGTGCTGCGGAAGCAGCTGCACAAGCCCCAAGGGTTCAGGGATGTGCTGTGGCAGCAGCTGTCCCAGCCCAAAAGGGTAAAGGACATGCTGCAGAAGCAGCTGCCCTAGCCCAAAAGGATAAAGGACATGCTGCAGAAGCAGATGCACCACCCCTAGGGGGTAATGCCATGCCACAGGCTACTTGTGGTCCGGCATATGGACCTCAGAGTGGTCCCAGTCAAACAAGGGTGGCAACAAAACCTTGTTCCAAGAAGGAAATGCCTGCACAGCAGGAACAGGCTCAACCGCCTGACACAGCACAGGACACTGGCACGTTGAGGAAGAAGAACTTCCATGATAAACAACTCAAAATCATCATGGACTGCGTGGCAATTCACCACTGTGACATGTGCCACCCACCAGGGAGCACACATACACCTGTTCATCGTATGGTGCATTGGCAGCATGTCACGGATGAGATCAATGCCTTAGGGGTTGATAAGCACACTTCTGCACAGGTGGTGAAGTGCTGGAATGACCTCATCCTTCGCACAAAGTCCAAGCTGGGCTCCAACCTAGCCTCTGCTGTGGCAACTGGAGGGGGTCACCAGAGGAGGAGAAGCTGACCAAGCATGAAGAGGCTATGAGCCAATTCATTCTACTCAATCAGGTGCAAGGCGTGGGAGGCCTGGAAAATTATGAGGACACATCCGGTGAGTGACCAAGATTCTGTATCCTGAGTATGTGAAGTGAAGCATCAACAAGAGGTATAATTGTGGTGCACATCTGGCTGCATTTGAATGACTGCCCCGGGTTAACCATGTCATGGTGTACTGACTCCTGTCCAGTGTACACAAGAGTGGATACAAACCATGTTTTGTACATCAGTTGAACACGGCCGTGTGACAGTACTCATCCCACACTAGCATACCCCACAACATCTGTGACATGATTTCACAACGTGCATTCTTGTTAGCTGCATCCTTGATGTCCATGACTCTGCTCTGCTAGACATGTGCTTGTGTCTAAAATATGAGTTACACTTTATGCCCTGCAGGGTATAGAATCTCTTTTCACTAATGTACGTAGATGCTTCCATGCTACGCAGAACGTAAAAGATGACAATCAACGTGACTTACGGCATGCCCTGAGTGAGTGTGCATATGTCTAGACTGTGCACATCCCTGCTGCACCAATGGCAATGACTCCTAAGGCACATCATTGTGAGGCCTGATCCTTGTTACCCTCCCACATTCAGTCCACACTCCATGGGTCCATGTCCCTCTCCCTCTTGTGGGTCACTTTACCTTATTCCTATCTACAACTCCATTGACTTACTCTCTCCAATATATGGAGCTTGCCTAGGTAGGACTCTTGCAGCCATACATCAACTGTGACATTTTCCTTTTTTACACACTTACGCCATGTTCGCATTGTGTACCGTTCCTGTACCAGGTTAACACTGGTGTGGCATGTGATGGAGGCAGACCTGGATGTGGATATGTGTGTCTGCCTGTTGACATGTGATATAATTGCACATCACAGAGCCACATGGCCCTGCTCATTTCACTGGTATTAGTTAACAGTTAGCTGTGCCATGGGCCATAACGTGCTTCTCAATGACCCTGTGTTCACTGGCAGCATGGCCTTGAGCAGGGAATGTTGTTGCCAGTCTGCATATGCCATGCTCAGATAGCTTGTTGTAGTTAGTGTGTGGATGCTGTATTTCGTATGGTTACATGCCCTGCATTTTGTTGCATGACAACAATATGATGCACATGTTTACTGTAGACACGTTGCATATGATTCCACATGTTTTGTTCTGTTCATCTGCAGGTTACGAGGCACCAGATACAGATTAGGAGGAAGAGGAGGAAGAGGAGGAAGAAGAGTCGTGCCACTTCAGACCTCCAGTGGATTAGGTGGCGTGGCAGGCTGTGAGAATCCACTGGTGCTAGAGACCATCCTGAGCCGTGCTGCAGACAATTCAGATTCTTTGGACTCAAGTAGCTCTGATGCTGAGCCGGATATGCAGTCCTCAATTCTGGTGGAGGTGATTGTACCAATGGGTGGAGCAGTTGGTCTGACCCCGTGAGTCTGCCAGGGGTCAGGTGCCTTCAGAAGGCCAGTCAGTGGTGTCATGGCTGTCTGTGGTGGTTACTGCTGCAAGGCCACACTCCCATGTATTGCTTTCTGGTCCTGGGGCAACATCCCAGGGAGGGTCACAGTCCTGCAGCCAGAGACAGGGGCATCACAGCAAGGGCCATGCTCCATTGGATCAGACAAGCATGGGTACACACATGGGGGACGTGTGCAAAGTGGGCAGACCATGTGGGAGCAGCAGATCTTATATTCCACACACCAGTAGGGTGCTGTCTATGAAAGTTTGGCTGAGGGCATGGATAGGGTGGCCAGTTGCAAGATCCCACCCAGCAACACAGGTGGAGCAACAGCTGCAGGTCATGCAGTCCACAGGCCGCTGGCACAGGCTGCGCATGGAGGTTAACATCAGGGGCCGACAGCTAGATCTGCAGAGTCTGCAGGCATCCCTGCTTGCAGAGGGTCAGCACACTGGGAAGCCCTGAGGCATGAGTTGTTAGCCCACACAGCTTCAATCCATGAGGGAGAGGCAACCAGCAGAAGACTGTTCC